>NC_080425.1:8831305-9431305 GCF_029873635.1 Malania oleifera | reverse complement strand
TTGTTGATTAAGTGATGAGTTTATTTTGTTTATATATATATTAAAACTCTTCTGCCACACACTACTATAGTTTATTTTTTCCTTACTGAGAGGTGTCTTACCCTAGTGAAATATTATCTTTTCAGGTCCATCAGGTGATCGAGCTTAGAAAGCTCCAAGGGTAGGGTTTAGTTTTTGTGAATGTGAGTGGATGTAGATACTGGAACTTTTAAGTTGATGTCTTTATATTTTCATGGTTATGTAATATAAAGTAAAGGGATACACTTTTGGGATGTATGGTATAGAACTCTGGTAATACAATGGAGAAGGTTTTATTATTTCTGTTGCGTGTATGTTAGATATGGTATCATAGACGTGTGAATGGTCTCATCACACCCCGAGCCCCACTTGGCGAGTTCGGGGCGTGACAAAGTGGTAGCGGAGCTTTAGGTTATATATTCTGCAGACTTTAATAGGATTAATAGCAGAGTATAGGTTTGAGTTACGATGAGGGTAAAAATGGGTAGATTAAGGTATTGATAGGAATTTGAGTATTGTTTCATAGCTTGGGGGCAAAAATTCTTTCACAGACTTCTGTGATTTTCTAAATCAGCCAACGATTTCAAAAAACCATGATAAATCCATCGATAGTGATGTTTCCAAGCAGGAAGACTGAAATTTGGAATTAGAACTTGAAGGTTAAGATGATTAAGGTTAATTGGGTGTTGGATGTTTAATGGAGGATTTGAATATTAATCTGGTTTCTTATTTTATAATTGTGCCAGTTATGTTAAGATGTGGAGATTTTAAACTTGTCTCTGTTATATCTTCAGGATGGATCCCAAAGTTAAAGGCATGGATGATGGAGGGAGAAATGAGTTGGGGGCTTCCAGGAGAGATGAGATTGAAACCTCCCGACTACTACGAGGTATAGCTCGGCAGGTCAGGGAAGAGATGAGGCGGGACCCCGAGGGATTGAGCTGCCCACCTGTGAACCAGGGTTGTTTGATCGATTAATGCACCCGCCTGAAACCCTCTTCTTTTGCAAGAGGTGTTGACCCAATCATAGCTGAGAGTTGGATGCATGAGATAGAGAAGATATTGACAGTGCTGGATTGCACTTAGAAACAGAAGGTTCTCTTCGCCACTTTTAAACTGACAGGAGAGGCCAAATGGTGGTGGCTAGTAGTGAAGCTGTTGGAAGAGCAGCATGCAGTACCTACTGTTATGACGTGGAATCATTTCAAGGAGGTCTTCTATGATCGGTATTTCCCCACCACCACTAGGAATGCAAAGTCGGAGGAATTCTTCAACGTGACATAGGGGCATTTCACTGTGCAGTAGTACGCTGCTAGGTTCGTGGAGCTTTCTCGCTTTGCTTCTTTTATGGTCCCAAATGAATATCAAAAGGCGAGGTGGTTTGAGAGGGGCTTGAAATAGAGAATCCTCAAGCATGTGGCATGCTTACAGATATAAAACTTTTCAAAACTAGTGGATAAAGCCACCGTTGCAGAGTTGAGCCGACAGGGAGGAGTGGGGATGTCAGAGCAAAGGAAGAGACCCATGTCTCTCAGCTCCCATGCTAATGTCAGACAGGGTCATGGAGGGGACACATAGATACTGGGGGTCAGAGACTAGTTAGGAGTGATCAAAGTCATCGGGGTAATTCAACACTCTCATACTGTGTGAGATGTGATCGGAGGCATTGGGGAGAATGCCAGGGTAGGGTTCCTATGAACTACAAGTGTGGCAGGTATGGCCACATAGCTCAGTATTTTCATGAGCCACTAGGTCAAAACCAGGGACAACTGAGCAACGGACCCGCTCCAGTTTAGAATCGGGGGAATAATCCTATGCTACGCGGCAAACCAGTGTGTGTCTACATACTTGGCCCAGCTGGGAAAAACACTGCTAAAGGCACAGATAATGTGTTCATGTTTAAGATAAATAATAAGTTTTATTTAATCCTGGGTGATGCAATTGCACACATGCTAAAATAGATTGAAATGTGTGAAATACGTGATAGAATATATTTTAAATAACGAATTTCGAGGATGAAATTTTCTAAAAGGGGGAGAATGTAATAACCCAAACCCAGAAAATAAAAGAAAAAAATAAATAACAGTAAAAGGTGAAATAAATAAAGAGAAAGAAAGAAATTTAAAAGGGGGCGTCAGTAGGGACTCGTTGACGGACTCATTTTCTTCGTCGACAAACGTCTTTTTCGGTCTTGTTGATGAGTACACATGTCTCGTTGACAAGTAATTACCGAGAGCAGGGAAAATTTAGGTTTTTAAGCAATTAGTCGATGAACTTGATGTTCTCGTTGACGAATGTCCTTCTTTGGTTCGTCAACAAACCATTTAGACTGGTCGACGAACGCCAGATTATAAAGAGGCTCTAGATCCATTTCAGCGTGAAAATTCTCTCTCCTCTCACTCTCTCTCTCTCTAGGGTTCGGCCCTACCATCTTCTCTTTTCTATTTTGGCCCAGATTTTGCCCAATTCGATGATCGGAAACTACCATGAGGTTCCTGGGGCGATTCTCTTCAAGGTAGCCGGAGTAGAAACTTGATTTGGAGTTCTTGGGCACCACTTCAAAATTTGGGTAAGTAGGATATTTTTAATATTAAATTAATTATTAAGAGTGTGTGGGCCTAGGAGATGTTAAATGATAAATATTCTAGGGTTGAACTGATTAAGTTAGGATTTTTGGAATGCAGGGTTCTATTTTTGTTCGATTTAGGCAGAAT
Source organism: Malania oleifera (assembly GCF_029873635.1). Taxonomy (NCBI): domain Eukaryota; kingdom Viridiplantae; phylum Streptophyta; class Magnoliopsida; order Santalales; family Ximeniaceae; genus Malania; species Malania oleifera. Next base: position 9,428,573 of record NC_080425.1, on the reverse strand, counting down.
TACGAGGAATAGGTAAGGGGAATAAAATTATACTAGCTTTTTCATAAGTTAAACTGGATAATTTCGAGTATTTGAATTATATATTTATAGTTTGATTTTGTGAACGTTTTAGGCATTTGAAAATATGGGATTTTGACTACAATATATATATATATATATATATATATATATATATTTGGGAAAAATCGTGTGGCATGAGAATATCATTTCATAATTAACTAGTTGTAATACTGTTCGATTGTGAATACAATTTGCTTGTGAATGTTGTTGGTTTGGGGAATACAATTTGTTTGAGAATACTGCTTGGTTGTGAATACTGCTTGGCGGTGAATGTTGTTTGGTGGTTAATACTATTCGGTTGTAAATATTGTCTGTTTGAGTGAATAATGTATGTTTGTGAGCATAAACGTATTGTGAAATATGTAACTGCCCTACATGGGCCACGTACTATGAGATATGTAGCTGCCCTACGTGGGCCACATATTGTGAAATACGTAACTGCCCTATGTGGGCCACGTACTATGAAATACGTAGCTAGCTTACGTGGGCCACGTACCGTGAAATACGTAGCTACCCTACGTGAGCCACGTACTATGGGATACGTAACTGCCCTATGTGGGCCACGTACAGTGAAGTGCGTAGCTGCCCTACGTGGGCCACATATTGTAAGGTATGCAGCTGCCCTAGTTGGGCCACGTACTGAGTTTAATGGACTGTATTGTATCCTGTATGGATGAACTGTGGTATATATCTTTGTTGGCTATGTGAGATAATTTATGTGAATGTGTGTGTATACTAGTATGTGAACTTAAATGCATTAATATTTATGACATAGTAAATCTCTCCACCCAAGGGCTTATTGTGAAAGGTGAGTGCCCTGATCGGTATCAATTATAGCCACACCCGAATCAAAGGGTATAGTTACAAAAAGTGTCAAAGCAAAGGGAAGGTATATGTATGGCCATGTAATCTTCCCAATCCTCAGGAACTTTTGCTATAAATATTGGTTTTGTTTGTGTGACTACAATTTGTATGCCCCTTGACAGTTATTGATTAATTGATGAGTTTATTTTGTATATATATATATATATTAAAACTCTTCTGCCACAGTGAAATATTATCTTTTCAGGTCCTTCAGGTGATCGAGCTTAGAAAGCTCCAAGGGCAGGGTTTAGTTTTTTTTAATGTGAGTGGATGTAGATACTCGAACTTTTAAGTTGATGCCTTTATATTTTCCTGGTTATGTAATATAAAGTGATGGGATACACTTTTGGGATGTATAGTATAGAACTCTGGTAATACAATGGAGAATGTTTAATTATTTTCATTGCGTGTATGTTCGATATGGTATCGGAGACGTGTTAAAAGTCTCATGACACCTCGGGCCTTACCTGGTGGGTCCGAGGTGTGACAAGTTAACTCACCAAACTCAGTGAGTTCGGGGGTCACTAGTTGACTCGGATTAGTTGGCACAGAGGGTGAATACTTGGGTTAATTCAGAGTGAGTCAACCCACTAAGTCATATCTGGGCTTCAAAATTAGGTCTTGGGCCCTTTGGTTTTAAAAATAGGGCTTGGCTTTGAAATTGGGCCCAAGGCCCGTTTGATTTGTTTTTTTAAAAGGTTGGGCCTCAGTGAAAATTAGGGCCCAAGGTGGTTAAAAAATGGACAGTGGGCCCCTTTTTCTGTTTAGAAGTGGGCGTAGGGCCTATTAAAAAAAATGTTGTGGGCTTTAAAAAATTTGGACTTCGGCCCACTGTCACCTTTTTTTTAAATATATATATATAAGCTCGGGTCCTTTAGAGTTTTAAAAAAGATTGGGTCTAGGCCTCTGGGTTTTAAAATAGGTCTTTGAATTTTTAAAAATAGACCTATTTTGTGGGTTTTAAAATGGGCCTCTAGGTTTTAAAAATGGACCTCTGGGTTTTAAAAATAAACCTGGTCTTTTGGGTTTTAAAATAGGCCTCTAGATTTTAAAAATAGGCTTGGGCTTTTGGGTTTAAAAGTGGGCCTCGGTATTTTTTTTAAAATAGGCCTAACTTTTGGGTTTTAAAGAAAGATTGGGCCCGAGCCTCTGGGTTTTAAAAAATTGGTCTGGGCTTTTGGGTTTAAAAGAATGATTGAGCCCAAGGCCTTTTGGTTTTAAAAATGGGTATGGGCATAGGGTTTAAAAGAATGATTGGGCATGGGGCATCTAGGTTTTAAAAATAGGTTTGGTCTTGGGGTTTTTGTTTTGATCATGGGCTTGGGAGCTCTGAGCAGCGTATCCTAAGATTTAGGTCAAGGACAGGGGTCCTTTGGGCTTTGGTATGGGGTGGTGAGTTGTGTGGGAAATGCATTCTTTGGTCCCTTCTAAACAAGTATATTGCAAATGGAAGCAAAGCAAATAACCCTAACTTACCTTAGGTCTTGATACTCCTTCGGCTCTAAGGAAATGCAATAGGGGTTAAAAAGGGATGACACAACTCGAGAATACAATGAGTGTGTGCGAAATGAAAAACTCCCCCTATGTCATACAGTTTTCCTTAGTTACATGAACTTGAAATTTATGACATGATTATTTACCATTTGGGTCCAACATGAAATTCATAACCAATAGATTTTAGACCAAACGGTGTCCACAAATTAAGTTATCCTAGGTCAATAAGAAGTGTGTATGATGAAGGACATCCAAGGAGAATTCAAAAACTTTGATTGTACATGTTTTTCAATCTTAGCCCAAGGCATATAAGTTTCAACATGTACAGACCTATAAAACTAATTAGTATGTAAAGATATTTCTAAGGTTCGCCTAGCATGCATTTTATCATAATCGTCTTAGCGCATGGTTTGGATTTTTGATTATTTTTGGGAAAGTCCTAACAAAATTTCAGCAGCATGCCGTTTTTAAATAGGACATTTCCTAAAAATTTTATGCACTAAAACCTGATCGATTCAAGCAAGCATTTATAATAGTCTACATCATGTAGATACAATTCAGATTGAGCATACGAGAATCTATAATATCTACCAGCATGCAATTCACATCATTGCATCTGCTATGTAGGAGGCATCCAGTACAAGCATGAATTTTAGTAAACAATCAATAGATCAAATAAAATATATACTATCCATCAAAAATATGATCATTTTTCCAGTAATGGATAGTTGTATTCAGCTCAAACAACAAATCATCCAAAAAGAATAAGCATATTACAATAAAATGCATATTGGATGAATTTTCTAAAAATTGTTGCTCCCCCTCAATTATGCAACCAAAGAGTTATATGTTCAATTAATATTATTTGGCATAACTGATGTTTTATGATATGGGGAAGAGCTTATGAATTTCTTATGAATTTAGGGTTATATGATATATATACAATATGAATTCCCTAAGCATCAAATATGTGTGAAGGACAAAATATGCTATATTCAAGAATTAAATACACATTTGTCCACTGGTAAGGGATTCACTTAAGCATGCAATTGCCAATATTTTCATATTATAACCAATCATAACAATATGTAGAAGTTAAATGAATAGATTGAATATTTTCATTTAAATTTTCATAAAGGCATGCTTTCCAAATGGTTCAAAGTAAAATAATAGTGTATACTACAGTTTAAACTTTTAAGCACAAAGCACTATTCAAGCATTTAAAAACATCGTAACCCCTTTATATATAATGTATTCTATTAAAGATCTTATGAGTATTAAAAATGTTCCTATATAACTTTTCATAAGATGGCATACAAATATCACAAGATTCACATAGTAAGATTAGACAAAAAAACATACAACATGTGAATCAAGCATCAAATAAAGTAGGAGGAAGATATATACCTTTCCAATTTACTCCCTCTTAATCGATTAAACTCATAGTGGCTTTCACTTCTCTCTTGATTTTTTTATATTTTTCAGATATTCCCAAAAACCTTAGCACTACAACAAGACATGAACTTTTCCATAACATTAGTAACTAAGGCAAAGTAAAAGTATGCATGGCACTCAAATGATATGCATTAAAACACATGTAATGCAAATTCAATTCATTTTCAAATTTTGGGAAATTTGCATTTTAAAAACATTTTTAATGGGATACAAAAATTCAACAAATACTTTCCAAATCCTCCAATCAATTGATTTTACAAAAAAAATTGCAATAATCAAACGGTAAAATCTATACAGTGGAAAACAATGGAGGATTTGAAGAGTGCTGACCCTCAAAAATGGGAAACACCTAAAAGTTGAGCCGTTGCGATCTTTAGCATAAGCGGTTAAGCCTTTTGCAATGAGGCTCTGATACCAATTGTTGAAATTAATGTGATCCCAAGAGGGGGTTGAATTGGGTTTTAGAACATTTTGACTAAATTAAACATTTACGCCGATTCACCACATATCATATCTCATTCTATGTACACGCGTGTATGTAAAATAATTTTAACAATGAAAGTAAATATACATGGGTGTAGTATCTTATTTAAATCAAATGTGTGTATGCAAATAATTATGACATTAAACAAACATTCACACACATGCTGAAATTTAAGTTCAAGAATTTAAATAAGATAGAGAGGGAATGACACACAGATTTGTTAATGAGGTTCGGCGAATCCTACCTACATCCTTGCCTTGGGCATACCCCCCAAGGATTCCACCAAACCTACTCACTTAACGAGCAAAGTAGAAGTCGTTTACATCCTCTCCTTACGGGCCGAGGAAAACCCCAATTCAATTTTTGGGCTGAATGGAACTGGTCTCACTAACAGGGCTAAGACTCCCCAGTTCAATTCCGGGTTGAACCCAACCGATCTCACTTACAGGGTTGAGACTCCCTAGTTCAATTCCGAGCCGAACCCAACAAATACATGGAAAACATTTTTTAACATATTAAAATGCTTCTAAATACAAGTAGAGATGTACAATGTTTAAGCTCATAAAATATGCACTCTCATATGTTATGCAATAATGCTTAGTAGAGAAAGGGTGTAAATAAATTTAAACCCTAATAAGTTTTTTTTTACCAAAATATTTTTCAACAAAAGGTATAGGAAAACCTAGCGTGTGCATTCAAAGACATTTTGCAAGCAATGATCTTTGATGTGAGAAATATGCATTAAAAACCTCAAGGATCAAAGTGCCATAAAAAAATTTTCCAAAAAGGATTTGCAATATTAGATGCTTGGAGAAGTAGGATTTATACCTAGAAAATTTTTTTGCAATAAACACAATCAAAACAAAAGCCCAAACAAAATAAATACTCTCTTTCAAAAGATTTTCAAAAAGCAACAAAGAGTGTTAAGAGGGTATAGGATTTACCCCATAAAAGATTTTTGCAATAAAAATGGGTTTGGGGGAACTTTGATTAACCAAATAATTTGAAAGGATTCGATAGTTAATCATAGTTACTAATCTGCGTTATGGAGGGGGTATTTATAGATTTTCAGAAAATCTGACCGTTGAGGGACACGCTCAGTATTTTGGAAAAGATTAATTAAAAGTTAATGACGTTATCACCCCTTTAAAAATTTCAAACTCGAGAGGTTTGGTTGACCATATTGACAAGTTTGGTCAACCGAGGAACTTTTAAAATACAGGTTCGGTCGACCGTCTTAGGGCGATTTTTGGAACCTCCGAGGTTTGGTCGACCGGGCCATTTTTCTTCTTCAAGTTCGATCGACCAGGGCATTGGGATTTCCCCACGTGCCAGTTAGGTCAACTAGGGCATTGGTGTTCATTTTAAGGACAGTCGACTAAGTGGTCAAACTTTTGACCTTCGGGAGGTTCGGTCAATCGAAGGTTTATGCGTGTTCAAGTTCAGTTGACCGAACAAACTAAACTTGTGTATTTAAGTTCAGATTTTTATTTAAAGTTACCCCTAATCACATAATTATAATTTCTAACTTATAGGGGCCTTTTCATGTGATGTTTAGGGACCTAAAGTCACTCTACGGTCTTTGAGCGTTAATCCTAAAAATCCGGCGTCGGTCGACCGTGCCCTACGGTCATTTGGTTTCCTATGGTCAATCTATAGTCATCTGAGCATTTAAAATATATCATGCAAGACGTATGTAGTTATTATAGACCAAAATACAAAAATTAAATGCATATACAAATTAAAATGAACGTCTTCGTCTTTTGCTCTTTAGTCTTCATGGAATGCGCTGGATAATATGATCTTTATGTTCATCCAAGCTTCCATGTCCTTTACCTCATGTGTATGTTGAATCGTAAACCTATTCAAAAACACTAAATGCACACATGAGATACTTATGTTTTGTCAACATCAAAATAGAGATCGGACTCAAAAAGTCAACAAGCCGCCTGAAGTCCTTAAATTTTTAAATTTCTCTTTTTACTCAACCTAAAATCTTCCTAAATCACTTCCCTACTATGTAACAACCCAAGTTCTCTTCTAATTGATATAAATCTTTCTTCGGGAAGAGGTTTTGTGAGGATATCCGCCCATTGATCATTTGTATTTATAAATTCAAGTAATATATCTTCTTTTTGAACATGATCTCCTAGAAAATGGTGTCTTATGTCAATATGTTTAGTTTTTGAGCGTGATATTGGATTTTTGGATATGTTTATTGCACTTGTGTTACCACACTTAATTGGTATGACTAAATATTCTAGATTATAGTCCTTTAATTGTTGTTTCATGTTCAAGGTTTGTGCACAACAACTCCCAACTGCTACATACTCAGTTTCAATTGTGGATAAGGTTACGGAATTTTGTTTCTTAGAAAACCAAGATACTAAAGATCTTCCTAAAAAGTGACAAGTCTCACTTGTACTTTTTCTATCAATATTACAATCTACATAATCGACATCTGAATAACTAATCATTTCAAATCTAGTGTCCTTAGGATACCAAAGTCCTAAATCAATTGTACCTATAAAATACCTTAGGATTCTTTTTACAGCTATTTGATGTGATTCTTTACGTACTGATTCAAATCGTGCACACATGCATACGCTAAACATTATATCTGGCCTACTAGCTATTAGGTATAGCAAACTTCCTATCATACCTCTATAATATTTCACATCTACTAGTTTCCCTTTTTCATCTTTATCGAGACTTATGGAAGTACTCATGGGGGTACCTATGGGCTTACTACTTTCCATATCGAATTTCTTAAGCATGTCTTTTATATATTTAGATTGATTTATAAAAGTTTCATTCTTTGCTTGTTTGATTTGTAGTCCTAGGAAGTAGTTCAATTCTCCCATCTTGCTTATTCAAATTCCTCTTGCATACATTTGGCAAATTCTTCTTACATACTGAAAGTTAAGGAGTTCCCCCAAGAGGAGGGTGAATTGGATTATTAAAAAAAAATTAATTCTTTTTATGAATTCTTTGACCTCTTGTTAAATTATCAAACACTTAGCAAAGAACTTAGTTTCTTATTCAATCCACAACTACACAATTAAACAAAACTTAATGAACCAATCAATTTTCCAAGCACAAGTTAACGTATGAACTAGCACTATCAAGATTGATTCAATGGTAGATTTTGAATATGAATTCTTTACAAGATTCAACACTCAAGATAAAGATTGAGAATGCATGCTTGCTGATAAAAAGCTTGTATTAATGAATTTGATTCAAACCCTGTAGATAGTGAAATTGATTTCTTAATTTGTTGTACAATCAACACTCTTTCCAAAAGCTTATACTTTAAATAAACTTTTTAATTAAAGAGTATTTGGGTGTTAACCAATCAACGTACTCTATTATGATTTTCGCAAATTATTGATCAACCAACGTACTCTCTTTCGGTTTTTGTAATCCCAAAAATAAATTAAACTTCAGTTTATTTAATTTCCAAACTATGTAGTATTTATGATTATGAAATTTAAAACATTTACACAGTTGATATATGCTGGAAAAGTAAAAAGAATAGGAAAAAAGAGTGACACCACGTTTTTTACGACGTTCGGCTTATCCCCAACCTACGTCCTCACCTTTGGTCAATACCAACAAAGGATTCCACTATGTCGTTCCTTTTCGTACGGAACAAACCTTACACACTCCTTCAATAGGCTAGAACAAGGCCTCTCCAAGTGATACCCTGCACTCGATCACTTCTTCAGTAGGCTAGAGCTACACCTCTCTAAGTGATACCCCACGCTCGGTTACTCCTTCAATAGGTTAGAGCAAGACCTCTCCAAGTGATACCCCACCCTCGGTCAACGATCCAACAACTTGGAATCATCAAGAAACAAGAAATACTAGCTGCGTACAATGACACTCTCACAAAGAGCAGATTAGTATAGTTTCAAACACTATGTACTTCAATAATTAAATATCAATATGAAATACAATTTGAAGCTCAAGTAAGAATTTTAGCAAGTTCCTTCTAGATGAGATTTAGCAACTTAGAACTTAGTAGTAGGATTGATCAGCAACTCAAAAATTCAACACATCAGTTGAGTAAAGATTTGAGCAAGAGTGATCTTTAGAAGAAATTGCGAGTAGAGTGCTTGAATGTTGATTGTATGCTTGGTGATTTAATTCATTGGGTTAAAGAAGTATTTATAGAGTTTTTAGAGTGAGTTTCCTTGTTTCCCAAGTTGCTTGGAGTGTCCCCCAAGTTTTAATAACATTTAAATTTGAAAAACTAATTTTTGGAATTTTCCCATTAGAGTTCAAAATTTAAAATCTCCGTATGGTCAGTCGACTGGGTAACTCGACTGGGCATGTTTTGTATAGGGTCGGCCAACTAGCCAGTCGACTGAGTCCATTCTATCTGTCTAGAAATTAAAACATTTAATTGTCAATCAGCTGAGTGAACACATTTTATTCAGGTCTATCGGCTGGAGAGTTCCATTTTTCAAAAACTTTCATTTTTAAGGCATTAAACTTTTGTTGTTTGAAAAACTCAAATGTGACTTTTAAAATCATTTTTCAGGGTTTTTAAAAATTGGTCTCTAAGTCAATATTGCATCCTAAAGAGCTTCAAAGTATTTCATAAGATATTTAAATATGAAGTACTTACATAAAGACTTCTTAATACTTTGACATTCTAAACACTTAAGTCTTCATGCTTGCTTTGTCTTCCAACTTTGATATACTTTGAGCTTTCTTTTTAATGTCCATGCTCTCATAATCTTCAAACTTTAATATATCATCTTAGAATCCATGCCTTTAAGCTTCTTTTGATCATATTTCTTTGGATTTTAAGCTTTCAATGGATCTTTGTGAACACTTGACCTTACTTTCTCATAGCTGAGTCCAGAAATGTCATCACCTAACCAAATATGTTAAGTTCCTCTTGTTTGTTGTCATCAAAACAAGACGTTAAGCCTTGTAAGACCAACACATACATTTGGCAAATTCCTTACATAGATTATCATTAGTTGCACCAAATATGATATCATCTACATAAATTTGGATTCTGAGCATGTCTTCTTTCTTAGTCTTAATTAATAAAAAATGTACTATCAACCTTTCCTCTAGAAAACCTTTTTTCTAGTAAGAATCCACTATGTTTTTCATACCAAGCCCTATGGTTTGTTTCAATCCATATAAAGCCTTAGTTAACTTGTACACATAATCAGGTTCTTATATGTCCTCAAAGCCCAGTGGTCTTGCTACATATACCTCTTCATTTATAAAACCATTTAAAAAGGCACTTTTTACATCCATTTGATACAATTTAAATTCCTTATGAGATGCAAAAGTTAAAAGCATCCATTCTAGCTACGGGGGCAATTGTTTCATCATAATCTATTCCTTCTTCTTGGTTGTGTCCTTGAGCTACAAGTCTAACTTTATTTCTAACAACAATTCCATTTTCGTCCTTTTTATTTCTAAATACCCACTTAGTTCCTATGATTGAATGGTTATCTAGTTTGGGAACTAATTTCCATACTTCACTTCTTTCAAATTGATTTAATTCTTCTTGCAAGGAAATTATCCATGAGTCATCGCTTAGAGCTTCTTCAACATTCTTTGGTTCATCTTGAGGAAAAAAAAAAAGTATAGTGATTGCTTAGATTTTTCAAAGAGGATCTTGTAGTTGTACCTCGTGATGGTTCTCCTATTATTTGATCTTTCGGATGATTTCTTACATATTTCCATTCTTTTGGTAATTCAGTATTTCTTACAACATCATTAATTGAATTTTTTTCATTTTCTTCTTCTTTTGCTTCTACTATTTCTAAGTCTTCTGGTTTTTGAGTAGTTTGAACTTCTTCAACTTTATTGATTTATTGAATGGATTTTCTTCATCAAATGTTACATAAATTGATTCCAAGATTGTAAGAGTTCTTTTATTGTATATTCTAAAAGTTTTGCTCTTTAATGAGTACCCTAATAATATACCTTCATCGACTTTTGCATCAAATTTACTTAAATCATCTTTATCATTTAATACAAAGAATTTGCATCCAAAAACATGAAAGTAAGAAATGTTAGGTCTTCTACCTTTCCAAAGTTCATAGAGAGTTTTATTCAAACTTGATCTTATTGAAACTCTATTTATTACATAGCATGCGGTATTTACCGCTTTAGTCCAAAAGTATTTTGGTAGATTGTGTTCATTTAGCATGTTCTTGCCATTTCTTGGAGAGTTCTATTCTTTCTTTCAACAATTCCATTTTGTTGTGGAGTTCTAGGTGCTGAAAAATTATGATTAATTCCATATTCATTGCAAAAATTTTCAACTTCTTTGTTGTTGAATTCTCATCCTTGATCACTTCTTATATTTGAAACATTATATCTTTTTTCATTTTTAAGTTTCTTGCATAAATTTATTAGCATGTTACAAGCTTCATCCTTGAACGCTAAAAATAGTACCTGAAGTAAACCTAGTATAGTCATCAACTATGACAAAGGAATATTGCTTACCTCCTATGCTTTGAGCTCTAGTAGGACCAAACAAATCTAAGTGAATAAGTTTTAAGGATCTACTATTAGAAATATATTTCTTCTTTTTAAAACTTGTTTTGATTTTCTTTCCAAATTGGCAAGCATCACAAATTTTATCTTTTATGAATTTTATATTTGGTAAGCTTTTGACTAACTTCTTTCCATATAGGTTTGATAATAGATCCATGTTTGCATGTTCTAGTCTTCTATTCCAAAGCCAACTAGTTTCATTCATGACAACTAATCATGTTACATATTTAGAGATTAAGTTTTCAATGTTTACACAGTATACATTATTTACTCTATAAGTTGTGAATAGAATTTCATGTTTTCTTGGATTTTGAACTATGCACTTATCTTGCTTAAAGGTTATGTCAAGCCCTTTGTCATTAAGTTGACTTATACTTAAACGGTTATGCTTTAATCTATCAACTAACAAAACATCATCAATTGTAAGTGAAGATTCTTTACCAATTTTACCTATTCCTATGATTTTACCTTTAACGTTGTCATCGAAGATCACATATCCTCCATTTTTTGAACTAGGGTGGTGAACTTTGTTCTATCCCCGATCATATGTCTTGAACATCCGCTGTCCAAATATCATTTTTCCTTTGATGGAGTAATCCTAAAGCATACCTACAAGGAAGGATTCACGGTGTTACTTTTGGAACCCAAACCTTCTTAATTCTTTTTAAGTCATACCTAGTTTTAGTGTTTACTTTCCATTCATTCTTGATTTTGACATACTTCTTTTTAAGTGGACAATTAAATTTTATGAGTCCCTTATTCCTACACAAGTAGCAAGTAGTGTTTTCATGTATATTTGTAGAGGATGTACTTGTATAGTATTTTGCTTCTTTCATAAAGTATCCCATAAATAAGTTCTTCTTCTTTTTGTTTTCAATTCCATTGTAACCAATTCCTTCTTTGTTACTAATCATCCTTTGTTGTCCAACCATCTTTTCAAAATTTTCTTTCCCTCTAGTAAAATTATAAATGATCTTATCTTTATCTTTAATTTTGCTTTTAAGTTCACTTATTTCTAAGTCTTTCTTGCTTTCATCATTTACTTGTAGTTTTACTAACTCTTGAGACATATTGTTAATTTTCTTCATTAGATCATCAATATGAGATTCTTTTTCTTTTTTCAGCTGTTTTAGAACTTTCTAGTTAGTTCTTAAGATTTTCATTTTTTTCTTTCAAGGCTATGTTCCTTTTAGACACTTTAATGAACCTATTGTACAAGTTGAATAATTTAGTTTGGATTTCCTTGTATGAAGGTATACTATCACATGAATCATTACAAGACTCTCCACTAGATTCTTCCGATGAACTATAATAAGAGTTTACCTCAACATTGTGTGCCATAAAGCATATGTTGACAACTTCTTGTTCACTTGATAGATCCTCCAATTTGTTTGAGCTTATATCGTCCCATGTAGCTTTCATTGCCATCTTTTTCTTCTTCTTGTCTTTCGTCAATTGTGGACAATTCGGTTTAATGTGTCTGACCATCTTACAATTATAACATGTAGGTGGTTCATTCTTAGTTTCCTTTGTTTCTCCTTTGTCAATTTTTGATACTTTAAACTTTCGAGGGAATTTCCTATTCTTTCTGAAAAATTTACCAAGTCTTTTAGTGATGAAGGCTAGTTCTTCATCATCTAATTCGTTGTCTTCATCTTCATCACTAAAACTTTCTTTACTAGCCTTAAGGGCTATTGATTTCTTGTTTTTTATTATTGTTCTATGAATTTCTTTCACTCATTGTCATCTCATATGTGAGAAGGGATCTGATTAACTCATCAAGGGAGGTATTTTTTAGGTTTCTTCCTTCCGTGATTGTTGTGGCCATAGGTTCCCATATTGGAGGATGTCTTCTAAGGATTTTTCTAATCATTTCATATGTTGAATAATTTTTCCCTAAAACATTTAAGGAATTTATGTGAGTAAACCTAGTATACATGCTAGCGATAGTTTCTTCCGGATTCATCTTAATGGTCTTATACTCGCTAGTGAGCATGTCGACTCTGCTATCTTTAACATCTATAGTCCTTTCATAGGTTACTTTTAACTTGTCCCAAATTTCTTTGGCTGACTTACATGTCATAACCCTATTAAATTCATTTACATATAAACCTCAGTCACCTGAAGTTTCTTAAAATTATGAATTTTCTGCTTTAAAACAAGGTCAGGCGCCTGAGATTACCAAGGGCAGTTGCTTGAGCCTACACTGCCTCTTTAGAATTTCTTCAGAAAAATCTCCAGGCTCCTGAAGTTTAATCTTCAGTCCCTTGAAAAGATATAAATTCTAATTTTCAGGTCATTTTCAAAAACATTTAGCCATTTTGCTTTGTTACTTTAAAAGAACATTTTTCGGGATTTTAAAATATGATCTCTAAGTCCATGACAACCCCTAATGAGTTTCAAAACATTTCAAAATGATATTTAGTATGAAGTACTTACATAGGTTATCCTAGAGACTTAAACACTCTAAGCTTGAAGTTTTCATATAAGTCTTTCCTTTAAATCCTCTTAGACTTGAGCTTGAGTCATCTTTAGGCTTCACATGTTTTGAATATCTTGATCCATTTGAGCTTTCTTTTGATCACTTTGAAGATGGAGTGTGGCCTAGTGATCTTGAACTTGCATTTCTTTTGATCTTTTGAACTTTGTTATTCAAACTTTCCTGAAATATCATCACTTAAAAACATGTTAAATCAACCATTATTTGTTATCATCAAAACGAGATTTAAAAGCCATGTTAGGTCAACATGACCTTTTATTTGTTATCATTAAAATAAGATTAGTAAGTCATGTTAGGCCAACGTCAACAAATCAAAATTAAATCTATTTTGCTAACTTAAATTTGATTAACCAAATTTAGATTTATTCAATCAAAATTAAGTAGCTAAGTTAGTTTTAAATAATGATTTTTCTAACTTGAATTTGAATTGTGTGTATGCATAAGTGCAAACATGAAGAACTTCCATTCTCTTTTTTTTATTATATTTTTTTTGTATTTGCCTTTTTTTTTTGTTGTATTTAAATTTGAGGAAATAATAAAATTTCATTTCCCCTTGTTTTTGTAATTAAAGACATCTGAAAAAATTATGGTGTCTACAACCCTCTAGGTTTTAAAAATGGGACTGGGCTCTTGGATTTCAAAAAGATTGGGCCCGGACCTCTAGGTTTTAAAAATACACGTAGTATTTTGGGTTTTAAAATTTGCCTCCAGATTTTAAAAATATGTTTGGGCTTTGGGGTCTAAAAATGGGTCTCGTGGTTTTTAAAAAAAATAGGCCTGCGCTTTTGGGTTTAAAGAACGATTGGACCCAAGGCTTTGTGTTTTTAAAATGGGTCTAGGCTTTTGGGTTTAAAAGAATGATTGGGCCCAAGGCCACTGTGTTTTAAAAAATGGGTCTGGGCTTTTGGGTTTAAAAGAATGATTGGGCCCGGGACCTCTGGGTTTTAAAAATGGGTCTGGTCTTGAGGATTTTGTTTTGATCATGGGCTTGGGGGCTTTGAGCAGTGTATCTTGAGATTTAGGTCAAGGATAAGGGTCCTTTGGGCTTTGGTCTAGGGTGGTGAGTTGTGTGGGAAATGCATTCTTTGGTCCCTACTGAACACGTATATTGCAAATGGAAGCAAAGCAAATAACCCTAACTTACCTTAGGTCTTGATACTCCTTCGGCTCTTCTTCTGCTGTTGTCCGCCCTTTCCAGTCCCTAGTATTTACATAGGTCCTTGGCCTTTGCCTTCTTTGATTGTGGGGAATCTATCTGGTCGTGGGATCTATCTGGGTTGAGGAAACCCTCCTGGCTGCGGGTCCATTGGCTCTAATCTTTTTCTAAGGAAGGGTATGATATTACCACTTTTCTCCACTAGGGTCTCTTACCCCAACTCTCACTATTATGCTGCCTCTCCACACTCTTTATTATTATTTTTTTCTCTCTTTGATTTCTCTCCTTCTTTGTTGTGTCCTTCTTCGTTGTGTCATCTACCCTCTGTGAAGGCCTCTATTTATAGGGTCATGGACTCAGCTAGCACGCTTTCCTTCCTACACAAACTTCCCATCCTTGCTCGTGGCTCATTGAAATTGGATTCTCTGAGTCAATTTCTTCCCATATGGGTCCTAAACCAAATGTTTCGATTGGAAACATATCAAGCATACAAATCATTTATTTTTAAAAACAAGTCCTTCAATTAATTTGTAGAATCAATCCAAAATTTCTCTCTTTATTACTCGATCTCTTTCTGACTTTGTACGTGTGTGCAGGTGCCAGCTGCAGCTCTCGAAGATCCCTTGGATATTCCTTGTATCTCTCAGTAGCTTACCATTTGCTCATGTATTTCTATGTATTTACCGCATTTCCCTATATTTCCCCTTTATTTCCTTTTATTTTCATGTATCTCCTTGTATTCCCTTCATTTCCCTATATTGTTGTAAATATTAATGAAGAATTTGTAATTTTTAAGGTCTCGGTTAAAATTGGGTGTCTACAATAAGCTTGTCAAAAAACTAAGAAAAACACGAATTCCCATGGGGCTCTGAGATTTTCAAACATTGTATAGACTTTTCTTGAAATTTAATCTTTGTGACTTTTAGTAGACAGGTGAGTCGTGTCTAAATTAAACTGGGCTAGGCTCTTCTTTGTTTGAGTTGTTTCCGCGCATACAGATCGGAAGATCTCAATTGTCCTAAACTAGACAAGTATATAGAGATCTTTGTGAGACCGTGGAGGGACTCTCAATTGATCTTTTCTAGGATTCCTAAAAGCTTGTCTTTTTGCTGAATATAAGGAGAATTTAATATTTTTATTGACAAACCTTAGAGAAAGTTTTTGAAAATTTTAAAACTGAAAGAAAGGTCTTTGTATTTTTTAAATCTCAGGAGAGATTTGCGCCTTTTCATAAATTTCAAGGAAAGTTCATGTTTTTTCCTAAATTTCAAGGAAGGTCAATGTCTTTTATTATTTTATTGTTAAGGCTATTTTACCGTCTTTAACTATTGGTCTGTTCTTGTATGAAAAATGATAATTTTTATAGTTGGTCCAATTTAGTTTTTGAGTCCAATAGAATTTCATAAGCCTTTAGTATTTGAGTCTAATAAAATTTCATAAATTTACTTACTGAAATAATCACATCCTAAATGGATTAGGTACCACAAGAAGTCTTAATGCACCAAAAAGGAAAGGGCTCTAGCTGTCTACCTCCCTATATATACACTATTGCTACGAGGGATTAAACTTCTTCTCCACGCCGTAGCAGTAGGAAATTAGACAAAACACATTGGGCCTTCATTGATGTCTCCAAGCCCAAGTAAGCCAGACTAGTTTGATGCCCAGCTCAGCCTAATTGGACCGTGGCCAACCCATCTAAGCCCAGATCTACCGAGGCCTAGCCTAGCCCACCTAAGGTCCAAAATTACCAATGCCAAGGTTGAATTCATCGAGCTTGTCATTGGCCAGCTTAGCTGCCCGTGGAGACCCACTCAGTGGGGGATTTGATAGAATTGATGAATGGATGGTGCCTCATCACGCAACACCCTACTCCCTCCCTTTCTTTTTTCTTTGTCATGTGAAAGTAATGTTTTGAAAACTAGATAGAAGGCAAATTGATGGTTCGATTCTCAAATTACTAAGTTTTGGGGATAAATAAAGAAAAAAAGTCAATAAGACATGTTCAATGATTATGCTCCTTAGTAAAAAATTCATAAATGGGAGGGGAAGGGGAAGTAGTCCGACACACTCAATGATTATGTTCTTTAGTTCGTAGGGAGAAGAAGAAGAAGAAGAGGGGTAAATAAATAAAGAAAACACGTTCAATGATTATGTTCTTTAGTAGGAATTTCATAGGGTTGGAAATTGAAATGAAAGGTCATAATTAAGAAGGAATTATGGTTAAAATCAAGTGCAAAATAGATATAAAAAATCAAGGTATAAAAAAATAACTATAACCCGAAGAATTAAATCATAAAGTCAAGAAAAGATAATTCACAATATAATTTTTAGAAATATAAAGTAACAAATTAAATGAAAATTCATACAATTCAAAAGAAAAACAAAATCTTGAATGTCGATTCAATTCAATCAAATAATGCACAGAAACACAAAGAAGCTGCTCGAAAATTAATTTTAGTAATAATACTTGAAATCTAAGGAGTTGCGGAAGATTAACAGGAAATTGTCAGAATATGTATCTTATAAGTTGAAGATCTCTCTAATACACATTCAATGTGGGTCTGTGATATTTTTCAATTTTAAAACTAAATACATCAAGTGATTAAACCCGATGAAATTCTAGTTACAATGCATTTGAAATATAAAAATCCAAAATTTTTCTTATATATAGCATATTAGAATTTCATTGGACTTCAATAGATATATAAATACACACACGCACACAAATATATATATATATATATATATATATAAAATCTTTGGAAGATTTCAATTCCAATTCACTATCTAAAGAGCCCGCACCTTCTTCTTTTCTCTCTCTCTCTCTCTCTCTCTCTCTCTCTCTCTCTTCTCAACTCACTTTTTGTAAGAACCCGAACCGTGATATATGGATTAATTATAAAAAAGAATGGTAAATTGGTAATTGAGTAGAGTTCGTCGACGAAGCTAGAGTTTGTCAACAAAGTCTAGGTGCTGCTCATCGATGAAATTCAGAGGCTCATCGACGAGGAGAAAAGCCAAGGGGTTTTAGGAAACCGGTAATATTAGGTTTGTCGACAAGGTCCTTGTCTCGTAGACGAGCTATCTATATGGCCTCATCGACGAGGACGCCATTCGTCGACGAGGGCGGCCGAATCAAAAGGGTTATAAATATCAGTTTCCTTACTTCCAAGCTAAGTAATCTCAAAAATCCTCCCTCTCTAGAACTTGAAGACCACACTCTCTCTAGATTTCTTCGTCGTTCGTCGCCTGATTCGTAAATCCGACATTACCGCATAAATTAGGGAAGGATTTTCTTGGTGAATAGTGGATCGAAATCTCTTTTAGAGTAGTTTCGGGTTTTGGTCCAAAATCGAGGTAACGCTCGGTTTCCATTTCTGTTTCAAAATATGTGTAGTAGTACGAATTGTAAGGAAGTATTGTTCTGCGTTGTGTAGGTTTTGGTGTCTCGGTTTGTGGTTTTGGGAGCCGTAGAGTTCGTAGTTCGATTTCGGGTTAAGGTAAGGGGATTCTATTTATATCAGTTTATTTTTTAAATCGAGATCGGTAAACCTATAGGTTACGATCACATGTATGTTTTGACTACTTGTTTGAGGAAATCTATCAAGTAAAAATGCAGGATTTTCGAGTTACAGTTTTCTGAAAAATCGGGATTTTCGGGTATCATCTCTACTTAGTTTGGAAAACTGTATGTTGTATTTAAATTGTATTATTGAGGTGACCGTATCCATATTTGTATAAAACTGTATGCTTGAATTTGGAAAACGATATGATTTATGATATATCAAATAAGTGTGGAATGTATGGTTGTATGTAATTGTTCCAGGTATTTTGTAAAACAGCTAGTGGCGGCTAATTATCGTACGCTGATGAGTATAGGAACATGAGTTCCAAAATGATTCTAGATTTTGTGAAATCAGCTAGTGGCGGCTAAATACCGTACGCTGAAACAGTTATGTGGTGGCTAATTACCATACGCTGCGCCATGTATCGGTTCATTACCATGGGCGAGAGTGTTCGGCTCTATATCCTAGGGTGTGAAATATCACCAGTGTGTTCTGGCTGGCCACCGATGGGTGTGAGCTACACCGTATTGGTGACGTACCGCTGTGAGGCTCCGGTTATCTTAGGGTATCGATTGCTTGAGTGTGACAACACTGACCGTATGTTTGGGTATTATATGTACTGGAATGGATTTGTGAAAATACTGGAACTGTATGGAAATATTTTGAAACTGTATCATATTGAATGGTGTTATGTTTACGTAAAATAACACTAGTATGCCACACACTGATATAACTTGTTTTCTTCCATACTGAGAGGTGTCTCACCCCGAATGTATATACAAATGTTTTCAGGTCCTTCGGGTAGCCGAAACTAACATCCTAGCATCCGTAAGCGAGGGTGTCGATTACCTACAGTTAGTGCCTGGCTAGGTATGGGTTTTGTAACCTAGTTGTCGTGACTGTTTTTGTAGACACCCAGAGTATGTTTTGTAATTATGGGAACATATATCCTAGTGTTGTATAGACCCTGGTATGGAATGTTATATGGATAGAATAAACATTTTACGCTTCGTATTTGATGAGTATGGATGTGTATGTGTATGTTTTTTTTTTTGGGCTTTCGTTTACCCCACAGGGTCAGACCCTCTTCCAGTATTGTAGCATGTATGTTTAATTGATACAGAGACAGGTTAGGTTACTATTTTCACACCCGGGACCCATATGCGGGTTCGGGGCGTGACAACTTGGCATCAGAGCTAACCAGATTTTTGGTCTTGTAGACTTGGTTAGGCGTAGTTATGAGTACATACTAGAGTATAGGATGTAGGAAATAGGTAAAGTAGGTCAGGGATTGTTTTGTTGCCAAACGGGGACTCGTTGGTGGTGTTCTGTGTTCTTCCTGGAATGACGATTTCAGAAAGATCACAGCAAACCATTGATGGATTCGTGTCAGTGTGATAGGACAGACCTAAACCCGTTAGAGTAGTAGTTGACATGATTAGTTCTAATGATTGTGTTAATTGTGTACGATATGGGAATTCTAACCGATTCCTATTGTATTTTCAGAATGGAGCCCAAGGATAACAACTTGGGTAGTGGCTCCGAGGGGACTGCAAGTGATGAGTCTCCTTCTGTGCCACGAGGTTTGACAAGGCAGGTTATGCGAGAAATCAGGCGAAGTGTTAGGAGACGTGAGAGCTCTCCTACTGATGCGGGGTGTACCATCGAGAGGTTCACACGTATACACCCTCCGACATTTGTAGGAGGACCCGATCCCTTTATAACAGAGGACTGGGTCAAGAATACCGAGAGGATTCTAGAAGTCCTCCACTACATAGATAGGCAGAGAGTCCTTTATGCTATTTTCCAGCTGTCCGGAGAGGCCAGGCGTTGGTGGACTACGGTGAATTTGCTTGAAAAGCAGAGAGCTGGTCCATTGGGTATGACGTGGGGCTACTTTAAGTACGTATTCTTTGAGAGATACTTCCCGACTTCCACTCGCAATGCGAAGGCTGATGAGTTCTCGGACCTGATGTAAGGTACCTGACGGTACAGAGATATGCATCCAGATATATCGAGTTATCTCATTTCGCGCTGTACTTGGTCCCGAACGAGTACAAGAAGGCTCAAAGGTTTGAGAGGGGTCTGAAGAAAGACATCCGCCGACTTGTGGGGATGCTGCAGATCTGCGAAGTTCTCTGTTTTGGTGGATAAAGCCACCATAGTTAAGATCGACCTCCAAGGAGACGAGGTGGTGCAGGAACATAGGAAGAGGCCAGTATCTTCTGGGTCTTAGACTGGTCCGCGACAGGGTTAGTGGAAAAAGAAGAAGAACTACAGTTGAGGTTATCGGTAGAAGATTTATCCTCCGTGTCGTGCGCTAAGTGCTGTAAATGGAACGATGGCGAATGTCAGCCGTTTTGGGGTAACTTCTACAACTGTGGAAAGCTAGGCCACATGTCATGGAGCTTTCAGGCACCAAGGATTGATACACCTGCACAGAGTCAGAATCGTGGGAGTAATTAGATGCCTTATGGAAACTACCAAGCAACCACGGCTCCAGCGAGGGTATATTCACTTACTCCAGCAGATGCGGAACACGCTGGGAACATGGTAACAGGTACCATGTTACTGCTTTCAAATAGAGCTGTCATTTTATTTGATTCGGGAGCAAACCATTCGTTTATATCTGTTAGTTTTGTGAAGTTATGTGGGGTTGACACCCGAGTGATGAATGAGAGGTTGTCTGTGGCTACGCCGACTGGGAGTGTAATGATCTGTGGTAAGATGTTAGGAAATTGGCCAGTGGTAATTCAGGGAAGACTGCTACCGGAGAATCTTGTAGTATACGACATGTCTGGTTTCGACATCATACTAGGGATGGATTGGCTATTCTCTAGTTATGCGATGATTGATTGTTGTATGAGGGTAGTAGTGTTCAGACCTCCTAGGAAGCAGGAGTATGAGTTTGTGGGATTGTGTGTGCGTTTGACGCCACAGATTCTATTGGCATTACAGGCGAGGAGGCTACTCTTGGATGGATGTCAGGGGTATCTAACTTGCATGAAGGAATCTTCGCGGAAGGAGTTGAGGCTTGAAGATATTCTAGTGGTCAACGAATTTCCAGATGTGTTTCTGAAAGATTTACCTGGTTTACCTCCGGATCCTGAGGTGGAGTTTGCGATAGAGTTGCTGCCTGGCAAGGCATCGATCTCTAAAGCTTTGTATCGGATGGCTCCAGTAGAACTTCGAGAGTTGAAGGACCAGTTGCAGGAACTACTGGACCAGGGTTTTGTCCAACCTAGTGTATCGCTCTGAGGAGCTCCAGTTTTATTTGTGAAGAACAAGGAAGGATCGAACCGTATGTGCATTGATTACAGTGAGATTAATAAGGTCACTATGAAAAACCTTTACCCGTTGCCTCGTATTGATTATCTCTTTGACTAGATGCAGGGAATGCAGGTCTTTTTGAAGATCAACCTATGGTCAGGGTATCATCAGGTGAGGGTTCGATCTGAGGATGTTGCAAAGATTGCTTTCCGAACTAGATATGGCCACTAAAAGTTCTTAGTCATGCCTTTTGGGCTGACGAATGCTTTGGCGATGTTCATGGATCTGATGAACAGGATTTTCCATGAGTACCTGGACCAGTTCGTAGTGGTGTTCATCGATGACATTCTGGTATACTCAAGGAGTCTGGAAGAGCATTAACACCATTTGAGGTTGGTGCTAGAGATTTTGCGATAGAGGAAGTTGTATGCCAAGCTGAATAAGTGTGAGTTCTAGTTGAATCAGGTTGCATTCTTAGGCCATGTGGTGTCTAAGGGCGGTATCTCAGTTGACCCTAGCAAGATTGAAGTCGTGGTTGACTGAACGAGACCGAAGAGTGTGCAGGAGGTTCAGAGTTTTCTGCGACTGGCGGGTTATTATCGTCGGTTCGTGGAAGGATTCTCTAAGTTGTCTAGACCTCTGACACGATTGACTATGAAGGGTGTGAAGTTTGATTGGACCGAGGATTGCGAGCAGTGTTTCCAGGAGCTGAAACGGCGATTGGTTACTGCTTCGATCTTGACCATTCCTTCGGGGAATGACGGTTTTGTGATCTATAGCAACGTGTCTCTAAAAGGTTTAGGATGTGTGCTTATGCAACAGGGTAAGGTAATTGCTTATGCTTCTTGGCAACTTAAGGAATACGAGAGGAATTACCCTACAAATGATCTGGAATTGGCCGCTGTAGTTTATGCGTTGAAGATCTGGCGACACTACCTGTACGGTGTTCAGTGTGAGATTTTCACTAACCACAAAAGCCTCAGGTACTTTTTCACGCAAAAGGAGTTGAATATGAGGAAAAGGTGGTGGCTAGAGTTGATCAAGGACTACGATTGCACGATCAGTTATCATCTGGGGAAAGCTAATATGGTAGCTGACGCATTGAGTTGGAAGTCAGAGCATGCGATAGTGTCTGCAGTTATAGCTCAGCATCATATCAGATGGGATCTAGAAAGCCTTGGCGTAGATTTGGTGGTTAGTGATCATCAGGCTTCCATTGCTAGCTTGGTGATCCAGCCAACTTTGTTTAAGCGAATTAAAGTCACGCAGGTTAGGGATGCGGAGTTGGTTGCAGATTTTAACATCTCTAAGAGAGGTGTGTTAAGGTTTGGGACAAGGCTGTGTGTTCCAAATGAGAACGAGATCAGAAGGACGATTCTGGAAAAGGCGCATCATTCCTTGTATACAGTACATCCGGGAAGCACGAAGATGTATCGGGATTTGTGCAAGTTTTTATGGTGGAGTGGTATGAAGGGGGATATTGTCCGAGTCATGGAGCAGTGTCTGATGTGTCAGCAGGTGAAAGCTGAGCATCAGAGACCGGTAGGGCCGTTACAACCCTTAGCTATTCTGGTGTGGAAATGGGAGCACATTTCCATGGACTTTGTTACCAAATTACTGCTAGCACTTCATGGGCAGAATGCTATCTTGGTAATCATGGACAGGTTGACAAAATCTGCTCACTTTGTACCGATTAAGGTTAGCTACCCTTTGAGTAGGCTAGCAAACTTGTACATGCATGAGATAATAAGAATGCATGGGGTACCGATGTCCATTGTTTCAGATCGAGACCTGAGGTTTACTACTCGATTCTGGAAGAACTTGTAGGAAGCACTGGGGACGAAGCTTACTTTCAGTACAGTGTTCCACCCCTAGACTAATGGACAATCGGAGAGGAAAATACATATTTTGGAGGATATGTTATGGGCTTGCATGTTAGACTTTGGTGGTAGTTGGATTCAGTTTTTGCCACTAGTGGAGTTTGCCTATAACAATAGCTTCTAGGCTAGTATCGGGATGGTACCGTTCGAGGCTTTGTATGGTCGGAGGTGTCGATCTCTTTTTTATTGGGATGAGGTTGGCGAACGTCAGGTGTTAGGACTTGAACTTGTACAGTAGGCGTCTGAGAAGGTGGGTTTGATCTGTGATAGGATTAAATCAGCTCAGAGTCGGCAGAAGAATTACGCGGATGTTCACCGCCGCAAGTTGGAATTCGAGGTGGGGGTAAGGTATTTCTGAGAATCGCTCCGATGAAAGGAGTGATGAGATTCGGGAGGCAGGGCAAGCTGAGCCCAAGGTATATCAGACCATTCGAGATTCTAGAACGAGTGGATCCGGTGGCCTACCGGATTGCATTACCCCCTGCGCTCTCGAGAATCCATGAAGTATTTCACGTATCCATGTTGAGGAGGTACGTGCCGGATTCGTCGCATGTTATTAGTTATGAGTCTTTGGAACTTAGGGATGCTTTGGCGTATGAGGAAGTACCAGTTCAGATTCTAGACCGAAATGTTCAGAAGTTGCGTACCAAGGAGATACCGTTAGTGAAGGTTTTGTGGCGGAAATACGCCGGAAGTATCCACAGTTGTCTAGAGTAGTAGTTAGATAACAGGGTTGGTATGGGTATGTATGTATGTATATAGTACTCTGTTATCGTACTAGTATTGAGTGGTTAGTCTCTGGGAGAGTCCAATTTTATTGTGAGCTCCCGAGGTCGTGTATGTATATAACCACGGTATTCCTCCGCCATAAGTGAGGGAATGTATGTATTGTGACAGGGCTGTGTATAAATGGCCGCCGGTTCTTTTTAGAGTGTGTATGTATTCAGTAGTATAAATGAGTTCGTAATAAGAGATTAAAAATTTCGAGGAAGAAATTTTTGTAAGGAGGGGAGGTTGTAAGAACCCGAACCGTGATATATGGATTAATTATATAAAAGAAGGATAAATTGGTAATTGAGCAGAGTTCGTCGACGAAGTCCAGGTGCTGCTCATCGACAAAATTCAAAGGCTCGTTGATGAGGAGAAGCTGAGGGGTTTTAGGAAACTGGTAATATCAGGTTCGTCGACGAGGTCCTTCTCTCGTTGACGAGCTATCTATATGGCCTCGTCGACGAGGACGCCATTCTTCGACGAGGGCGGTCGAGTCAAAGGGGCTATAAATATCAGTTTCCTTACTTCTAAACTAAGTAATCTCAAAAATCTTCTCTCTCTCTCTCTAGAACTTGAAGACCACTCTCTCTCTAGATTTCTTCGTCGTTTGTCGCCTGATTTGTAAATCTGATGTTACCACATAGATCAGGGCAGGATTCTCTTTATGAATAGTGGATCAGAATCTCGTTTCAAGCAGCTTCCGATTTTGGTCCAAAATCGAGAGTATGGCTCGGTTTCCATTTCTATTTCGAAATATATGTAGTAGTATGAATTGTAAGGAAGTATTGTTCTGCGTTGTTTAGGTTTTGGTGTCTTGGTTCGTAGTTTTAGGAGCCGTAGAGTTCACAATTCGATTTCGGGTTAAGGTAAGGGGATTCTGTTTATATCAGTTTATTTTTTAAATCGAGATCAGCAAACCTATAGTTTATGATCATATATATGTTTTGACTATTTGTTTAGGGAAATCTATCAAGTAAAAATGCGGGATTTTCAAGTTACAGTTTTCAGGAAAATCAGGATTTTCGTGTATCATCTCTACTTTGTTTGGAAAACTGTATGTTGTATTTAAATTGTATTATTGAGTTGACCGTATCCATATTTGTATAAAATTGTATGCTTGAATTTGGGAAACGACATGATTTATGGTATATCAAATAAGTATGGAATGTATGATTGTATGTAATTGTTCCAGGTATTTTATAAAACAGCTAGTGGCGGCTAATTACTGTACATTGATGAGTATAGAAACAAAAGCTCCAAAATGATTCCAGATTTTATGAAATCAGTTAGTGGCGGCTAAATACCGTACGATGAAACAGCTATGTGGCGGCTAATTACCGTACGCTACGCCATGTACCAGTTCATTACCATGGGCGAGAGTGTCCGAATCTATATCCGAGGATGTGAAACTCACCAGTGTGTTCCGGCTGATCACCGATGGGTGTGAGCTACACCGTATTGGTGACGTACCATTGTGAGGCTCCGGTTATCACAAGGTATCGGTTGCTTGAGTGTGGCGACACTGACTGTATGTTTGGGTATCTTATGTACTGGAATGGATTTTTGAAAATACTGGAACTATATGGAACTGTATGGAAATGTTTCGAAACTATATCGTATTGAATGGTGTTATGTTTACGTAAAATAACATTGGTATGCCACACACTGATATAACTTGCTTTCTTCCTTACTGAGAGGTGTCTCACCCCGAATGTATATACAAATGTTTTCAGCTCCTTCGAGATAGCCGAAACTAACATCCCATCATCTGGAAGCGGGGGTGTTGTTTAGCTACAGTTAGTGCCTAGCTAGGTACGAGTTTTGTAACCGGGTTGTCGTGATGATTTTTGTAGATACCCGGAGTATGTTTTGTAATTATGGGAATGTATATCCTAGTGTTGTATAGACTCTGGTATGGTATGTTATATGGATAGAATGAACATTTTTCACTGCATATTTGATGAGTATGGATGTGTATGTGTATGTTTTTTTTGGGCTTCCGTATACCCCATGGGGTCAGACCCTCTTCCAGTATTGTAACATGTATGTTTAATTGATACATAGACAGGTTAGGTTACTATTTTCACACTTGGGACCCATTTGCGGGTTCGAGGCTTGACACTTTCTCTCTCCTCGATTTTTCAGCAAAAGGTGTGCCGATTGAAGAACGGAAAATATCTCTGGATTCCAAATTCAGCCACCAACATTTTAACCGGAGTGAATTCGTTATTTGGGCGTTGTAGGCACCACTCCTAGAATAATATAAGGAGAATAGATTTTGTTCGGTATATTTTAAAATATTCTCGATTAAATATGAATATATGAATTTAATTATATTTATGTAATTTAAATATATGTTTGGCTTTGGAGATATTTTGGCATTAGATTAAACTGCGGGAATTTGATTATAATAGTGTTTTTAAATATATTAAAAATTAAATTTAAATTTGGGAAGTAGAACATGCCTGCATTTTTAGAATTTAATTGGTTGACAGGAGCGTGTAACCCTAGGGATGTTAGGATAGTAATTATTTCAGGATTTAACTGATTAAGTTAAAATATATAGTTATAGGGTTTTATGTGAAAGTCGCAGACATTGTTTTAGGATCCTTGCAAGCATTTCTTCAGGAAACAGATAAGGAGAATACGTTATGTCAATTTTTTAAAGCTTTTGAACCGATTCAATTTGAGTATATTATACGTATACGCCGTATTTAAATTTCTATATAATTTGGGCGTATGGAATGGTCGTTTTTGAGTGTTATAAATATTTGGAAATAATTAGGAGGGTGGTTCGTGTGCCTCCATTTTAGGAAAAATTACATGTTTAAATTAAATAGAATTTTCGATATATTTGAATTTCTATATGATTTGGGCGTATGGAATGGTCGTTTTTGAGTGTATTATATATTTGTGAATAACCAGGAGGGTGGTTCGTGTGCCTCCATTTTAGGAAGAAATGCATGTTTAAATTAAATAGAATTTTCAAAAAACAATTGGACTAGATTTTAGAAATACACGCTTTTTCCCAGTAGATTACTTAGATGAAAATTTTAATGTATGACCGTGGCATGAGATTAATTAACAAATAATTTTATATGAATTTGTTGAAATTATTATGATATGTTATTATGAGTATGTGGCGTAATACTAGTTTATGGATATATGTATATAGTGGGATTGCTATGAAATTATAAAATGACAGGTTTGATATGGATATGAGGATATGACAGTTTAATTTCATTAATCATGAAATGGCAGGTTTGATGTGGATATGTGAATGTGACAGTTTAATTTTGTTTTATGGTAAGTTAGACTTTGCATTTGATTGAGAAATTTGAAGTGGTGATGCTTAATATAGAAATTATGTGTATAGTCTATACTAATATCGAAGGCCTGTGTGGCGTATAAATATGAAGTGGTGATGCTCAGTATAGAAACTTTGTGTGAAGTCTATACTGATGCCAAAGGCCTGTGTGACGTATAAATTGAAGTGGTGATGCTCAGTATAGAAACTCTGTGTGAAGTCTATGTTGATGCCAAAGGCCTGTGTGGCGAATAAATTGAAGTGGTGATGCTCAGTATAGAAATTCTGTGTGAAATCTACACTGATGCCGAAAGCCTGTGTGGCGTATAAATCGAAGGAGAAAGTCTGTTTAGCATATAGAAGTGTTATAGAAGTGTAAATTTAATTATCTGTGATGTGTTGTAAAACTTACGTTAATAGATGTAATTGAACTGCATTATATTGTTTGTGATATGTCATAAACCTTACGTTAGTAGATTTATTATAAATTGTTTTACCTTATGTGTGACATGTCGTAAAACTTACGTTAGTAGACTTATCTAACTGCATCATATTGATTATACTGATGTTGAGTATATTTAGGGGTAATATAATAGACATATTATAGTAATCCCAAATAAAATAAAATTAAATTAAAATTAAAATTAAAATAAAATTGATTAATTAATTATTATTAATTAAATAATATAATATAATATATTAATATAATCTAATAATCTCTCTCTCCCTTCATTTCTCTCTCCTTACCTTCCCTCTCTCTCTCTTTCTCCTCATTTTCTCAGCAAATTCTAGGTCGATTGAAGAATGAAAAGTACCACTGGGTTCCATTCTCGGCCACCAACATTTTAACTAAAGTGGATTTGTGATAAGGGCGTCATAGGCACCACTCTTGGGATAAGGTAAACTCTCTCTCTCTCTCTCTCTCTCTCTCTCCCTCTCTCCTCAATTTCTCTTAAATCTTCAATCAAATTGACAATCAGACACCAGCATAGGGTCCTAGCTTTGATCCTCGTTATTTTAATCGGAACGGATTTTTGATTTGGAGATCTTAGGCACCACTCCAAGGCTAGGATAAGGAGTACAAATTATGTCAGTTATTTTGAAAATTCACCCGGTTAAATCATGGTATATAATTATTGGAATGTTGTATATGGTTTTTTGTGATACCCCGTGGAAGAAAGGCTTAAAAAAGGATTAGATGTTACTACCCATATTAATAAAGTGCACCTTTCTTTTCAAAATCCTTCCCATAAGAACTCCATGGTTAAGCGTGCTTGATTTGGAATAATCTTGGGATGGGTGACCTTTTAGGAAGTTTTCTTAGGAAGTGTGTGAGTGAGGACAAAGCACACTGAAATGACACGCGTTGGTCTGTAGGGCTAGTCATTGGTCCGATAAGGCCCGCCCCCTATTGTCTGGTCCAGTGGAGGAGGAGAGATGCAGTGCTCCCTGACAGACCCAGGTTGGAGCGTTATAAAATGGTATTAAAGAAATTACCTAACCGGAAGTGTGATGAGATTCACATCGCCTGGGTTTGAAAATGTGGGTTCGCAACTAGAACGTTGCGTTCTGTAAGTGGGAGAGAATGTGATACCTCGTGGAAGAAAGACTTAAAAAAGGATTATATGTTACTATCCATATCAATAAGGTACACATTTCTTTTCAGGAGCCTTCCCATAAGAATTCCACAGTTAAGCATGTTTGGCTTGAAATAATCTTAGGATGGGTGACCTTTTGTAAAGTTTTCTTAGGAAGTGTGCGAGTGAGGACAAGACACACTAAAAATGACACATGTTGGTCTGTTGGGCCATTCATTAATCCGATAAGGTCCGCCCCCCTATTGTCTAGTTTAGGTGGAGGAAGAGAGAAGTAGTGTTCCCTAGCAGACCCAAGTTGGGATGTTGCATTTTTTGAGTAATTTTATAGGTATGAAAATTATGGTTTATTTATTAAATTGTAGTATTTGATTATATTAGATTTTTAGAAATATTCTTGGAATTAAGTTAAACTGCATGATTAGATTATATTATATTTTTGGAAATGATTATATTATATTTTTGGAAATATTCTTGTAATTAAATTAAACTACAGGGATTTGATTAAATAGAATTTTGGGGGAATATTTTGGAATTAAGTTAAATTGCAGGGATTTGATTAAATTAGATTTCTGCGAATATTGTGAAATTAGATTAAACTGCGGGGATTTGATCATGTTGGTGTTTTTAAATATGTTAGAAATTAAATTTGAACATGGAAAGTGAATCATACCCGTATTTTTAGAATTTAACCAGTTAATGGGAGCGTACGAGCAATAGTAATTATTCCGGGATTTAGCTGACTAAACTAAAATATATGAATACAGGGATTTGTGCGAACACCGCAAACACTATCTTAGAATCCCTACAAATATTTCTCGAGAAATCAGGTAAGAGGAATATATTAAGTCATTTTTTTAAAGATTTTGAAGCGATTAAATTTGAGTATATTATACGTATACACCGTGTTTGAATCTCTATATGATTTGGGTGTGTGGAATGGTCGTTTTTTAGTGTTATATATATTTGGGAATAACCAAGAGAATGATTCGTATGCCTCCATTTTAGGAAAAAATGGCATATTTAAAATTAAATAATTTTTTCAAAAAAATAATCGGACCAGATTTTAAAAATACGCACTTTTCCCGAGTGGATTACTTAAATGAAAATTTTAACGCATAACCGTGTGGCATAAGATTAAGTAACAAATAATTTTATATGAATTTGTTGAAATTGTCATGGTATGATATTATGAGTATGTGGTGTAATACTAGTTTATGGATATATGTATATAATGGGATTACTGTGAAATTTTAAAATGACAGGTTTGATATGGATATGGAGATATAACAGTTTAATTCCATTAATCATGAAATGATAAGTTAGATTTTGCATTTGATTGAAAAATATGAAGTGGTGATGCTCAGTATAGAAACTCTATGGGAAGTCTATACTGATGTCAAAGGTCTGTGTGGCGTATAAATTAAAGTGGTGATACTCAGTATAAAAATTCTGTGTGAAGTCTATACTGATGTTAAAGGTCTGTGTGGCGAATAAATTGAAGTGGTAATACTCAATATAGAAATTCTGTATAAAGTCTATACTTATGTCAAAAGCCTGTGTGGCGAATAAATTGAAGTGGTGATGCTCAGTATAGAAATTCTCTGTGAAGTCTATGCTGATGCCAAAGGCCTATGTGGTGAATAAATTGAAGTGATGATGAGAAACTCTGTGTGAAGTCTATACTGATGCCGAAAGCCTGTGTGGCGTATAAATCGAAGGAGAATGTCCGTGTGGCATATAGAAGTGTTATAGAAGTGTAAATTTAATTATCTGTGATGTGTTGTAAAACCTACGTTAATAGATGTAATTGAATTGCATTATATTGTTTGTGATATGTCGTAAACCTTACGTTAGTAGATTTATTATAAACTGCTTTACCTTGTGTGTGACATGTCGTAAAACTTGCATTAGTAGACTTATCTAACTGCATCATATTGATTATACTGATATTGAGTATATTTAGGGATAATATAAGAGACATATTGTAGTGATCCCAAAAAATTTAAAATAAATAAAATTAAAATTAAAATTAAATAAATAAATTATTATTAATTAAATAATATTATATAATATATTAATATAATCTAATAATCTCTCTCTCCCTTCATTTCTCGTATGTGTCAAATTATAGTTAAATAAAACAAATACACAACACAATTTTGATAAATTATATAGACACTATTTTGCTTTTGGATTTTGAATTTTGTGAGTTTTGAATTCAAATTAGTTCAAGTTTAAGTTATTTAACACTAATATTTTCACACTCACTGCTATTGACTAAATTCTATTTGTTTACAAGTAGATTCCAGTCTCTCTAATGAGTGTTTAATTTAAAAATCTCATTAACCAAACTGATCGAAATTCCATATTTAACCAAACTCAAAACCGATCGAACTGAATTTCAGTTAAATTAGTTAACCGATTTTAACCAATTTAATATATATAATATATAAAAATAAATAAAATTTTAGTATATAAAAAATATTTTAATATTATATATATAATTATTTATTATTAATTTATACTACTTGGTTAATTTGGAAAACCAAATTAATTGAACCCAAAAACCAAACAAAAAAAAATTGAAAATCAAAATTCAACGAAAATGAAAATCAAACTGGACCGAATAATTTTTTAACCCAACCGAACTGACCGAATTTGCTCAATTAATTCGGTTTTAACCAAATTATGCTCACCCCTATATATAAGAAGGAAAATGAGAGATTGACTTTATTTTCCTTAAAGTTATTTTACAAAAACTCTGTTTGGAACTTGAAAAATATTAGAGAAAATTTTTTTTTTTTGAAGGAAATCACTTTTATCATGTTTGGTTATCAATAAAAATAAACATAAAATAAATATATAGTAAATTAATAAACAAATTTGATTTTATAGATTATTAGAATTTGAGCTTTTCTAATTTTTTAATTATATTAGAACAAATTTTTATTCTTAATAGTATTTATATAGACAGAAAATATAATTTAAAGTATGTTTCCTTCTTATTTTTCTTCTCTCTTTTTTACCAACAAAATCATTAATCCAAAACTATCCTAAGGGTTCGTTTTGATCCTGAAAAATTTTAGTAAAATAAAAGAAAATTATGAAAAAAATCTCTTTTTTATGTTTGGTTACTAAGAAAAATCGAGAAAAATAAAATAAAATATGTAATAGATCAATGAACAAAAAATTATCTTTACACAATATTAATATTTAATATTTCTTAATTTGCAATCATGGTAATATAAAATTCATTTTTCATAGTAGTTTGATATACTTAAAAAAAAAAGGAAAATAAAAATATTTCATAGTAGTTTTATTTTCTCAAATGAAAATTTTGATTCAAAGTTCAAATGGCGTGGAAATGTTCCATTACATTTTCTTTCATGGACTTATTGGTACTTCTTTATAGTTTTAACAACTTATGTTTAGACAATTAATTGATAAGTGATCATGAAGGCAGAAGAATTGAAAGAGCAAAATTTTGACATTAAAGTTAAAATCAAGAAACTAGAAGATAAGTTTGACGATAGGAATTGATCCCTATTGGCATAGATCTTACCCATTTTCAAGATAATTTCAAAACAAAGCTACTAAGTCATGATCTAATGCTTATGATGACCTAATTTTAGAGTTTGTGACCACACTAGTCTCGTCTTTTAGTATTTATTATACATCGTGATCTCCTTGATTACCCAAGCCAATTCTGCTAACACTACCCAAAAAAAAAAAAAAGGCAAAATAATTAAAATTACATAATCTTAAATCATTCCAAAGAACGCAATACAAGAAAAGAATTTAAATAACATAAATGAGAAAAACACAAAGATAAAGAGCATGCAAAATGACTAATATACACTAAATTCATTCACATTGAACCAAAGTAAAAGGAAATTAGAAGAGAAAAGTATAATCTCACATGAAAAAGAAAAAGAAGAACAACAATAACAAGAAAGAGAGAAAATTAGAAACATCCCCAACTTCATAGAAAGCGCAGAGTAACGTATCCTTTGAAACTTAGCGGGAAAAGAGAGAGAGAAACAACTTCTGCCCACGATCATGGACGGAAGACTTTGATTTGCTGGAGTAAGTTTTTGGAAGCTTGATTATGTGTGTCGCCTCATGGTAACTAGTGCAGATCCAAGCAATTGTTAAACCTTCCCACATCCAAACTCCCCCAGTGCCAATGATCATTCATGACTCTACAAATTCGAATGGATCAAGAAGAGAAAAAAGAGAGAGGAAACATAAAATTGAGATATTTAGGATTTGACGGTCAAACTTTGACTTCTAAATAGATTGCACATAACCATTAAAATCTAACTGAAGAGGCATGACCAAATGAGCCATTACATTTAGAATTTAGGATACGAATGATATTTTGATTTTATATAAATTAAATATAAGGATAATTTAGGAATTTGATTTTGTCATCTAAAACTACCAATTTGGAGGGTTTTCACTTTTACAAATCAAGGCCTTGGGCCTTTATTGACCTCTCCAAGCCCAAGTAAGCCCGACTAGTTTGATACCCAGCTCAGCCTAATTCAGTCTTGGCCTACCAGCCTAAGCCCAGAGCTGCCAAGGCCTAGCCTAGCTCACCTAAATCAAAATGTCAGATGCCTGGCTGAGCTGCCCGGCCAGGGGACCCACCCCACGGGGAACTTCAGCAGTGAATGGCAGCTTCCTCTAAATCACTGTCTAATTCTAAAAGAGTGATTTGAAAGAATGTGTTATAGTCTATCTGTCAAGTTTTGACTAAATTTTAGTTTTTAAAGATAGAAAATTTGTGGTTGAATCTTGTTGGATGCTCCAATTCTATGCAAATTTTTGAAACCAATCATTGATAACTTATTGAATATATTGATAACATTAAACAATTATATGTGATGAAAAGAAAGGGGCTAAGAATGTAAATTTTAATTAATTCCGGAGATGTTAATTTTTATTTGGGTTTTAGTAAGTTTTAGTCGTATCAAAATAAGTAACTCAAACTGGAAAAAGAACTTAATTTCTAATCTCACCATCTAATTGATGTTTGATAAAATTAAGTGATAAATGTTTAACACTGAATTCAAATGTGATTTTGTGTATCAGTTCTAAATTTTAACTGGGATCAATCTCTTATTCGAATTATTTTACCTACTTGATATCTAGTATTTAAAAATATGTTGTTTTAGGTAATTGCATAAATTAATGTTTTGTTTAATGCAATAAAAATTTTTGTTGTATATTTAATTGATATTTATAAATAAAAATAATAAATATTACTATTAGATAGAAATAAAAATTTATTAATCAAGTTTGCATGATAAATAATTGTATATATATAAATACACACACACACACACACACACACACACACAACAACAACAACAATAATAAAATCAAATCTTAAATCTCACTAGGTGGGGTCAGTTATATGAATCATTTTCGTCAATTTATGCAATTATTGACCATTTCTTTTGACAGATTCAGGATTATTAAATCCCTACTCACTATCTAATTTCAAGTTATTTTAAGTTCATCCTTACTCCTTCTACTGCCCCCCATAGTAACTAACTCACTCGTCCTTACTAGCGCACTGTATGGCATACGTTGCAGGTGTCCATATCACCTGAGTCGTCCCTCCCTTATTTTATCTTCTATAGGAGTTATACCTAACTCACCGCGAATATTTTCATTCCTTGATTTATATATCAATGTTATACCACTCATCCATTTAAATATTCTCATGTCGACAACTTTTACTTTTTGAATATTCTATTTTTTCGTCGCCTAACATTTTGATCTATATAGCATAACTGGTCTTATAACCGTCTTATAAAACTTCTCTTTTAATTTGAAGGGTATTATATAATCACAAAGTGCACTTGAAGCACTTCTCCATTTTATCCAACATCTTTTAACTCTATGCATTACGTCATCTTCAATTTCTCCTTTAACTTGCATAATAGATCCACAGTATCGAAATCTACAAGTGTCATTTATTTCTTCATCAAGTTTTACTTTGTCTCCAATATTTCTCCTACCATTACTGAAATTACATTTCATATATTCTATCTTATTTTTATTTATCCAAAAGCTTTTAGATTCCAAAGTTTCTCTCCATAATTCTAACTCAGCTTCTACTCCGTCCCCAGTTTAATCAATTAATACAATATAATCTGCAAATAACATACACCATGAAATCTCATTTTGAGTACTCTTAATCAGTTGGTTCATCACTAAAACAAAAAGATAAAGACTCAAAGTTGATCCTTGATATACACCTATAGTGATTGGAAATTCTTTAGTTTCTCCATCTATAGTCTTTACACTAGTCATTATACCTACTACATACACCATTTTTTTTTTCTCAAACCAACCATAAACTTCCCTATATACTCTATTATATGCTTTCTCTAGGTTAACATATAAATTCCATATGCAAGTCTCTCTTCTTTTCCCTAAACTTTTTCATTAATCTTCTTAAAAAATATATAACTTATGTCGTAGATCTCCCCGGTATAAAACCAAATTGATTTTTTGATACCTTCCTTTCTAACCTTAATCTTTGTTCAACTACCATTTCCCATTGTTCCCACAAGTAAATCAATGGAGTAATGCAAATAAATAAATGAAATGAGACACACAAAATTTAACGTGGTTCCCTCAAATGTTGAGGTACGTCCACGGGGCATGGTGGTCTAAATCCACTATCACCAAATTCGTACAAAGTGTATACAAAAGACATAAGTCTTACAAATACACAAGAGTGTATAAACAAATGTAGCAAGATGGAAATGCCTCACCAAATATTCTGAACGAAACTCCAAAGAACCAACCAAAATGAGCACGACTAGAAGCTCCCAAAAATGCTGATAGAAGAACGCAATCAGAATCACACGAAGAAGAAGGTAGCAGCAGGTTGCTGCACTGGAGAAGATGACCAGAGCCTGTGAGGTGCTGCTGCAGGTCGAGGTTATGTGTGAGTGAAAATCCAAAAATGGAGAAAACTGAGGGCAGATTGACTGCTTGTTGGGTGTGGAATATATAAAGTGGAGGGGCTCACAACTGCTGCGCATAAACTTTTTTTTCTGGAGAGGCTCACCTACATGAAAATAGAAGACAAGGCATGGCAGACATGCTTCCTTGAGAAGCCAACAAACATTAAAAAAAAAAAAAAAAACACTTTCCAATTGTTGGGCCCCACAAGGAGGGAAAACGCAACAAATCCCCCCCTCCCGATTTATGAGGACAACTCCACCAATCTGGTCAAAGCTCGACACTTCACGTGCTTGTCTTTAGAAAATACTTTTGTCATCATATCTAAACCATTATCATCGATGTGAATTTTGTCAAGTTGCAACAATTTCTTATCGAACACATCTCGAATCTAATGATATCTAACATCAATATGTTTTGATTTTGAATGAAACATAGAATTTTTACTCAAATGAATTGCGCTTTGGCTATCACAAAAAAGAACATACTTTTCCTATTCCATCCCCAAGTCTTTCAAGAATCTCTTCAACCAAAGCAATTTTTTGCAAGCTTCCTTAATGGGAATAAACTCGACTTCCGTAGTAGATAGAGCAACACATTTCTGTAATTTAGATTGTCATGCCATAGCTCCCCCTGCAAAAGTCATCAAATAACCCAAAGTTAATTTTTTAGAATCAACATCACCGGCCATGTCAGCATCCATGAATCCATAGAGCATAGATTTATAATTTCCAAAGCACAAACTCACCTTTGAAGTGCCTTTAAGGTATCAGAGAATCCATTTTACCGCTAACCAATGCTCCTTTCCTGGATTAGAGAGAAACCGACTAACAACTCCAACAACGCGAGCTAAATCCAGTCTTGTGCAAACCATAATACATTAATGAACCAACGGCTGAAGCATAAGGAATTTTCTTCATCTCTTCCTTGTCTTTCTCTTTCGTAGGACTTTGTTTTGTACTAAACATGAAGTGACTGGCAAGTGGGCAACCAATAGGTTTTGCTTTATCCACATTAAACCTCTCAAGCACTTTTTCAATGTACCTTTCTTGAGACAACCAAATTTACCCTTTTTCACGATTACGAACAATTCTCATGCCAAGAATTTGCTTTTTCGGTCCCAAGTTTTTCATAGCAAAAGACTTGCTCAATTCCAACTTCAACTTGTCAATCTTGGAGGAGTCTTGTCCTACAACAAGCATATCATTAACATAGAGTAAGAGAATAATATAAGTATCATTTGGAAATTTTTTCACAAACACACAATCATCTGAAGAGGTTTTTGAGTAACCATGATCAATCATGAAAGAATTAAATTTCTTGTACCATCTATGTGGTGCTTACTTCAACCCATACAAACTTTTCTTTAATTTACACACTAAATTCACTTTCCCTTTTTGTTTGAAGCCTTCCGGTTGTTCCATGTAAATTTTATTTTCCAAGTCACCATGTAAGAAAGCGGTTTTCACATCTAATTGCTCAACTTCTAAATTCAAGTATGTTGTCATGCCAAGAACAACCTGAATAGATGACATCTTCACAACCGGTGAGAATATTTCATCAAAGTCAATTCCCTTTTTCTAACCAAAGCCTTTTACCACAAGCCTAACCTTGTACCGAAGATTCTTTCCATCATTTTTCAACATAAACAACCATTTTTTTTTCCAAACCTTTCTTTCTAGGAGGAAGTTTAATCAAATCATAAGTGTGATTGTCAACTATAGAATTCATTTCCTCTTGCATAGCCTCCATCCATTCAACTTTATTTTCATGGTTCATGGCTTCTTGATAGCTTTCGGGCTCCCCTTGATCTATTAGAGTAACATAATCACTTGATGGATACTTAGTTGGAGGTCTTGGCTCTCTTGAAGACTTTCTCAATGGAGCTAGCTCTTGAACTTGTTGCTCCCCCTCATTTTCATCTTCAACATCACTAGGAATTTCATCATTTCCAACATCTTCAAGAGGTGGAAAAACATCTTCCATATTTTCATCATGTGCCAAAGGTGGAGAAGGTGACTCTAAGTTAACAAAATCATTTTCATTAGACCGTGGTTGCTCAACCGTGTCAAAATCTTCAATTGTTTGATCTTCAAAAAATACAACATTCCGGTTTCTAACCATTTTCTTGTCAACTGGATCCCACAATCCATATCCAAATTCATCATGTCCATAACCAAGAAAAATACATTGCATTGTCTTGTTATCAAGTTTGGATCTTTCATCTTTTGGAATGTGAACAAATGCACGACAACCAAACACTTTCAAGTGATCATAAGTGACATCCTTACCTTTTCAAATTTTTCCAGGAACTTCACAAAGTAAGGAGTTGAAAGAGACAAATTAATCAAGTCCACTGTCGTCCTTATTACTTCACCCCAAAATGATTTTGGCAACTTCGCATGAGAGAGCATACATCTTATTCTCTCAAGTATGGTGAGGTTCATCCTTTCAGCAATTCCATTTTGTTGGGAGGTTTTCTTGATGGTCTTTTGATGTCTAATGCCTTCGCTGTAACAATATGCATCAAATGGTCCAATGTACTCTCCACCATTATCCGAGCGCACACATTTCACCTTCTTTCCGGTCTCCCTTTCAACTTTAACCTGAAAATGCTTAAACACATCTAAAACTTGATCTTTAGTCTTTAAAGTGTAAGCCCAAACTTTCCTTGAACAATCATCAATAAAAGTAACAAAATAAAGTACACCGCCATGAGATTTAACTTTCAACGGACCATATACATCGGAATATATCAAATCTAGAACATTAAATTTTTAAGTAACAAACTTTGTATGAACAGGAGTTCTATGTTGCTTACCGACCAAACAATGAACACAAGCTTTAAGAGGAGTACCTTTCATCCCGAGTAGGAGCTTCTTTTTGAACAAAATCTGCATTCCTTTTTCACTCATGTGTCCAAGCCACTTATGCCACAAATCGGTGGAAGAGTGACTCTCAATTGCTGTAACGCCCCAAACCCTTAAACCCGGGTCCGGTGCATTATACCTAATAAAATACCTAATAATCCATATCCATAACATACGCAGCGGGAAACATAAACATAATCTCCATATAATATTATACCATGATACTGTAATACCAGTGTTTACTATTTCTAACTATAATCTATAAAATTCATCCATCACCTACATTTCCATAGATACATACATCTCCAACACATTTCAGTATATTCACAACCATTTCTCTCACAACATCCTCAAAACATAACCACATAAAACATAAAACATAAATATTTACATCCAAAATGTCATCAACATATACCCTGTTTCTTTATATTCCTCAAAAGACTAAATACCCTCAAGCTCCCTAAGCTCGACCTCGAGGATGTCCTGAAAAAAAAATAATCATATTCAGGTGAGACACATCTCAGTAAGGGAAGAAACATACATATTAAAATAGCGTGTGGCCAACATGAGGTAAATAGATATCATTTTAATTACATTTTCAAATCATCATGTAACATTGAAAACATTCTCTGAACCTAATCAAATACATGTAAAGGATTTAACCCACGAGATTACCCAAGGATAGGGGTGATTACCCGCCCATACAAGTAGCACTCCTCCGCTCTGATACTTAGGTAACCCTGAGGTCACAACTAAAGCATACCAGGGCACTCACCTTACTCAGTAAGCCCTCAAGTGTTAACTTGCTCTCGTACTCACGCATTCAACAATAGTTTACCGGCAAAGACCCTAAGGATAGGGAAATCTACCCGCCCATACAAATAGGTTCCCTCTGCCCTAATACGTTATGCAACTACTGCCACATCTGAAACTACTAGTGCACTCGTCTTTCTCAGCAAGCCTTCAGACGAAGAGTTTGCCTCGCCCAATCGTAACATGTTCTACATACATAGATACTTCTAATATCATAATACTTTATTCCTTTCTGTTGTTATTCACTCATACACATCTGTTCATATTCATAGCTTAAACTTTACATTTCGTTTTACTTTAAGTGACTCTTTCCCATTTACTTCGTTCACATTTGTCATTTCATTTCATGGTCATTCCATTGTCATTTCATTGCGTAACATTTTCATTTCATTCCTTCGTACTACAGCTGGTCTTTAGCCATCATTAGTTAGTCCACATAGAAATGCGTTAAAATCTGCTATAGTTAGTCCACATAAAAATGCATTAGAATCTGCTAACATGACTATCTTTCAGTTGTCTTACATTTACATGGTTGCATTTAACATACACAAGCAACATTGTCCATATCATATTTTATTCCCAATACTTTATTTGCTTAGCCTGCATCTCATACATTTAATATATATATATATATATATATATATATTTGCATAGAATCTCATGCCACACAATTTAACAGTAAAATTCATATACATTCCTTACAAAATAAGTCAACTCACATTTAACATTTATATGCTGAAAATACATTTCATTCCTTACTTACTTCCTTAGAAAGTACCTTTCACTTTCATGCATTTACTTTCACATATACATAACTATATAAACAATCCTAGACTCAGAAAACATGGTTTTACATGGTTGGTATTTTAAATCCACATAAAAACATATATATATATATATATAACACATAATCTATTTTAATTCATGAAAAACCTAATTTAATATATAAATTTCCCCCT
The DNA here is from genome assembly GCF_029873635.1 of Malania oleifera. Taxonomy (NCBI): domain Eukaryota; kingdom Viridiplantae; phylum Streptophyta; class Magnoliopsida; order Santalales; family Ximeniaceae; genus Malania; species Malania oleifera. The sequence goes on along the minus strand of NC_080425.1, from coordinate 9,388,002 downwards.
TACCTGACTTTCAAACTACTCTGGTAGGATCCCCAAACCGATATCCGCAGCGTTCACTTGGACCCTGAATCAAAAATCTTAGTTTAATTAAAATAAATTCTAATTAACTCAGATCTTAAGAAAAATACTTACTACTTCTTAGGCTCCAAATAATAACGTTCGTTAAGGAAATCCCATAATAACTCACTTACCCTGATTTTGGGATGTTTCCCAACCCTCACAACCCAACTATAAGCTCCTACAGCCTTACAGAGAACGATCCTACGAACCTCATGGCAGTTCCAAATCGTTGAACCATATCAAAATCGGCCCGAAATCGAAGAGAGAAGGTGGGAAACCTGTATTTTAGAGAGAGAGAGAGAGAGAGAGTGAAGAAGGTTTGTGATTTACGCTAAAAAATAAAGAACTCTCTATTTATAGGCAGGACTTCGTCGATGAGACACATGGATTCGTCGACGAGGCGCTATAGAGACTTTGTCGACGAGAAAATACCTTCGTCGACGAAATTCAGAGTTCCAAAATATACTCTCTCGGGATTCCTTCGTCGACCAGAAACTGGAGTTCGTCGAAGAGCTTAGAAGGACACTCGTTGATGAAGACAAGACATTCGTCGACGAGGCCTGCTTTTCCTTCTTAAATCCTTCCTTTATCCCTTTTACCCATTAATCCATTTCATTCATTATATTTCCTAATTATTTAATTCTCGGGTCATTACAATTGCATTCACAACACCATTACCAATTTTACTTTGCATTATGTAGAGTGTACCAATCTTCTTGCCTTTAGCCACCACCAAATTACCCTTTGTGAGCTTCCATTTTCCATCACCAAAATGGTTGTCAAACCCTTCTTCATCAAGTTTTTCAGTAGATATCAAATTTAGCCAAATGTCGGGTACATGTTTCACATCTTTGAGCACAAACTTGCATCCCAGATTTGTTTCCAAACAAACATTTCCCATGCCAACAATTTTTGATAAACCTTCATTTCCCATCCAAACAACTCCATATTTTCCTTTGGAATAAGAAATGAAGAAATCTTCCCAAGAAGTGACATGGAATGACGCACTGGAATCAATAACCCAATCATTCTCTTGACTTTTCAAATTAATACAACTTTCATCACAAACAACCATAAGATCACCATCAGATGCAACTGAAGTTGTGTTTTCATGTTTTTTCTCAAAATTTTTTCTCTTTGTTTTGCTCCTTGAATTTCAATTTTTAACACTCCTGCTTCATATGCCCCTTTTTATGACAATAGTGGCACTCAATATCTTTTTTCGAAACTGAGCTGGAGTGGCATCTTGATTTATCATTACGGTGAGAATTTCTACTTTTGCTTCTGCCTCTCCCTTGCTTTTCTATCACAAGTGCCTCTGAATGAGAAGAGTCAACTGATTTTCTTCTAATTTCTTCATTCAACAAGGTACTAGTTACTTGGTTCATAGTAACAATTCCATCGGGAGCCGAATTACTAACTGTCACAACCAAAGTCTCCCAACTTTCTAACAAAGGGCTAAGAAGCATTAAGGCCTGCAATTCATCATAAAAAACTATTTTCATAGTAGAAAGTTGATTAATAATATTTTTCATCGCATTCAAATGCTAAGTAATAAGACCGCCATTTTATATTTCAAGTTTACCAATTTTCGGAAAAGAAAAACTTTATTTGTAGCTGACTTTCTATCATAAAGACTCTCTAATTTTTTCCACAATTCATTTGCCGAAGTTTCGGTAGAAACATGATGAAAAACACTATCATCAATCCATTGCCAGATGACACCAATGACTTTTCTATTAAGCCTATTTCACTCATCATCACTCGTGTCTTTAGGCTTTCCACTATCACCCTCAATAGGTCCATCCAAATCTTTGCAAAATACAAGGTCTTGCATTTTTGTTTTCTAAGTTACCTAATTGCTTTCATTAAAGCTAATCATGTGACCAACATTACCATCCATGATTTACACTAAACTAATGAGTTCAAATAACACGGCTCTGATACCACTTGTTGGAAAAAATATTATATATGAACTAATTCTCACAAGTAAATCAATGGAATAATACAAATAAATAAATAAAATGAGACACATAAAATTTAACGTGGTTCCCTCAAATGTTGAAGTACGTCCATGAGGCACGGCGATCCAAAACCACTATCACCAAATTCATACAAAGTGGATACAAAAGGCATAAGCCTTACAAATATACAAGAGTGTATAAACAAATGTAGTAAGATGGAAATGTCTCACCAAATATTCTGAACAAAGCTCCAAAGAATCAACCAAAATAAGCACAACCAGAAGCTCCCAAAAATGCTACTAGAAGAACGCAGTCGGAATCGCACAAAGAAGAAGGCATCAGTAGGTTGTTGCACTAGAGAAGATGGTCGGAGCCGATGAGGTGCTATTCCAGATCGAGGTTTTGTGTGAGTGAAAATCCAAAAGTGGAGAAAATTGAGGGCAGACTGACTGCTTGTTGTGTGTGGAATATATAAAGTGGAGGGGCTCACAACTACTGTGCATAACTTTTTTCTGGAGAGGCTCACCGGCATGAAAATAGAAGACAACGCATGGTAGACATGCTACCTTGAGAAGCCAACAAACATAAAAAAAAAAAAAAAAACACTTTCCAATTGTTGGGCCCACAAGGAGGGCAAACCTAACATATGACTCATAAGTTTAATTCCACAATAGTTATTATAATTTTGAATATCTCCTTTGTTTTTATATATAGGTATTAAAATACGTTTCCTCTATTCATCTTGTAACGACCCAAAGAATAATGGTATTTAAATAATAAATAGGGAGAGAAATGGAAACTGTAACAGAATGAGGCAGTCGACTTCTTCGACGACATCGTACTTTGGGAAAAATACTCCAATAAATTTATCAAGATCTCATCGACGAATACAGGGGATTCGTCGATGAGGGTACAACAACCTCATCGACGAGGGCGTGCTTCGTCGATAAGAAAATACCGAGAGGGGCTTTAGGCCTTTTGAAATTCATTGATGAGGAAGTAAGGTTCGTCGACGAAATTACTTAAGGACTCGTCGACGAAAGCTGCAGTATAAATAGTGTTTAACTCAGATTTTTATGCAAAAATTTCAGCCAAAACCCTCTCTCCCCTCTACGGCTCCTTCTCCTTCTTTCTTCGATTTTGATCCCGTCAGTTGCCGAATTGACGATCTAAGGCCACCACAACACTTCTGGTAAAGTTCTCTGTAAGCTTGCCGGAGCGGATCGTTGGTGAAACGAAATTAGAATTCATCCCAAATCCAGGGTAAGGTCTTTTATTCAGTTTTTGACCTTCTGATAGTTGTAGGAAATGTTGTAGGCCAATAAATATTGATATTTTATTTTGGAAAATGTGGTTTTCAGGGTGTTGAGTGGAGAACCCTAGGGGTGTAGGACCTATTACAGAAAGGGAATTTTAATAGAAATCAGGTAAAGGAAATATGCTATGCTAGAATTTTAAAAATATTAACAGAGTTTTCATAGATACATATATACGAGTTATTATGCAGTTTTTACAGAACGAATGTTTTAATGCTATGTGGCCTGAGTAGATATTTACCTGATGTAAAATTTATACAGTACTTCAACATATTATGTTATATAGCATACATATATAGTTATTCACAGATGATTAACAGATAGATTTATATAGATTTTATTTAGTTCAACATATCATAGTTTTGCAGAATGCTATGTTTTCCTGAATACCATAACACACAGTTTATAAAGACAGATTATACAGTTATAGCATCGAGATGCTACAGTTATTCAGATTCTTCAGTATTTACAGTACATAATTATAGCGTTATGGTTATTTTGAAAACATAATGAAAACAGCAAAGGTATATATATATATTTATATATTATTAGATCCCTGTGGAGATATTACAAACAGATACAGTTTACAGGGCACGGTATCGTTGCTATATACAGATAGAGTGCAACCACATATCTCATATAGTGTGTGGGTACCGTCTAACCATGCTCGAAGAGGATGCAGCTCCCTAGTACACTAGGTAGAGGGGGCCGGTTAGACGAGGTAGCAGCCAGTCCCGCGCTTAGGAGTGGATGCAGTTTGGCCAGTATGAGGTAGTATAAAGTATGATGACTTACCTGGAGGGCCGACCAAGTTAAGTCCCGCCTACGGGCCGCACAACCCTGTCATGAGGGGTCAAATCATGACATACAAAGTCCCGGGGAAGAACACAGTTATATATATACGTATACAGATTTATAGTTTTCATTGTATATAGTATGTTATAGCAGTATGAATGATAGAAAGCTCAGATGATACAAATGTTTTAAGCTTTTATACATGTGTTTTATAGATTTTCCAAATCATGCAGTTTTAAATATTCTTATTATAATTTTATGACTCAATCGCTACACACTAGTAATAGCATATTTTCACTTATTGAGCGTTGACTCACCCTATTACTTTACCATTTTTCAGGTGAGACAGATAGGCGAGCAGATCAGGCTCGCGGATAAAGATTACTTGGTCACCCTCGTTATAGAGTAAGTTTTGTGTAGGGATTTGTATTTTGAGTAGTTGACATTGGAAAGAGCAATGTATTATGTAGCTATGGTTGAAAATACTAAATTCTGATATTGTATATACATGTATTGTTGGGTATGTGATTTATGTTTTTCTGCTGCATAAGAGTGCCCATTACATGCAGGTATTTGAGTAATTTATAAAAATAAAAATAAAAAGTGAAAATTTTGAGGATGTTACATTTTTGGTATCAGAGCCTAGGTTATTAGGTTCTGTAGACTCTAGAGTGCAGCAAAAAGTAATACCAAAATATAGGAAAAAGATTTGAGGTTTTGTTCTATGATCCAGATAAGGGATTTTGTGATTGTTTCTGTGTTTTTCCTGGGGTGACGATTCTAGAAAAATCATAATAAACTGTCGACGAGTCATATGTTTGGGTTGCAAGAGTAGATTTTGGGGTTAGGAGCAGAAGGGATAGTTAATAAAGGATTTGAAGTTTTAGTTGAATAAGTTGGGTCTATAGGAAAATAAAATTTTGAGATGGTGTTCTATGTGTTTGCAAGATGGACCCAGGAGGCAATAGCGCTCACGTAAATGGGGGATGATGGAGCTGGTCCTTCTGGGACAGCAGGCAGGGATTCAGATGCTGTGCTACGTAGTGTGGCTCAGCAAGTTATGGTTGAGATAGCGCGGAGCTCTAGAGAGCAGGGAGGTTCATCCTCAGCTTAAGGATGTATCATAGAGAAATTTATGAAGATGAATCCGCCAGCTTTTTCTGAAGCGACTGATCCTGCAGTTGCGGAAAATTAGGTGCAGGAGTTAGAGAAGATTTTGACATTACTTCACTACACCGACGAGTAGAGAGTTATGTATGCTATGTATAGACTGGCAGGGGAGGCTGAGAGATGGTGGACGACCACTAGACTATTATAGGAGCAAAGGACGACTCCAATGCCAATGACCTGGGCCCGTTTTAGGGATATATTCTTTGATAGGTATTATCATGTTTCAGTTAGAGAGGCCCAAATTTAGGAGTTTTTGAACCTGTCCCAAGGATCGATGACAGTCCAGCAGTACGCAGCAAGATTTATCGAACTCTTGCGTTTCTGCCCATATATCGTCCCCGATGAAGTAAAGAAGACCAGAATGTTCAAGAGGAATTTGAGGCGAGATATCTACAGGCAGGTGGCGGTACTAAGGATTCAGGATTTTATAAAGTTGGTTGACAAAGCCATTATAGCAGAGGAAAGTTTACTGAAAGAGATTGAGACACAGAGTCAAAAGAAGAGGACCGCACCCTCGAGCTTTCAAGCGGGTCCCAGTAGAGGTCCTTGGAGGGGAGATAGATCTGGTGGAGGTTAGAGACAGATGGTAAAGCATGGTGGATCTCAGGGTAGTCAGCCTCCCGCCATTTGTACCAGATGTGGACGGAGACACCCAGGTGAATTCGATTTGGGGAGAATGTTTGCTACCACTACGGGAGACCCGGTCATATGGCTCGATCCTGTCAGATGACACCAGGTTATGTACCGGCTCCTAGGCCATTTCGGGGAGGATACCAAGCACCCCGCGGAGGCCAACAAAGAAACACTATGCCGGCGAGGGTCTATGTGTTGATACCGGGAGACGCTGAAACGGCTGGAGACGTGGTCACAGGTACTGCTTTACCATATACAATTGTTGTTTTGTTTGATACAGGTGCCACCCATTCTTTTATATCGGCAAGGTATGTCAGAATAATTGGGGTAGAGACTCTGCTACTAGATGTAGAACTTTCAGTGGGTACGCCGATGGGATCTGTGGTTAGAGGCAGGAGGGTACTTCGGAATTTTCCAGTAAGTATGCAGGAGAGAGTGTTGTTAGCCAATCTTCTTGTGGTCCTAAATATGCAGGGGTTTGATGTGATACTGGGCATGGATTGGTTAGCAACTTATCACGCAAGTATTGATTGTCATCTGAAAGAAGTAATTTTTAGACCCCCGGGCGAGTCAGAATTTAGATTCATGGGTTCATGTGTACGTGCCTTACCACAGCTAGTGTCGGCTATTTAGGTGAGGAGATTGTTACAGGGTGGTTGTCAGGGGTATGTCGCATACATAAAAGAATTGCCAAAAGAAGAATTGGGACAAGCTGACATACCAGTAGTGAGGGAATTCCTAGATGTATTTCCAGAAGAATTGCTTGGTTTGCCACCAAATCATGAGATTGAGTTCACTTAGACTTGTTGCCGGGATCTGCATCAATATTGAAAGCACCATACTTTATAGCCCCGGTAGAGTTAAAAGAATTGAAAGAACAGTTACAAGAATTGTTGGATAAAGGTTTTACCAGGCCCAGTGTGTCACCTTGGGGTGCACTAGTTCTATTCGTGAAAAAGAAAGATGGAACCATGAGGTTGTGCATCGATTATAGGGAGATAAACAAATTGACATTCAAGAATAAATATCCTCTCCCTAGGATTGATGATTTATTTTATCATCTCCAGGGGACCCAGGTTTACTCTAAGATTGATCTGCAGTTAGGTTACCACCAGGTGAAAGTTAAAGCAGAAGAAATTTCAAAAACCGCATTTCGTACCAGGTATAGGCATTACGAGTTTTTAGTGATGCCATTTGGGTTGACTAATGCACCAGCGGTTTTCATGGATTTGATGAATCGAGTGTTCCACCAGTATTTGGACCAGTTCGTGGTTATGTTTATTGATGATATATTGGTCTACTCGAGAAGTTTTGAGGACCACGAGCATCATTTGAGACTGGTGTTGTAGGTATTAAGGGAAAGGAAATTATATGCAAAATTCAAGAAATGTGAGTTTTGGTTAAGGCAGGTCACATTTCTTGGCCACGTGATCTCAGAAGCAGGTGTATCAATTGATCCAAGCAAAATAGAGATAGTGGTGAATTGGGAGAGGTCGGGAAATGTTCAGGAAGTCATGAGTTTTTTGGGGTTAACAGGTTATTACCGACGCTTTGTGGATGGTTTATGCAGGCTATCAAGTCCATTAACACAACTTACGAGGAAAAATGTAAAATTTGAATGGACTGATGACCGTGAGCTGAGTTTTCAAGAGTTAAAACAGCGGTTAGTTTCAGCTCAAGTACTGGCTATTCCATCAGGGGAGGACGGTTTTGTAATAAACAGTGATGCCTCTTTGAAGGGTCTTGGATGCGTGTTAACGCAGCATGGCAGGGTTATTGCATATGCGTCTAGGCAACTTAAAGAATATGAGAAGAATTATCCTGTCCATGATTTAGAGCTTGCTGCAGTGGTGTATGCCCTCAAGATTTGGAGGCATTATTTATATGGTGGAAAATACGAGATTTTCACGAATCATAAGAGTTTGAAATATTTCTTTACTCAGAAAAAGTTGAATATAAGGAAAAGAAGGTGGCTAGAACTTATTAAAGATTATGATTGCACGATTAGTTACCACCCAGGAAAAGCAAATGTAGTAGCGGATGCTCTGAGCAGGAAATCAGGGGGATCTGTACTAGCAGCTATGGAGATTCAACACTCAATTCTGGTGGATTTGGAGAGGCTTAGTATAGAATTGGTGGAGGAGACTCCTCAGGCAGTTATTGCCAGTCTAGTGGTTCAGCCTACACTTTACGAGAGGGTTAAAGCAGCTCAGGGTGATGACGCAGAGTTGGCAGCGGTGATAACTAGAGTACGTGATGGTCAGGGTGAGGAGTTCAGCATATCAGATGATGGAGCTCTGCGATTCCGTACTAGGCTATGTGTTCCTACAGATACTGAGATCAAGAGAACTATACTGGAGGAGGCTCACAAATCCCTATACACAGTCCATCTCGGCAGTACTAAAATGTACAGGGACCTGCGAAAGTATTTCTAGTGAAGTGGAATGAAGAGGGAGATAGCCTAATTTGTTCAGCAATGCTTAACGTGTCAGCAGGTTAAAGTTGAGCACCAGAGACCAGCATGAAAGTTGCAGCCATTGTTCATTCCAGAGTAGAAATGGGACCACGTTTCGACGGACTTCGTTACGGGGTTACCACCAGTACGACAGGGATTAAATGCAATTTGGGTGGTTGTTGACCGTTTGACAAAAATCGCTCATTTCATCCCTATTAAAATCGGTTATTCCATGGACAGATTGGTAGAGATATATGTTCAGGAGATAGTTCGTGTTCATGGAGTACCAGTATCCATAGTCTCGGACCAAGATTCTTGGTTTACTTCATGATTCTAGAAAAGTTTTTAGGAGGCTATGGGTACGCAGTTAGATTTTAGCACTGCTTTTCATCTCCATACTGATGGTCAGACTGAGATGACGATTCAGACACTAGAGGATATGCTTCGTGTTTGTGTGCTTGATTTTGGAGGCAGTTGGATTCAGTTTATGCCGTTAGTTGAATTTGCTTATAATAATAGCTACCATGCTAGTATCAGCATGGCTCCATATGAGGCATTGTATGGTAGGAGATGTCGTTCTCCTCTTTTCTGGGATGAAGTAGGTGAAATGTGAGTTTTGGGTCCTGAGATAATACAACAGGCGTCCGACAAAGTCCTATTAATTAGAGAAAGAATCAGTACAGCACAGAGTCGGCAGAAAAGCTATGTATACACTCGCCATTGGAAGTTAGAGTTTGATGTGGGAGATAGAGTATTTTTGAAGATAGCTCCACTAAAAGGAGTTATGAGGTTTGGAAAGAGAGACAAGTTAAGCCCTAAGTATATTGGTCCTTTTGAGATACTTGAGAGAATAGAGCTAGTTGCCTATAGGCTAGCTTTGCCGCCAGCTTTGGCTCGAATTCATGATGTGTTCCATGTTGCCATGTTAAGGAAATACGTCCCAGACCCATCTCATATCATTAGCTATGCACTATTAGCTATGCTAGGATAGTCCCTTAGCCTAAATTTTGTTTTGCGAAATAAACAGTCTCTTCTACTGTAATAGTGCACTTCTACTGTAATAGTGCGCATTTGGCAATTAGCACAATGAGGACGCATATTAGTAAGGGTAATACCTTCAGCATGAATCAAGTATTTAAGCACACACTCAACCTCAGTGAGCTTACCATATACAAAAAAATTAAGTAGCAGAGCAAGTAATGCCAGCGAAGTTGGCTAGCAAACATACATGCCTAAATATTGGCCAATGCCATGATATTTTGCCCAATAAGCATCAGAATCAGCAGAATTAAGTCATCTCTATTATCCAATATCCAAATCAAGAAGACTATAATATCTACAAAAAATATTTCAAGTTTTAAACAATAATACAAGATGTTGCAATACATTTCCAAATGTCATAGTTCAAGTATTCTATAATTTATGATTTTTCAAAATTCCCTCTGCACTTATATAGAATTTTTGCGCGCGCAAACAACAGAAATTGTGTGTGTTGTATGTACAAGAAAGAATTGTAAGTGTGTTGTATGTTGGCAACATGGAACTGTGTTTGCATAAGGAGCCCGTGATAAGTAGGATTTCCTTATATTGTAATCGACTCATTTTGAAAGCTCAAACAAGAATAAAGATATAGAAATTAATTTGCTTTTCACTGAACTTTTGAGGTTTATAGTTTTCTTAACTTCATCCATTTTTAGTCTTTTTATCTTTTATTCTCTAGTCATTTTTGAATTTTTTAACAAAAACTCCTCCAACAACTAAACACCCATAGTGAATGGGATGGAGTGGGACAAAGTTGAAGTAAATAAGACCCCTTTGGCAACCCTTAAAATTTGAAGTTGAAACGAAATATCATGTAGTAAGCCAATGATGCAAAAGTTGTAACGATAATCCACATTATAAACCACTGTTGACCTTATACGTCATATCCCTGTTTTGATTATGACAAATACTCAGATATTTAATGTCTGCCGAGTTAATGTAGAGGTATTCTAATTGGCAGATCATAGTGATAGCACAAAGAGGAACTGAAGCTAAAGACTCAATTTACGATTGTATTGTATTTCATTTTTATGCAAATAGTCTATAATAGTAAATAAGGATTGGTTTGTAATAAGCTCACACACATCATATGCATTGTCTAATAAGTAAGCTCAAACCAATTGTAAACTAAAAATGACCTTAGAAAGACCTTAGGGAATACCCTTTGACCGACACTGAATTTTTTCAGTGTCTTTAAAAAGACCTAGAAAGGACCTTAGGACACTTCCCATTGCACTTGTATGTGTTAGGCACTTGAATAGGGTGATTGTGGAATAAAACAAGACCGAACTGCACAAGTTATGCACTTTCGGTCGACCGACCTATACAGGTCATTTTACCCCTGGTCGACCGAATCAGGTTTGGGTCAACATGTTGACCGCAGTCCGGTCGACCGAGCTTCTAAAGCTCATTTGATCCCGGTCAACTGAATACCCTTGAAGTCAATAATTTAACTTCCTGGTCAACCGAGGGTCCTCGGGAGTTGTCCCAACGGTCAGGTCGACCGACCAACTTAGTTCATTTTAGCCCTGGTCGACCGAACCGCACTGATTTTGAAAAATTGCCTCAGATATGTCATTCTGGTCGACCAACCAGTTAGTTCATTTTTACCTTGGTCGACTAAATCTCGCTGATTTGGAAAAAATCGATTCGGACATACTCATCCGGTCGACCGACCTAGGCAGTTCATTTCTGGCCCGATCGATCGAACCATATGAGCTTGGGTCGACCGAAAGTATTTTGGTCGACCGTTGCTCTCGAGATGCCCTACATTTTTACCATGGTTAAATATTTTAAATAGTGTTAATTAGGATTAAAATGATTTTAAACAATATTAATAATACCCTACATGTCCTAACGACTATAATTCTTCCAACATCTATAAATAGCCCATCATTTGCAAAGATTAACAGAGGATTCGCAATCTTGATTAGGAGAAATTCCTTGAAAATCCCAAAATCCATACTACTCATTTTCTCACCCCATTCACTCATACTTACCTTCTACTATTGCCTAAACTCTCTGTAAGTTGATTAAGTGTTTGTTTGAAAAGGTTTGCTCTCCCTGTTCTACTTGGTTGATACAATTTTCTTGAGCGACAAATCTAAGTGTTTTTAGGGAATTTTGTTAATAAGTCTCTCCTAAGAAGACTTATATTAAACTTCCGAGTATTGCTCATTCATTGCAATATCTTAGGAAGTCTGTATTTATTTTTGGATTGCAAAAACTCTTTCAAAGCATTTTCAAATATCTATTACGCTTTATCTTGAAAAATATTTGAAGAGACATTTGTTTATGTGATATTGATCTTTGTGGAAATATTCATTGAGTTATCTGTTTTGTTGTATACAAAGATTAAATCTCTTTTTGCAAACCAAACATATACACTACTTGAGCATCATACGATTGAGAAAATCTGCTGATTGAAATATATATATATATTGTTTTGCTAATATCTTTGTTTGAGCACGCTGATTGAATACCTTGTGACACAAAGATTATACTGGTTTACACTCTCACGCACGCATTACACTAATAGTAAATATATTTGAGAGTTGATATATTAAACCACATTGAGCTTACATATTATATCATTTGGTGGTGTATGTGATTGCACGTAATTGGATACATATCTGCTTTACATGAAAGTATAATCACTATACCATTGTATTGTATTTCAAATTTGTTGTATTTCCAAGCACAGGCCTGAAGAGGGAGACTAGCCCTTTGAAATAGTCTCGGATTGGCTTAGACCCGGTTAGGAAAGTTAGGTGCGCTATCCTGGTAAGGCGTGTTGGTTGAGGTCAGTCCCTTTAATTGACCTGATTGTAAAGGTTGAGGTCAGCCCTATGCTAATTGACTTGGTTATAATTGGTGCTGCTCCACCCTTTAAGTGAGCCTTTAATGGAATCCTCAGGCTTGCAAGTTAGAGGCGGAGACGTAGACACAGTTGGCCGAACCCCGATAACATATCGTGTGTTTGTTTATATTTCTGCACTCTATATTTATCACACGTGTATGTTATGGTGTGAATGATGCGCGTGATTTAAATTTCCATACATTATATCTACTTGCGCATTTGGGATTGTATAGAAAGACCCTAGGTAGCTAAATCATATTGATTTCTGATTTAACCTAGGATAAAAGTTTAAAATTCCAATTCACCCCCCTCTTTGGAATACACCAATTCTAACAACCACCAAGAACAGAAATCTTATGCCAATATATGTTGTTGTATAGGTTACACACACAAATTTTAAACCATGCAATTGCTATATTGTGAGACCTATGGATTTGAAAAACCCTCTAATACCAAGTGAAATTAGAAACATGAAACCCAATGAACCAGCTTGGCAAAATCATAAACACAATTTCTGCAGTATTGAATGAACACAGAACATACTGACACATAAACCAAGCATTAACATACACAACACACTTTATTTATTTTATTTTTTCAGCATAACCTTAACAAACTTTAGCAAAACTCATCTGCAGCTGAGATTTTAATTAAAAATTTATTCTATTACTAGAGCATAGCTTCTTACACATGAATTAAAAATCTATATATATAAATGCTCCAAGCATAAAGGTTTCAACATAATTAATTTTCATCTAACAGTTTCAAAAGGAACAATTTCAATCCTAGATCCTAATCATAAAAGTCGATGGACTCTGTACAGAGCCAATAGATCCAATTCAAACCAGACGTAGATTGAGATTCAATCCTATAATCTGACCAAACAAATAGACTTCAGCAACTGATACAGATTGTGATTCAAACCAATAATTTTAATATGTACAAAGCAAGATCGATGAACAAGGGGACTTACGCTAGACTGCATTCATGTTTTAAATAATCACACCTTATCTTTAAAACATATGTAAAAATTCTTATGTTTGCTTCTTCTTCTTATTCTCACAAAGCCACCTTAAAATTACTCCCCTCCCCCTTCTTATTTGATTTTTTATGCTCAAAATTCTTTAAAATTAATTGGAGAGAATCTCCACTTAACTAATTTATTTTTCATTTAATTTTTTCTTGTGTTGGGTGAAAAAGGAGGTGCTGCCATATGGCAAGGGAGTTAGGGAAAAATATGCTATGGTTGGGAGAAGGGATAGGGCGTGTTTAAGTGCATGGGAGCTTAGGTGTGAGGGACTCAAGGGAAAGATTGGGCGTGTGCACGTGCATTTAGTGCATGTGTGTATATGCAATTATTGGGATGAGATATTATATGAGTGTGATTTAAATAAATATGGATGATGAAATTAGATATGCATGAGATAAAATTTGGTGAAATTGAGGATAGCATGTGAAAGTGTACATGTGAAATTGGATGAAATTGTGTGAATTGTGAGTCTATAGTGTGAGAAATATGTGAATTTTATGTCAATTTGGTGCACATGGTGTCAATTTGTGTCCAATAAAATATTTGGTGTTGAATTGATTTTAAAATGTGGACATGATTAGGGGTTTATTTTTGGGATTCAAGGTTCAATCGAGCTCAATTTGAATAATCAAAATTCAACTGCCCTTAATTTTTAAAATTCTTAATTTTGCAACTAACGGTCAATTGAGCTTAAATTTTAAAAATTGAGGTTCAGTTGTGCTTCAATTTGAAAGTAAGAATTTAATTGAGTCTCAATTTGAAAAATCGTGCTCAAATGGTGGAAGAGAAGTTTTGCGACTCAAGCTTGGTGTTCATGTGAATTTTATTATGTTTTTGTGCTTTGTGTGAGGTTTTGTGATTGAATTTTGATGACTTTGGGCATGTTTTGTAGGTTAAGGTGATTCTATGTTGGTTTTGTGATGTTAAAATTGAATGTGAATTTGTTAAGTTGTGAAGATTGCATTTAATTAGAGAGAGTCTAATATACTAGAAAATAAAATGATGCCAAAATACAAAGAAAATACAATAAAAATGGCCAAGCAACCTTACTTACGAGTTCACAGACCCCCCTTAAACAGAGTAAAGACCCTGAGTGGTGTCTCATGCCCTCTCTCATGATTTCATCTCATTCGAGCACCATACAAAATCCCTAACCTCAAACACCTCCCCCAAACACTTAGACACCTTCAATCCAATCAAACCCCTTCAATCCAATCAAACCATGGTACACAAACAAGCAAGTCCCATTAGTCTTTGCTCAGGAGCTCCCGCACACAGAGCCGCGAACTGATCTGAAGAACAAATCAAAAACCAAAAACCAAACCCCCAAAAATAACCAAACAAAAACCCAGAAATTAAAAAAAAAAGTCGAATGTGCGAATCAAATAAAAAAAAAATTAAAATCAGAGACAGCGACAGGATTTACCATGTCAAATAACCAACAAAATCGAACTTTTCACTGCTTAATCCGAGATGACCGTGCGATGACCCCGAAAGAGACGAGCTTGGGAAATCAGGGTTTAGACTTCACAGCGATGAACAGGGATAGGGTTTAGAGAGGGGAAGGAGGCGTTTGGGGAGATTACAATTGGGAAGGGCTTCACCTAATCCAAAACTCAAACAGCTGCTTCATATCAGCCCACCGCTGCGAGGTCATCCAATCGGCAAACACATTCAACAAGCTCTGCCCATCCAGAGTTTGCGACAGCGCCTGGATCCGGGAAGACGCCGGCTGCATGAACCCCAGGGGGATGAGGGACTGAGCGAGCGTCGCGTTGGGGATAGGGTTTCGCCAATTCTCGCTGTAGAGAGGGCTGCCAGAGGCGGGGTTGGGAGGCAAAGGACTCAACCGCGATGACGGCGGCCGCGGCTACGGCTGCGGCTCCGAGGGCTCAGCCAGCTGGGGCTCTTGGGCGAGGAAGGTGTAGGTGGTGATGTGGTTGAAGGAGACGTGGTTGATGGTTTTGAAGAAGGTCCAAGTCCTGGTGAAGATCGTCATTTGTGACGCCATTTATTAATGTCTGCCTAGTCCCACATTATCTCTGTGAGCAATTCTAAGACCAGTATAAGATCCTCTTAACTCTCTCTTCTTAACATCTAGGTTATGAGGATGAGCTCCCTAACATGGTATCAGAGTTGGACCTTAGGTTATATGACTCCTACGTGGGTTGGACTTCTCCTCACTGCTTAGCTCCTTCGTGGGCTGGACTTCTTCTCACCTCATTTCCTCTCATGGGCTCTTGTCGCCTTATTTCCTCCATGGACTCGAGAAGGAGTATTAATGTCTTTCTAGTCCCACATTGTCTCTATGAGCAGTTCTAAGGCCAGTATAAGATCTTCTTAACTCTTTCTTTTTAACACATAGATTTTGAGGATGAGCTCTCTGACACCATTGATGAAGAGCTCCGTGGGAGTAGGAAGTGAGAAATGGGTGGCTCTAAAGCTGCCTATGGCTATACCAGCTCGAGCTAGTGGGCAGGATTCATGGAGACGACGAAGGTAAGAAGGCAAGGGTTTGGTCATTATGATCATTTATGGGGTTTAGCAGGGGAGCTCGGGGAACGGGATGGGTATGGGCGAGTGGCTGCTTTTGAACAAGGCTGGACAGAACGCGCACAGGCCAAAAGTAGGAATGAGGAGGAGGAAAGAAGGGAGGAGGGAAAGGAGGGGGATGAGGTGGAGAGGGGAAGGAGGGGAAAAGGGAGATTGGGAAAGGAGGGAAATTTGAGTACCGGTGCAGATACGAATTTAGTTTCGTTTAAAGTATTAGTTACAGTTTTAAAATCGCCACTAATACTCTATTATTAGGGACAAATTTCCCAAATCGTCACTAATACTGTTAATTAAATTATTTTTATATATCTTTTTTAAAAAAAATACTATTAGTGACGGTTTATAAAACTATCACTAATACCCTATTATTAGTGACAAATCTCATAAACCGTCACTGTTAACTAAATTATTTTTATAATTTTTAAATAAAAATACTATAGTAATGGTTTACAAAACAGTCACTAATACCCTCTTATTAGTGACAAATCTCCCAAATCGTCACTAATACTGTTAACTAAATTATTTTTATATGTTTTAAATAAAAATGCTATTACTGACAGATTAAAAAACTGTCACTAATACCCTATTATTAGTAATGAATCTCCAAAACTGTCACTAATACTGTTAACTAAATTATTTTTATATATTTTTTTAAATAAAATACTATTCATGAAGGATTACTAAACCGTCACTAATATCCTATTATTAGTGACGAATCTTCGAAACCGTTACTAATATTGGTAACTAATTTTTTTATATTTTTTTAAATAAAAACACTATTAGTGACAAATTACTAAATTGTCACTACTAACTAGCTATTAGTGACGAATTCTCTGAACCGTCACTAATAGTATTAAATAAATTATTTTTATTTATTAATAAATACTAGTGGTGACGGTTAGTTAATCGTTACTAATAAGTGACTTTAAGTGACGAATTTAATCCATCACTAATACCATCAGAATTGTCGCTAATATTTTCCTAAAATAATTTTCACGCAAAAATTATTTTTCGCACGATTTTTAGTGACGAAAGTATTAGTGACGGTTTTAAAACTGTCACTAATAATGTTGTATTAGTGACAATTGCTAAAACCGTCACTAATGTTTACACAATTAGTGACTGTTCTTAAAAATAATAATTAATACCAACTTTCAATGACGTAATTGAATTCGTTACTAATACTTTCGTTATTAAAAATCTTTTTTTTTTTGTAGTGTATCTAAATAAAATTTGTATTTCTTTTCTTATTTTTTTTGAAAATATTCTTAGAAGTTATTATATATTTTATTATAACTTATTTTTATTGATATTTATATGAGTGGATGGCATTGGATATATATATAACATTTAATCCGTTGAAAGATAAAATAAAATAATATAGTGTGGTGGTAAGAAAAGGGTGTTCCAGAGATTGACATCTCTGGGCCTCATGGTTAGTGCTCATCAAGCAAGTCATTTTATAATGAGCAGAACTCATTTATTTATTGCCTCATAAGAGGTGCTCATCAAATGAGGCCAATTTTTTATCGAGTAGAACTTGTATCTTGTTACCTTATAAACGATGCTCATCAAATGAACCAATTTTTTTATTGAACAAAGTTCATCTCGTGTTGCCTTATAAGCAATGCTCATCAAATGAACACTTTAGGGGCTTATGAGTGGTGCTCATCAGATAAATCATACTTTGGCGAGCGAAGTTCACTTCTTGATGTCTCATGAATAGTGCTTATCAGATGGGTCATCTTAGTAAGAAGAGCTCGCTTCTTGATGCCACATGAGTAGTGCTCATCAGATGAATATTTTAGAGCCCCATGAGTGGTGGTCATTAGATAGGAAGTATCTCGACAAGCAGAGCCCGCTTTTTGGATAGAATTTTCTAATATGATTCACATCTCATGAAATCTTATGGTTTGTGCCACCTCTTTTCCTCCTATAAATAGTCCCTCTCCCCTTCTCTTATTATCCACACTTGGAAGGTAAGTCTTTACTAGAGGCATGTTTTCTTACTCCTCTCTCAATGATTTCATCAGCATCTCTGATATGTTTTCTCTTCAAATATGGTCTGCTTATTTTTATGGCGATAACCTCCTTCAAGTTGATATATTTTTAGGCTTATACTATTAGCTCTCCTACATCTGTCGGAGGTTTCTTTTTTTGTGGAATTCAAGAAGTCACAAGGTTGCAAAGCTGTTGTCAAGGAGGCTAATGTTACTCCTTAGTCCAGATTTCTAATCTCTAGAGTTGCATTGATAAAAAGACGCATAAACACTTTTAATGTCTCTTCCTCTCCTTGAACAAGATTCATCAATTGGTCCAAAGTCTTCTTCATTTTTCCGATGTTGACAAAATGCCCCACAAATTGCTCGATAAATAGTAGTATTAAGTGTACTTTGCAATTGCATCAACATTCTGAAGGTATCGAGATGGTTTAGGGGAGCTGAAAACTCATCATGCCCTTTTATGTTGGGCATTTTAAATTTACTGGGTAAAGGGATTTCTATTATTTCCTTGGTAAAAGGGGATGAGAAGATCTAGCTGAGGTTTTCCCGATTAAGAGTTGGTTACAAACTTCTTTTACCAGCTTTTCTAGTTGATTAATTTTTTTGAGTTTTTCTTTAAATTCTTGGGACCGTCACTCATCAATTTCCCTACTATTGGCATCTTCTACTTCCTTTGTTGGGTATAAAATTTTCAAGACTACTTCATGTGGCACCATTGCCTCGGCCTTAGCTGTTGTTTTTTCTTGAATAGCCTCTAAGTCATGTTCCATAGGATCTTTAATCTGTTGTAAGATCATGCTAAACATGTCTTCTACCTTCCTTTAGAATACTAGAAAATAGTTTAAAGGTACAATTTGCGACAAATTGTCTAGTGGTGGGGGGGGGGGGGGGCGGAGTGAACTGAGCGGGGCGAATAATTGCCAACAATAAGTTCAAACCCGAAATTACATGATACAACCATGATTGAGTTTTAGAGATAAATCCTTCCAATTTTTTCACAAACGACACTGATTGTTGCTGCTAAAATTTGTTCGAGAGAATTTTGATCAATCACGGCTTCAATCACTTGTCAAGAATAAAAAAAGAATGGTTTGAAAGACCCTAGTTGTACTCTACGAGATCACTCTAATGCCTAAATTATGGATTTTGGAGGGACTATTTGATTGCAACAATAAATGAGTGAGTATGAATAAAATGTTTTACCCTCTTTATGGGTCTTTTTCTAAAAGCATTCAAGATATCTCATCATTGATTTTCCTATCAATGGATATTTATTTGAATCGCATGGATTATATTTGGACTATGAATATATTATTAAAGAGTAAAATTGGTTTGTTATTCCTTACTTTAATTAATGGATTGCTATCTCTTTTCTATTAACTCATTAATGTCTTTTCGTCTACTAATCTGATAAGTTAATGTCGAATGGTATATATTGACCATTTAGGCTTTCACAATATGAGGCGTTGAAAGTAGGGGAGGAGAGAGAGAGAGAGAGAGAGAGAGAGATTAAGCGTCGCTGTAATTTGTCCCACACCAAATGTTTGCCCACCGTTTTTCAACGTTCTTTTCATAAACCAGACCCAACTCGACTTCATTCATTTCCATTTACAGTATCCTCTCTATCCTCTACACACGTGGCTGGCACTTATTGGCCCCCTGGATACTCCTCCAAAATGCGATCCCTTTGGGACGAGGTAGCCCCACCTCCCCTCCCGCATCAACCGTCTATCAAAAATCGGACGCTCAAAGACAGCCCACGAATTTAATCGAATCAGAAACATAACCAACGGACCACATCCATCCACTACATCACCTCCTCTGAATCTATTTCTCTCCATAGCTATGCTCCGCGACGTCGAACACCTTCTCGACTCTCAACGTCGTCGTTTCAGCGTCGCCGACCATCGGTTTCGGTCTTGAACTGCTTTATCCACCGCTTCTGCATCTGGATGGAGCTTCCGTTGGTCTCTCGAGTGCTCAACCCTCCGACGACGTCCTTTTGCTTCTCTGCCACTGCGGGTAGTATCAGCGACTTTCTGGCGAATGCGAAGAAGAAGAAGAAGAAGAGGAGGAAACGGAGCGTCTCCGGCATCTTTAAGGTGTCTGCGGAGCGGCGCCGGGAAGGGATTGACGGGTTGCGAGAAGGGGAGAGCCAGGGAAGGTTCGCAGGCTCCGGGATGGAGGTCACGACATTCGGTCACGGCTTCGGCGAACCCGAGTTCGCCGTCTGGGAGAAGATCGGTGCTGTGGTGAGGATGAGCTACGGAATCGGTGCGTTTTGATTGTTATTACGCTTGACTATGAGTTTGTTTTTTTGGAATTCAGAATTTTTATGACTAATTTCTGTTTTAGTTATTTCGGCAGATATTCGTGCGCTTTCTTTGCTAATTATTTTTTCACATGATTGTGGTTGACTTTTTGGGGACATTGTTTTGGGGTTTTTTTTTTTTGGGGGGGGGGGAGGGAGGGGGCAAAAATTAATGATATCCTTTGTAATTTTCTTTACAGAACGAAGACTTGATTGATCGTACAAAGGCAAAATAATGAACTTTTGCATCGAATGCAACTGATTATGATTATTTTTGAACCTGTTGCTGAAAGACTTCTACTTTCTATTTACTTTTATTTTCTTACTGAAAGCATAAGACGATTTAAAAAAAAAAAATTTTTTTTGCCTATTTTCGCTTTCAAAAGCAAAAGCAAGTAGTTTTTTTATGTGATAATTAGAGACCTGCCATCTTGGGTTGGGTGGGGGGGGGGGGGGGGATACCATTGTTGTATGCTTGATTTGTTCCAATACACAGATAATTCAGTTCATGGAGGGAAGACTTTGGCCCTTTTTCCCTTGTTTGGTCTACAAAAGTGGAAAATGCATTTTCTGGGTGGTAATTATTCTCATCAATCCTCATGGAAAAAATTGCATTATTGGTGTATGCATTATTTTAAGTTCCAACTTCCAACAAACGAATAATAATTAGAAGAGGATTGCACTTTTGTTTCTTTTTACTGGGTTAGAAGAGGTTGTACTTGAATCTGCAAATAATTAACCTTTTTCATTGAATATATGGCATTTCTGTTATACGATTCCTTTGGCTCCCTTTGTGTGCCAAACTTGGATCTATTGTCTTCTTTTCCCCATCTAATTAGCAGTGTGCTGTTGATGTGGTTAAGAAGCTATTTTAGCCATATTTGCAGTTTTGACAGAAAGGTGTTATGGTGTTGGCTCTTGGATCCCATTGAACAATTTGAGCCACTGGATTGAAAAAATTGGAAGTACCTGGACCCAATCTGACATTCAATGTCATTCATGAAAAAATATCATGGTCTGTTAACAGAATCAACTTATATTAATGTACTTCATTATCTTGTAGTTGCCAACCACACAAAGTAGGACCTAAGGGCTAGTTGTTGTTGTTGTATTATCTCATAGTTATATGTTTATATGTCAGTTATAGAGCTTTTCTCATTTCCTTTCTACCCCTTTAAGGTTGTAAACATGGGAGTGTTTGGATAGATGTCCAAGAAGTATTTGGTTAAACATGGCATGAAATCAACATCTTTTAGAGCTTCTTTCCCTTTAATGGTCAAGCAAGATATAAGTGTCATAATGTAAATAAAATATTTAACCAATATGATATTTTCTTCTTTATTTTCATTTATTTATTTATTTCCTTATATATCAATTCATGTTTGGTGAAATTAGGTATATATGGTGCAATGGCTCTTGCGGGAAGATTCTTATGCTCGATGATTGGAATTGATTGCATGGGAGGTTTCGAGCCATCCCTTGATGCTCTTCTAACTGGTCTTGGATATGCTGCTCCTCCAATCATGGCCCTCCTCTTTATATTAGATGTATGTGAGTGGTTGTAATTTTGTGAATTTTCCACATAGGATTATTTGCATTTCACGTGATTTTTCTTGTGCTGTTATTTGGGTATGTAGTTTGATCACTTTTTGTATCCTCATGATCCAAATTGATATTCTGTTGGTTGAGCTGGGGGCTCTTCGGCTGTGCCCCTGAGCGTCATTTGAGTTTTGTTGTTTTATGGGGCATGGAAAGAAGATGTTATACTTTCTAATGCGCTTCCCACCGTCAAAATTTGGTACTTAACAAATGAACTAATGCAGGATGAAGTTGTGAAATTATCACCTCATGCTCGAGCCATCAGGGATGTGGAGGATGAGGAGCTAAGGAATTTCTTTTATGGAATGTCACCATGGCAGGTAAACTGTTTGAAACTTGCATGGTTCTTGATTGATGCTTCCTCCATGGTCTTCATCTTGAACAAAGGCAAATGTAATTGATTTTGTTGTGTTGCAGCATGGTTTTTTGTACTGATTATTGATTCAATCATACTGCAATCTTATAGTTTATACTAATGGTTGCTGCAAGCTCAGTGGGGGAAGAGCTTTTCTACCGGGCTGCTGTTCAGGTCAGTTTCTTATGAACACCTTCATCTGACTTCTCAATTTTAATATGTAATATTTCAAATAGCATTAAATTTGGATAGAAATATGGTACTTGTCTTTTAGAACTATAGGCCTTTGGACTAACCAAATAATATTATTCAACAATAATTAGGAATGACAATATTCATGAAAAATATTTTACAGAAATAAGTAATACCATTCAACTTTAAGTATGTTGCTTAAATTTAGTCATCATGTAGAAAGCAACCCAACTTCTGATAGTGGTACACAGAAAAATTTGTGACTTCAAATATAATGTTTATGGCCTTGACTTTCGCAATTCTCATAAGCTTGTTTTATGACTTTGCCCATTTTATGTTTCTTAAGTACATACCTCCAACAATTTCCAAACAGAATCAATATTTTGCACCACTGCAGGGAGCATTGGCTGACATATTTCTTAGGGGCACCAAATTTGTGACAGATGCCCGAGGCATGGTATCACTGGTAAGGCATTAATCCCTTTTTTGTTCCTCTCTTTGATAAGTGCTG
Source organism: Malania oleifera (assembly GCF_029873635.1). Taxonomy (NCBI): domain Eukaryota; kingdom Viridiplantae; phylum Streptophyta; class Magnoliopsida; order Santalales; family Ximeniaceae; genus Malania; species Malania oleifera. Next base: position 9,365,154 of record NC_080425.1, on the reverse strand, counting down.
AAGTATAACATCTGCCAATTTGTACCCTATTTCTTTAAATTGTAGACTGGTGTGCTTCCTCCTTTTGTACCATTTGCTCAAGCTTTTGCAGCTGTTATCACTGCTGCCCTTACTGGTTCACTCTATTACATGGCAGCCTCGCCAACAGGTTAAACTCTCTCATTGAAGGAATTTTTTTCCTGATGATCCCATTCTCAATTTTAATTAAATGTGTTTTTTCCTATCAGATCCTGCATATGTAGTTGCACCAGTTTTGCGATCTCGGTCTGGTCGTGATGATCTTAAAAAGCTCTTTGCAGGTTCAACGCTTTTTTCCCCAATTTGAAGTCCTTAATGTAACTGTTTTTCTTGTTTTACACACAAAGTGGACTGATTTATTTTTTGTTTTTCACAAAATGAGTTTACTTCTTTACAGCACTTGTTTGAAATCAGATTGATAGGCTATCACAGGACTCGAGTTCCTGATAGACGGCCCTATTTCTGTTTTATATTTAACTTGAGCACCACATTTGTGCTCAAAGCTTGAAAATACTGGAGAATTCACTTTATAGTATCCTAATCTCATCTGGCGGACTATAATCATCAATAGAACATGGTATCAAACACCAAAAAATGGGGACAAATTCTCGATTCCAATATTCACTTTCAGAAACTTTAGCATGCTAATGAATATTAATTTCTGTTTGAAGTATTTACTCTCTATCCATCTGGCAAACATCTTGCAGCTTGGTATGAAAGAAGGCAAATGAAGAAGATATACTCCCCCCTGCTGGAAGGACTATTAGCCCTGTACCTTGGGTTTGAATGGATCCAGGTGAATGTTATGTGATTTATCTTGTCTTCACTATCAGCTGTCTGGATTCTAGGTAATGGTTCTTCTAACATATTTTTCCTTCAACACAATGTGCTAGACGGACAATCTTCTTGCTCCCATGATCACACATGGCATATACTCCGCTGTAATATTGGGTCATGGGCTTTGGAAGATTCATGATCACCAGCAGAGGCTACGCCAAAGAGTAAAGGAGCTTAAATTAAAGGAAAAATGTTCTAGGCAGTAAAGGAGCCAGACGTATAAATGAGAACTTGGGTTTGGAGGAAATTTGGTACATAGAGAGCCTACAAGTTTTCGAGCGCATTACGGAACAATGCATGCAGATAGAGAAATGCATTGTATGTGTATAAACTATAGTAGCTGAAAAGTATTTTCAATATGAATAAAGAATCATTTTGATAGTAAATTGGCAAACAGAGTTGCATTTGAGCTCCCATTAGAATCACAGAGAAGGCCTAGAGCTATATTTTATGTTGTGGGTAGAAGTAGCCATATTGCAAATACACCTTTTACTCGGAAAAAGGCTTCTTTCTTTCCATCAAGCAGGGTGAACGATTACTCCTCACCTAAAATTTTACATATTAGGGCATTACATTCATGCAGTTTTAAGTTAAGTCTGCATTTTCAAGAGCAGATTCCAAATTGAGACACAGGCTAGTGAAGTTGAAGCCATTGCAGGGAAAAATTGTTGCCATCGTCTCATGTGAGAAATGGGCAAGATTCAATGAGCCAACCTAAAAATCACAACATAAAACCAAGATGATGCAGAACTGGCAAATACCTTTACTTATCAAGAAGCTGATGAAATGAGATCACTTTGTCACAACTTATTTGTCAGTATAATGTTATAAGTTTGTGGATGTGATTTTGTAACATTAGTCAGTGCTAAGTACTGTTAAGCCTCTAATTGTGAAATAATGCTGACAAATACTCCGTAGCCTTGGCACATATCAGACAGAAGGCAGTACTCATTCTTGGCATGGTATGTGGCCATTAAGCCTGCATAAATATTCAAAAAAACCTTGTTAGATTTACTTGGCGTGTTTTGTTTATTTTACCTGAATAATTCATTCTCCATCACAGAACATCATGTATATAATATAAAATAAAACACCACACAACAAGATATTATGCATTGATCTATCTACACCCATTTTTTTTTTAAGTCAACCCTATTTATGCTTAGCAACATTACTTTCCACGACGCATCACAGAAAAAAAAAAAAACTAAAAATAAAACCAAAAACCAAAAAAAAAAAGACTTAAAGCTAGGCATGAATTTCGGATCTTGAATTTGAATTTGGATGGATTTGAGCAAAATTTAATATAATTTTGTTTTACATTTGTTAAGTTCGTGCAAATTCAAATCCAAATCCTATCCCAAAAGTGAGGTTAAAGTATTTCCTATACTCATCAAATCAAGATTTGAATCGAATATTGAAATGTCAATTTCAAGAAGAGAATAAAATCAAATCAAATCGCAAGATTCGGTACAAATTTTCAAAATCAATTCTAAAGGACGTGAATGTATTGATACATGAACAAGAAGCAAAATAATAAAATACTTTTAAATTTTGACAACAAAAAAATCACATTTCATGTGTATGCTTACCTAAACAAATGAAAAGTAATTAGTCACAGAAATATTAATTCAAAACTGAACTTTATGCTCTTTAAAAAAAGAATAGAGAAAAAAATAATAATAAAAACTGAACTTATCAACAAAAAAAATGATAATATTTCATGCTTATTCTTTCTTAGATTAAAAAGGGGGGAAAAACACTCGTAATAATTGAACAAAGTAACAAACAACTAAGAAAAACAACTTTTGAATCATTTTTTTGTCTAGGCAAAAAAAAAAAAGCCCCAAAAAAACCACAAGCTACCAACACAAGGAATAAACTAAAGCAACCACACAAGAGATTGAAAGAGGAGCGGAACCTAGAAGTCATGAACCAAATCAGAGGTTGACACTTACAAATCGAGGGCAAGAAGGAAAGTGAGATCAGCTAACCAGGCTACGAAACATGGGTAAAACACTATACTCCTCAATGGGTAAAACACTGTACTCAATGGCAGATCACTATACTCCTCCAAAGAAGAGGAATGGTTTGTCAAGGCAAGACCCAAAATTCTATTCCCTACTCTTTTTTAGCAATATGTAGACAAGGAATGGAAGGCAACGGTGTAAAAACAAAAGCAATAAAAAAGAAGAGAGAAATGTTGTTGTTAGGGATTTAAACTAGTCACAGGTCCAAACCATGTGAATCAATAATTCATATTGATTCGTTAGGTTCACCATTCACGAGGTGAATCAATAAATTTAGCAACAATTCAATTGTTTTTAGATTGACTAGTAAGATTCAAATCGATTTGGCTTGGAATTGATACGAATTGTAAGATTTGAACAACTATGGTATTTACCATTTTTTATAGGGAAACCTTAACTATTGACAAATGCCACACAACATCCATGTGCATCCCTGCTCTGATGGGAACTAACATGGTTATCCACTTTTTAGCCCACTTTTTTCAAATCTTTTTTTCTTAGGCTGAAAAATCAAACCTTCAAACTATAGCCCATCTTGGTATGGTTAGGGGTGTTCATAGAACTAACAATCTTGACCCACCCAATCCAAACCCATCCAAATCTACATCCAATATGGTTCAAATTTGGTTTGATTTTTATTTATTTATTTATTTTCTAAAACTGAACTAATGGGTTTGGTTGAGAAGTTGAGGTCAGCCTGACCCAACCCGACCCACAAACAGCCTTATTAGTGGTTTGGGTTGCTTCACTGCCACGCTATGGTGGCTTCATTAGTGATATCCATCACTGTTTACTTCGAAATGCAATGAAACCAACTATACCCTATCCTTAAGTTACGACTTTCTTATACAGTTCTTCACACATAAATAAACTCAAAGAAAGATAAACATGTATGCCTAGTATTGCGAGTTATGACTTCAGAAAAATCAAAACACATGTCTAGACATGCTAAGGGATTTGGTGTCATTATTGTTAACTTTATGAGTCCAATCTTGTTTTGATAATGACAAATCACTTGGTATTTTACCTGTGTATTGAGATTTTGAACAGGATCATGACTTAGCATGCACGGATGGTAAGTATGCTATGGAAGCCACGAGGAACACGGAGTACATATCACTTGACTCAATCCATGGAAGCCGAAGAGCAGAAGGATAAAGGCAATCCAGATTTTCAGTTGTAATTCGCATTAGGCTTGATTGTATTTGCATAACTCATAAGATATGATGCAAAGCTCAAAATGACATTAGGATGCGTGTTTTTCATGACATATTCATATGCATTTGACCTAGGTTGGATCGGACTGAATAACAGGCAGCTCGTCAACGATTCCCCTGATCTCGTCGATGAATGCATGAAGGCCACTCGTCGACTAATGCTTAGTCTCGTCGACGAGAAAATACTAAGACTATAAAAATCTCAGACAGCCCAATCGTCGACGAATCCCCTGATCTCGTTGATGAACTCATGAAGGACACTCGGCGACGAATGTATCCGCTCGTCGACACGTTCATGGAGCAAAATGGCGCTTCAATGCAAAAACGGACAAAAATCTTTTAATTAAATGATCCAACGGTTGAAAATTGATCAAAGGCCGAAAATACTTATTTAAACCAACCCTAAACCGTAGAGAAACATTAAGAAGCAAGAAGAAATACGTTAGAGAGACTTTTGCATATTTTTTGCTAACTTTGCCTGCATTCCAAAGCATTCACATCAAGTTTGGGCAACTCGTTAACATCATCTTCAAGATTTAAGTGCTTACATTCATACCATCTTACGAAAAACTAGTTTGATCTTTAGGTTTGGTAAAGTATTTTATTGAGCATTCAATCTTATTGATAAACTGTTAACTACTCTCTCATTCATTTTATCTAAAATTTTTTTTGGGAGAAAGAAACCTATTTTCCCATATATATATATATATATATATATATATATATATATATATATTTGTTTGAAAAATCTTTTGGGAAAAGTATTCTAGAATTTAAATCTTTGTGATATTCAAGTATATATTTTTATTCAAAGATTTTATATTTCTTGCATAAAATATTTGAAAGCAAGAACTTAGATCTGTGCGATATTCAAGGATATTATTAAAGGGATCTCATATTTTATTCTTACAAAAGGTTATTTGAAATCAAACTCTAAAATCTCCAAAGCATAAATTTTAGAGAAATTATTTTTGGAAAATATTGATTAAAGTGTAGATCTTTGAAGCACTTCATATACATCTTTCATATAAAGATCATACTTTTCATATACATCATTGAGAAAAATATATTCTCTCTTGAGATTCATATTGTACCTTGTGAGAATGCTTAGGACTAATTGTACTCATTAGCTTATTGAGAAGTGTCTGAGTGTTCAAGAATATTTATTTGTTATTTGTATTAACTGTTCGGTTTGTGAATCGTGAGGAGGAAGCTACACCTCTTGTAAGCAACAGATTAAGAGATAGCTACGTCTCTTGTAAGCAACGGATTGTAACAGGAAACTCCGTCCCAAATTAAGGAGCAGTTTAGTGAAATCCTTGGGTAGTTTACCCAAAGCGAGGACATAGGCCGGGGTTGGCCGAACCTCGTAAAAATCGTGTTTGCATCTCTCTTCCCTTAACTCCTTTAATTTCCGCTTGCACTTAATTATTTGTTTGTAGTGTATGTTAAGTAATTGGGTAATATTTTTGCTCGATAAAGTCACACATTAAATTGATAAGTTGAGAAATACTAAACTACTTGTCATCTAGTTTGTGCGTGTATGGTTGTAAGTTTTTCAAAATTAGAATCTAAAGACCAAGATTTTTAAAATACTCAATTCACCCCCCCCCCCTCCTTAGGATTACACATAAATTCACAACTATCAAAAAATTATGAAAATAAAAACCAAACACGAAACAAAAAATCAGAAATTAAAACTAAAAAGCGAAAATCAACAACTTGTTTGGTTTAAATTTGTAGAACTAAAACAAATTAAAAAATTAATCAAACAAATGCCCATTTTTATCCTTGAATCCAATAACAATCACAAAATATGGTTAAAATAATAAAAAGAACAAAATAATATAAATTAGAAAGACTATAATAAATAAAAAATATTATAATTGTTTTACTTAATTATTATATTTCAAAATTCACTTTACAAGAAAAATTTTATTGTATATGACAATTGAAATATAGTAAAATATTTTTGTAAATGGCTTTTACTATTATTTCTTTTTGAAATTTTGTGGGCATTTTTATTTTAATTATATTTTAGATTCATATAATCATTTTATTTTTATTTTTATGAAAAAGTATGGATAAAATGAATAATTTAATTCTAGATACTAAAATATTCGGACAACACTTTGTCAAAACAACTAAAAATCATAAAATCTAGTTTTTAATTTTTTGCAAATAGTCGAAAACCATTGATACGAACAAAAAATTGAAAACAACGATGATACCAAACTGGCCCTAAAATTTTGAAAAGCTATATGATATAGGACAAGAAGTCGAATCATGGGTAACCCCTTCAGAAGAATAGGGTCAAAGGATTATTATTTATAGTTAATAGTTTATTGTGAGTTCAATTTAAGTAGCATAGCATTATGTGTATTTGGGGGCTTGTATGTGATTTTTGTGTATTTTTGTCATTTCATGTACCTTTGAGGGTATATGTGCAATTTCTTGGGTAAAATGGATCATCTAACAACAATGATAGGTCTCTCCCTTTATTTATAATATATGTCAAGTACAATATCAACATGACCATAATACGTTTACTAACTCACACCTACTAACATAACTCTAACACATACTAATAATGCCAAAAAACTGAATAGCCATTGACACTCGCCCTCAAACTAGAGCATATATATCATATACTCCTTGCTTGTTACAAATGACTTTCACATGAGCACCTCCCAAGGCCTTAGTGAACAAGCTAGCAAACTGAAAATCAGACTTCATATGATTGGTTGTAACGAGCTTCTATATTCCATCGGCTGAGAATGTGAAACCAATTCTTCCAACATATTCTTCAACCAAAGAAGTTTGCATGTAGTATGCACCATAGCCCTATACTCTTACTCCGCACTTAACCTGACCACCGCAATTTGTTTTTTACTCTTCCAAGACACCAAATTGCCACCAACAAAGATACAATACCTAATTATGGATCTTTGGTTGGAAGGCGACTTGGCCCAATTTGCACCCGTATATCCTTGTATATGAGTGTGACTCCAATCCTAATATAAGACACCTCTTCCTGGGGAACCTTTGAGATATCTCAAAATGCAAATTATTGCATCCCATTGACTTGTTGTCAGGGAATCAAGAAACTAACTCGCTACACTTGTTGCAAAGGATATATTTGGTCGAGTGATTGTGATATAATTCAATTTCCCAACAAGTCTCTGACACCGTCCTGGGTTAGGCAACAAATCACCTATATTTGCACCAACTTGCTATTGGGATCCATAAGTGTATCAACAGGTTTGGATTTTAACAGTCCAATCTCATCTAAAAGATCAAGAACATAGTTCCTCTATGACAAGACGGTTCTTGTACAAGATCTCAATGCTTCTATACCCAAGAAATACTTCAATGGTCCCAAATCCTTGGTCTGAAACTTACTTTGTAGGAAAAGCTTTAAGTTCTAGATGTCTTAATCATCGTCACTAGTGATTACAATGTCATCCATGTACACAATAAGCAAAATCCTATCGGATGGAGTATAATGATAAAATAAAGAGTGATCTACTACAAACCGTCAAAGGCCACACTCAAGTACTACAACTTCAAGATTTTGGGTTTCCATGAGATATTTTGGTTGTGAACATGATATATTGCTAGCAAACACAATAATTTGATACAAAAAGATAGAAATTTGGCTGCAAGCACCAAGAACAAGATAAAATGGTTGCCATTTGTAAGTTGCTTATGAGGGTTTGTTTTACTAGAAGATTGTTCTTGAGAAATTGAGAGTTAAATTTACATGAGTAGATTGAGAATTGTGGGCAAATTATGTTCAGGACTTCCAGTGATATATAGTTGCAGTATATATATGCATAAATCCAGCAACATGGTGACAAATTATTGGAAAAAGGAATGCCATTTGTCAAACTTTGGGCACAATTTCAAGCTTTTTCACACCTTTCTCAAGTGTGGAGAAAATGTTTGCAGAATCATCATTAACCAAAGATGCCCTATGAATTCGTTTCTATAAATAGAGTAACTTGTATACAACTTCATCAGGAGCCTCATCTACAGCCTTAGGTTGATTACTCTACTCTACTCTACATGTTTGTGAAAAATATTTGGTTCCTACCACAAGTGGTGACTATTTTGATTATGTTGGTTGTGAATCATACCCGTGAATATTGGCCATGTACTCCTTGGTTCTCCTTGGTTGGATGATTTGGGTGTAGCTCAACATGAGAACACATATGTTTTTCACTATAATGATAAGAAGATCATTTTGAACCCCACTCTACCAACCGCCCAAGACGAAGAATCTCGCATTATAGATCATGACAAAGTTACTCAACTTGAAGACAGTACAAACAAAGGAAATGCATGTGTTCGAACTTTGACGACATCAAAAGTCTTCAATACATTCCTATTATTGAGTTAGTCATTCTGATGTGTTCATTGTGCCAATTCTCAATTCAAGTCTATGGTGCTTTCTTTAGGAATGTATTTTCTTTCATCACTTAAGTACTAGCTTTCAAAGAGTCCAAGTTTGCTTCTTAATTGTCATCCTCCAACATTTCAAAATTCAAGGCCGAATCTTTTTCTAACTAGGGAAGATTTGATGTAGGAAGCCAAACCATGGGTAATCCCTCATTGGAGATCAATTCAAAAGTATTGGGTCAAGGGATTGTTGGGTATAGCTTAATAGTCTTGTGTGTCTAGTTTACTTAGTATATAATTAAGAATATTTGCGGGCTTGTTTGTAATATTTGTGTATTGTAGGGTTCTATAATTTCATGTATCTTTAGGGGTATATGCTCAATTTCTTATATTTTAGGCTTTCTTATAAATAGGGTATGTAAGCCATGCATGAGGCAGGTTCCTGATAATTTTGAATTGAAGTGAACATGAGTCCCTCTCTTCTTCCTCGTCCCTTCTCTCCGCAATTTCTTCTAAATCATCCCTTGGCAGCAAATCCTTGATGCTGCTGTCCTGCATCACAACAACTTCCAACATCCCATATCCTTTGCATAAACGCGGCACAAGTCCTTGTGAACATGCCATAGTGTCACGGTCCGACTATTTTCACACCCTTGTGAAGGACCGTGCGGCGCTGGCTAAAGCACTCTTGCTTAACTAGCCAGCCTATCATTTATCAACATTCATCCACGAAGCACTTTCATTAGCATTCATTCAAATAGCAGTAGAAACAACTATCAATTCATGAAAATCGTGGCAAGCAAGCAGCAAACATTGAAGCAAACGTACTTCATTTACAACACCTCCGTTGACATTGTGTGCTTAGCGAGGGAGGCAAGTAGGCTAAACACGTTGACAAAAGCTAGTGAGTTTTACAATGACTGATGAACACTCACCCTCCCCTAAAGAACTTTCTAGGTTATTCTCACTCTGGCACTAGGAAACATCAAAGTGACCGAGGAGTCATACTATCTTATTTGGCATACAATGAAATAAATACTGGAAAATAACCCTACACTAGTATTTACATGATGGAAACTCATCCCAAACACACGAGGCAAGCGGTCACAAGCAAGCATAATGCCCTAAACAAGCTTAGCTCATGACATTGCACACACTAATGATTACATGCAATACATGAATATTAGTCAAATCCACCTTTGGCATTAAATAACACGCAATCCTCGTGCACTAGAAAATAACATTTCGAATGGAACTCTTTTTGGTATTTAAGCTCAATTCTTGGTCTAGAAGTTCCAATACCAAGCATTTGCAAAAGTCATCAATCTAAATATGTAACCATAAGAAATTATTATCTAGCAACAGCCTAGGGAATGATGAAAATGCTAGCAGTGGAGAGAGAGAGTGGTGGTTTCTTATCTTTAGTTTACCGATGACACTGTTTTCTTTTTAGATAATCATTGCCCTTCTTTTAGGAGAATTTTGGGTATTCTAAGTTTTTTGGAGGGTGTATGGGCTTAAAATTAATATGGTGAAGAGTGGCTTTCAGCTATCAATGTGCCCATTAAGCACACTAGTGAGTGGGCTTCTAATGTGGGGTGCAGTTTACTAGATTGACCTTTGACTTATTTAGGGCTCCCCTTTGGGAGGTAATCCTAGATTTGTCGATTTTCGGAATCTGATAGTGGAAAGATTGATGAAGCTATTAGATGATTGGAAGGGGGCTCTTCTCTCTTGAGGGTAGAGTCACTCTTATTCAAGCTTGTCTGTCTAGTATTCCATTGTATTACTTGTTCGATTTTAAGATTCTAGTAGGGATTGCTAGCAAGCTTGAGAGAATAATGGGAAATTTCTTGTGGTCTGGAGTGGGGGTCATAGAGACCATTTAGGGAGTTGGGACGAGGTCTGCAGGTCTAAAAAGGAGGGAGGACTGGGTCTTGGTGAGTTGGTGTCTGAAAACAACACACTTTAGCTAAATGTTTATGGTGTTTTCCCCTAGAAGATTCTTCCCTTTGGCATAGATCTATTAGAAGTAACTTTCAGTTGACTTGAGAATAGTTGGAATATCAATGCTAGTTTAAGATGTTCTTTGTAGAGTCCGCGGAGGCCTATCTCAAATTTATCCCTGTTTCACTCCTCAAACTAAATTGAAGTGGGGAGGGGTTCTCAGATTCGTATCTAGGAGGACCCATGGATAGGGAATGATGTCCTATCCACATCTTTTCCTCATCTCTTTCGATTGAGCAAAGATAGGATAATATTAAATTCATTTTCTTTTTGCTGGCACTTTGAGTATTCCTTTGGTTTATTAGAATCTCCATTTTAGGAGACCTCTTGATCACAAGGAGTCGGTAGAGCTGTCTTCCTTGTTGTCCTCATTGAATAATTTTCATCTTTCTTCAGAGAGGGATGTTCATTTTGGTCTTTGGATCATTCGGGGGTGTATTCTCGCAAATCATTCTTTGAATTCTTGACCCGTTCCAATTCTTTGTTGCCTCCCTAATTTATTATTTGGAAGGCCAAAGTAACCCTGAAATTTAAGGCGTTTATTTGGTTGGTTGTGCTTATAAAAATCAATGCCAATAACTTGTTGCAGATTAGGAGACCTTTGAAGGCTCTTCCTCCAGATGTTTGTTGTCTCTGTTATAAGAACTCTAAGACAGCTTCTTATCTTTTTTTGCATTGTGATTATTCTTGGAGTATTTGGGACAAGTTTTCAATTAGTGTCGGGTTTTTCCTATTTCAGTGAAGGAATTGCTAGCTACTTCATTTACAAGTTTTGGAAGGAGGAAGGATAGGGTAGCATTGTTGAAATGTAGTATCTTAACAGTTTACGGGGGTTATGGTTGACGTGTCATGCACAGATCTTTTCAGGGAAGAAGTTGAATTGGCTGCTGGTGTGGGAAAAGATTCATTATATAGCCTCTTTGTGGTGTTTTGGTTTTGGGTTTTTTAGGGGAGTTAGCTTTCCAGATTTCCAGCAAGATTGGGGAATATGCTGGCTTGATGTTTGTTTTTTCTGTGGTTTATAGTTTTTTCCCTCTGGTTTGCTCCAGAATTTTCTCAGGAGATGTCTTATTCTCATAAAAACTAAATTAAAAAAATGCTCATTTTCTTCTTTAAAACAAATAATATTATAAAAATATGATTAAAATAATAAAATTACAAATAATACACATTAAAAAATACTATAATAAAAATAAAGTTTATTATAATTATTTTTTTTACTTGTTCTAGTTTCAAAATTTACTATACAATAAAAAATTTATTGGACATGAAAATTGAAATATAGTAAAACTATTTTGTAATTGGCTTTATTATTACTTTTTGAAATTTATGTATATTTTCCTATTGATTTTATTTAAATTCATATGATATTTTAATTTTGATTTTAATTTAAAAGTGCATAAAATAAATAATTTAATCCAAAAAAATCTATTTCTAGATATTAAAATTTTTTACAAGAAGTTGTCAAAAGAATTGAAAACCATGAAATCTGGTTTTCAGTTTTTTTGCTAACAGCTGAAAACAAGCAACAGAAACAGAAAAAAGGCAATATAAACAAACGCATTTTTATAATTTGTTTCTTCACTGTTGAGAAACAGAAACCGAAAACTGAAAACAGCAACAATACCAAACAGAACCTTAAGCTATTAGGTTGTGGGCTAACTATGTATATCAAGCATTAACACTCCCCCACAGAAGCAGCCTGACAGCATGTGGAGAGATAAAGACACAATAGATAACACCCATCATAGGGAATACAATTTTTTTTTTTTAAACACCACACAATAAATGTGGGCAACAAGACTAGAAATTAGGACCTGCTGGTAACTAGCTCTAACACCATGTTAGAATACCACTTTACCTAAAAGCTTAAGTTATTAGGTTGTGGGACAACAATGCATTCAAGCTTTAACAAAATAAATAAAAAATAAATAAATAATAGCAATAAATTTTCCAAAAGGTCATGTGGATGATCAAATCACTCGATTTGCATCATATTCATGGTCAAGTACCACATTACAAAGTATTCTAGAGTTAGAAGCAAAAGAAGAACATAGGAAAGAAGCTGGAAAAGAGATTTGGAACATATGGAATGGCGTGGACACAGCTTATGTCATGCTCATGCACGTAAAAAAAATAACAAACAACATGAACTAATGATTACTACCTTGTACTGAAATTTATGGAGTGACTACAATAACCTCCAAAACAAAAATTCTAAATTCCAAAAAATAAAGTGGAAAAAGTGCCTTACCATAGCCAGAAGTTTGAACATCAAAGCCTTCATCCTGACAAGGAACAACAGGACTACAGGTGAATAAAGGAATTGGAATTCCATTGCAGTCACATAATGACAACGATGATTGAGATGTCTTACCTGCAGTTCTCGAATGAGTGGCAGAGTACCGGTGATTGAGTAAGGCTTCACATGCCCAACTACATCTTCAGTTGCTTTGCACAATACATGGAAGCCACGAGAATCAAGGTTACAAGCAACTCCAGAATTTGCTTCGTCAAAACTAATTGTAAGCCTGCAGGAAAAAGAAATTAACATGCCTGAAAGTAATTTCTCTAAAATGGACTTAGATATTCTGTGGAACAACTATTTTTAAGTTTACAGCACCAGAGCAATATCATGATTGCTTATACAATTCATATAGAAGAAAAAGAACACACCTTCCCCTCATATTTTCGTCTGGAAGGATATATTTTGAAACAGGACCCCATGAATCTAGCTTCTCAATATTTTCATTTATGTCATCAACATGGTCTTGTAGCTTCTTCATCACGTCTTTTACACTGGAACCAACTACACGAGCATTAGAAATCAAAATCCCTCCCACCAACCCCCAAAAAAAAAAAAAAAAACAAAAGGAAATATTAAAGAATAAAAGGAAACCAAATCATAATTTCAAAATGATAGCTTCTGAATAATTAAAATAAAATTTCAAGGTAACAGGAAGTAGGTTTCTTACTTATAGAAGGGAGTCAACCTGCAACCCAAAAAAACCCATGGTCAGACATCAGTTTACATCAGTCACCTACGAAAACTGTTTGACAAGTAACAACCTGACATCTCCAGATATAGTACACTCAGCTGGAATTTGATTGATCCCGCCCCCCGGATCTGTACAGTGAAGATTTGTACAAAAAAAAAATCATTCGTCACAAATGGATAAGAAGAAAATTTCTTTCTAGCTTTATTTTCCACCTGTAGACTAGAGACTTACAGCTCCATTGAGTTGGTTTCATGGTTGATGGTGTGGCAAATCCATAGAGTTTTTCCTTAGGATGAGGAGGAAACTCCTTGTAGAACCGTGACTCGACATTTTTCAATGCTTCCATAGCTAGCTCCAAAGGATTTATTGCCTGTAGAGTGTAGATATTTAACATGGATCTCCATTAATACTGTAGTAGAAACTAGACAAGTAATTTCTTCAAGTCTAAACAATCTGCTTTAAGTTGATTCTATGCAAATCAAGCAGACTTCTTCACCAGAGATTACATTAAGCATATGATTACGAATCCTCATGTTTGTATATAATAATTGGAAATTAAACACCATTAATCGAGCTGTTGGATTCTCAATGACTAAACTAATACGGGCAGTTCAAGGATGCCTTAAATTGGCTACACATCTCCTGATTTACGTTATGCTCTTGTCTGGACACTGGAACCACAACTTTTGCTATGTTACAAGTAATCATGTCATGTCTCAAAGTTAGAGTACACTTCTCTTTTCACCTTGGCATTCTTCTTGGACTTGCAGTGCTGCTACGGCACCTGTCTGCCTGTTACCGCTTATTATTATACAACATTTGAGACTACTCGAATGGGGGCTCATTGAAAAGATACATGTTAATAGCTGCCTATGTACTTTTTAAAGTGTCTTCTAAATCCGTCACTTCCATATATATTTTGAATTGTAAAAGGGCTGTCAGCCTTAATTGAAATAGCTGCTCAATAGAAAGAGATGAATAACATTACTCAGGAAGAAAGAAAAGACAGGGCCCAACGCTGGGGCAAGAGAAAAGCAGACTCAGGAAGAAATGCAAGCGAAGCAACAAGACCATGGTTCCAGGGAGGATGAGAACGGAAACAGACTCAGAAACTTGCTCAGTTAACTCCATATCATTCCAGCAACCTGGCAATTGATGACTGGCACATTATCAAACTGTCCTAATCCATGTGTGACCTTAAGGTTCAGGTTCACAAACCTCAACATTAGACTAATGCTTGCCCTAAGTCAACCTTTTCTAGTATTTCCCCAGTTGCCATAGCTTCCAACTTTTCACAAGCACATCATTTATAATTTATTTTTGTCATGTGCACAAATTATTCTATTTCATAGCTATTTTACCAAACTCCCGAGCAGCAATATTCAGAACCAACACAGTAGCTCCAACAATTCACTCTCTAGAAATTACTAGGGTGATTCATAAGAAAGCCTCCTCAAAAGGCTAGAAAACTGGAAGTCTCACATCTTTTTTGCAGATGACACCATCATTTTCTGTGAAGTTGACACTTAGCAAATCCTCAACCTCCGGTGCATTCTCCTTGGGCTTGAAGCAGTTTCAGGCTTGAGGTCAAACATGGGTAAAAAGCAAAATTATTCCAGTGGGGATCAGCACTAAAGAGCCTTCCATGTAGGACTGTTAGGGTATAAACTTTGGGAAAGCACAAGCGAGTTGGTTGGGCCTTTAAAGAGGTGATCGGAGCTTGTGATGTTGGTGTTTGGAAATTTGTCACTAGAGGATGGGATTTTTTTTCTCTCTCATTTATCTTTTGAGTGGGGAACGGGGAGAATGTTTTCTTTTGGCAAGATACTAGGTGTGGCAAGTCTCCATTTAGCAAAAAATACCCTTCATCTTCAGGCTGGCCTGTGACAAAGAAGCCCTTACTAGCAAGCAGCTCAAACACACAGACCATAGGACTTCCTGGAACATTCCTTTGGTTAGGAATGCTTTCGTTTGGGAAATAGACGATCTTCTAGAATTTTACGATAGTATATAAAATCCAGAGCAGGAACACTACCAATGAACCTAAGTAGACCCTGGCCAAAAATGAGAATTTTATGGTCAGATACTAATATAATTATCCCACTTTTCTGATAGAAACCAGCAATTCCCCTGGAAGCCCGTCTGGAGAACTGCAGCCCCCACAAAGTTTGCTTTCTTTTTGTGGGAGGCAACTCTTGAGAAGGGGTTTGCCTCTTGTTAATGTGCGCTGCTTATATCTGGAAATATGCCGAATAGTGTAGCATATCCTCTTGCATTACTCCTGGACTAGAATTTTTTGGAACCTGATCATTTCCTAATCAGGCAGCAGCGGGTAACTAACGGAGCAGTGGAGGGTGAGCTATGGGCTTGGAAAGGTATCCACACAAGCAAGGAAAGCTCTTTCCCTCATTCCCCTAGCAATTTTTTGGCTGGAGTGGAGGGAAAGAAACAGGAGAGCTTTTGACGAATCAACTACGCAGCTGGGTGGGTGGCATCCCCTTGATGCCCTTTAATGAATTTTCTTTGCTGATTGAAAAAAAAAAATCATGAGGAACAGGCAGTGACATATAAGCATACTGGATTTGTCCCTTAAGCTGCTTGATTAGCTACTCATATAAGAACTCCTTAGATGCAGTTGTAATAATCTCATGCTCTAAATGATGACCCGTATGAACAGATAGCTAAGTACATTATTAATTCAAAGACGGGGAATTCATGATATTGTTTCACAAACCTATTATACCAAATGAAATGCACTCATAGCCTCAGGAAGCAGAGTAATTAAGAAGGATCTATTGATGGGATAGAGTAGAACATCACAATCCTGGCACTCTGTTGGGCACTCAATCTGGTACAAATAACACAGCAGCAATTCATGTCAGAGGTGGCAAACTGACTGAGGGCAAAAAGGAGAAAGATAGAATACTGAGTTGAGAATGAATACTAAACAGTGCTCCTCGCTTTCATACACAACCAGATAAAGGGAAGGATTTCCCAACAATAAATAAATAAATTACAGAGACAGATTTCTGTTAGTATATAGATTCAAGGAAAACATTGCTTTTCTCATGTTTAGCGTATCATCTTTTGCATGGCCAGTCCACACTACAGAAAGGACGTTTACAGCCAGTGCAAAACATGTAGTCACACCTTCTGAACATAAATCCTCAAATCATATAAATTGGAGCTGCCCTGCCAGCAATAAACCAGATTGGACCTCAAATACAATGAAGAATGTGCATTAAGTAGATGATATCACAGGATTGCCAAGGATTTAATAGAGACTACAGCCCTTGATAGAGCTGAACCATCTCCGCCGGGGGGGGGGGGGAGAGGAAGAGGGATTCATGTAGCTCAACAAAGCATGAAGAGGGATTCATGTAGCTCAACAAAGCATCAGGGCTGAGATAAGTTGAGTCATATAGACAGAGGCAGCAAATCAATCCTGATAAATCCAGAAGCTTTTGGATAAGGGAAAAAAAAGGCCTTTCAGTATTTCCTCTAATGCTACAGTCTGCACCAAATATGGTTACAGTTGCACAAATGATTTTGGACAAATTTTGAAATGGATTACTTGGTGAGCTAGACCACCATGAAAAAGCTTACTAGTCATGTAATAACAGAATAAATGATAGACAACAGTGATTATACTGTACCTTGTGAGGTAGACCACTATGAAAAAGCTTTCCGGTCACATGAAGTTTCCAAGGTATCATACCACCAGTACCAATGCAAGGCTGTTTATCAGCTGTGTCAATCCAAAACCTGCGAGTAAAAAGACAAAGCACATATAGCAAAATCCTAAACACATACATTAAACTCCACTACATGACAATATGACATCATAATTTCTACTTCATTTTTTGCTCTTCCACAAAAAAAAAAATAACAAAAAAAAAAAAGGCTACTTACAAAGGGCCTTCTTTCAACTTATTAAGCAATCCATCTTTCACAAGTGCATCCACTCCAACCCCAGAAATTGATGAGTTCTCTTCATTAGCTATAAAGACAGCAACTACAGTCGACTTTAAATCCGGCTTTGTCTCGCCCAGCCTCCTCATAAGTTCAGTAATGAGGGCAACATGCCCCAAACAATCAGTAGTTCCACGTCCTTGAAGTTTATCCCCATCAATGCTCAATGAGAAAGGATCAAACTCCTACAAATATAAACATCATCTGAGACAAGAAATAACCATCACACCTACCTTCATAAAAATCTTTATATCCATGCAGAACATTCACAACCATAACTCACAATTCTGAAATAAAAACTGCACTGTGCAACACGTTCAGTCAACAGGAAGGGGAAACATGGAATTAACAGCAACCCATGTAGAAGCTGTAAATTACTTAAAACACAAAACCCTAAAATTAACAAAAATTAAGGTGCAAAGATTACAGGAGGAGCAATATATGTCAACCACAAAGGGTTATCACTACTATCAAAATCTAAAATCCAGAAAATGATTGAAATATTATCATATACAGAACATTCTATATGGAAAAGGATCTAAAAGACCAAATCCAAAACAAAAAGCTTGAACTTTGCAGATGGACTGATTTTGAGAATAGTGAGAGAAGGGTGGCTTCAGACTAAAAAATTAAAAGTGCTAATGCCCAAAAGGGGGCAGCAAAGTGGTTAAGCTAGCGCATTGGGAAGCACTAGTCAACAATCCGAGTCCCTTCAGCATTACCCCATTCAAATTTCTGTTGGGGTGGGTTGGCGCCACAGCCTGAGGTTTGCTGGTCTATCAACAAGGTGAATTCAGATCACCTGAAAAAGAGTGCCAAATCTAATGTGCACAGAGAAGAAACCGCAAAATGAATTTGAAATTTTGAATAACTTGAAATAGATAAGCATTTTTACCAAAAAATATATATGAAGGCGTTGAAGCCAAATTGGAGTAAAAACCATTAAACCCAGAAAAAAATAGTACAGAAACAAGAAGCAAATCGCACAATTTAGAATTACCAGCATGAATAGGATGCATCTATGCAAATCTTGAAATAGTGAAACCCAAAAAATCAGCGAAATCCAGATTGAATCAATGAATTTCTTAAATAGATAAGCCTCAAAACTGACCCCCAAAAAATGCCAAATTTTCCTCAGAAAGCACCGGTTGGAAAGAGTGACCGTGAAGAAGATTCGGCAAAAAAGCTAGTCTGCGTCTATGCACAAATTGGCATTGTCAAGTCCTTATACACACAAAATATAATGTTCCAACCGTTAAACCCCAGAGGAATTTCTACCCAAAACAACTAAACATTGACAGGGCAGAGCTTAAACTGACAAAATATAAAGTGGGGAAGCGAATTCGAATCAAACCCAGAAAAGAAAATTCCAAAAACAGAGAGAGAGAGAGAGAGATAGAGAGAGAGAGAGAGAGAGAGAGAGACGAACCCAATCGTTAGGATTAGCAGTGACGACGTCCATGTGGCAGCCGACGAAGGACAAGATCTTTCCGGGAACAGTTCCGGGGTACTCAACGATGAGGTTACCTCTGCCAGGGAAGTAGGTGACATGGTTGAGGAGGAGGGGTCCGCCGCCGGTAGTGGTGCTGTAGGGGAGGAGGGCGTCGAGGACGTGCTTGGCGACCCTGTCCTCTTGGGGAATCAGGTCAGGTGGGTTGTTCTGCACGTATTTGGACTCTCCGATAAGCTTGGATAGGAGGGTGACAAAGGACTCCTCGTTCAGTTTTCCCAAAGTTTCTTTCACGACCGATGATTCCATGGTAATGGTGAAGCGAATTGCAGTCGCAGACGAATGAACAATGAAAGAGTGTGCAAATCAAAGAAACTAGGGAAGACAGTGCAGTTGATGCCTTGATGGTTTGAAATATAAAAATATTCTCTAAATATATATAAAAAAAAATATTCTCAATATTCTCAAATTTTAAAAAACATATATATATATATATATATATATATATATATAACTATTATAACATAAACAAATTTTATAGTGTATTTTTACAAATTTGACCGTAAATTTGAATTTATTTATAGTTAAACAAAGCATGCTATAAAATTATTATAATTATTAAGTAATACTTGAAAAAATGAATTTTAAAGTTTAAATTTGAATTTATATAAATTCTTATATTAATTTTGTATTATATTTATTTAAAAATTCAACATAAATTTAAATCTAAACTTCAAATTTCATATTCTCAAAGTAATTTTAAATTCTTTTAAATTCACACATTAAAATTTATGCTCCTAAATATTATTTTAAAATTTTAAATTAATAATTAATGAATTTTCTTGACAAACTACTTTTTAGTAATTTAGTTATTACCTATCCTTTCTATCCTTTTTCGCAAGATGTAAATTTAAATAATTAAAATTTTTATTAAAATTATAACCCAATGTATTTTTATTTATCAGAAATTGACAAATGCCCTTTAATAAATATTAAAAAAATAATAATGCCTCTGGATAAAATGTGTTTGAAAAAAAAATTGTAATTCACCTTCGAAGGCAGCTCTAATATTTCAAGATAAATAAAAAAGTACTTTACGATACATATCTTTAATCATAAAATTAGTCTTGCAGTCCACATAGTCTTGGATATAGTCTGAAAATAAGAAGAATTTCATTTAACAAACTTATTTTAGATTTAAAATACAAGTATATAATATTAAGTATAAAATTAAATGTAGTTTTTTCTATTTGAGTGTTTAAAAGTTTTAAAATAGTCGTGGAATGATGGTAAAAATATTTTTATGGATTGTATTGTTTAAATAATTTTTTATTTTTATTATTTATGGTTATCAATTTCATAGTAACTACAAAAATATTACTTCAAATATAAAAAATAAAATTGCAAGATTATAAGGAGGTTTTAAATATTGATAAATTTATTTATGGTATGGTTTTAAAATAGTAATTATTATACTTATCATTTCATAAGGAAATTCAAATTCAATTATAGTAAATAGTTATAGAAATTATTAATTCAATTATTTGTTAATGATTAGAGAACTTAATAATTAAGTTATTGTTTGTAGTCATAAAATATCAATTTAATTATTATTAGCTTTTTTAAAAAATTAAAATATAAATTTATGTGAAGGTTTCAAAATAACAATCAATTTGTTTATGGGGATTCTCTAAATATTAATTATGTTATATAATTGAATATTTAAAATTTTAAAAATAGTTATGTAATGATATTAATACTTTTTACGGATTATGTTATTAAAGTAATATTATAATAGTTGTTATTTTTATTTATTAATACTGGTGGTGATAAAATCTGATAATTTAATTATTACTAGTGAATGAGAAATATTAATACAAAAATATCATTAGAAAATAAAAAAATAAAATTTAAAATTTATAAGAAGATTTTAAATACTAAAAAATTTATTTATGGGAAAATTTTAAAATAATAATTATCTTAATTGATTATTATTTCGTAAATTAATTCAAATTAATTTATTATAAATGGTTTGCATAAATTATTAATTCAAGTAATATTAATGATTAGAATTATTGATTCAACTAAAATTAGTGGTTAGAAAATATTAAATCAATTACTATTAATAGTTACAAAAAATTAAACCATAATTTTATGGGGAGCTGAAAAATATTAATTACCTATCTATGTGGATTTTCAAAATATTAACTATCTTATTTATTGTTCAATAGACCAATTCATTTATTAACAATGATTATAAATATTATTAATTCAATATTAATACTCTCCTAACCA
Organism: Malania oleifera; assembly: GCF_029873635.1. Classification (NCBI taxonomy): domain Eukaryota; kingdom Viridiplantae; phylum Streptophyta; class Magnoliopsida; order Santalales; family Ximeniaceae; genus Malania; species Malania oleifera. The sequence goes on along the minus strand of NC_080425.1, from coordinate 9,343,928 downwards.
AAATTAAAACACATATGTTGTAATATTTCAAGATAATTCTACTCCCCAAATATCCCTAACACTCATACTTTGATAATACATCATTTTTTTAAAGAATGAATTCCTAATATATTATTATTTTTTTATGTGCATACTCAAAGCTAGAAAATAAAGGCTCCAAAATAAAGTCCTAAAGGTGAGTTTGGCCACCTTTTTGTGTCAACTTTTTTTCTTTTTTTTTTCAAAAGTAAAAGTCAACTTTTAAACGACTTTTCATGTGTTCGGTAAATAGCTTTTCTAACTTTTAAAAGCCAATTTTTAACTTTTTAGCGGACTTTTAAAAGTTATAGATTTAAAACTTTTAAATGGTAAAAGCTAGCTTTTTTTCCAAAAATTATTCAATTACATTGCTATTTTTTATGTTTTCCAAATATTATAAAACTATCAATGCATTCATTATATTTTTAAAAAATTTATATATATATATATATATATTTGTCATTTTAAATACTTTTAAACACCTTACAACTTTTTTACCAAATACTCAAAATCAACTTTTTCTTTGTAACAACTCCTTTTTCGTAGAGGGCGCAAATATTTTTAAAACAAAATCAAAATGCTCATTTTCATCAACTTCTTTTTAAAATGCCCTTTTAAAAAGTCACCGGGAAGCCAAAATAAGCATAATTGCCAAATTATCAACAAATCAAAATGATTACAAATCTCACTATTATGAAGAATTCTTCGGGTGAGTCTTGAGAAAGATTCTTGATCATGCATTTGAGGTAAAAAGAATGGGAAAGCATAATGCATTCATCTAGTAGCCGAGGAGGGGAGAATGTGTAGAGCCAATTTTTTTAGGGAAGAAATTGATTAAATTATTAAATGAGTCATTGGTAGAAGTTAGGAGTTAAAAAATCAACCAATCACAAATTAGTTTATATAATTAAAAATTTTAAAATTCAAAGAAAACTCAGTTTTAGTTTTGGAGGCATATAAAGATAAGATGATCTATTTTAATATATTAGTATAGATTTAGTTTGCTGTTTGAAAATTGAATGATCTTCATGAATCACTCCCCGATCACGATCACCTAAAAAAAATCAAACAAGAATGGTTTGAAGGACCCGAGGTGTATTCAGGGAGATCACTCGGATGCCTAAGTAAGGGACTAATAAGAGATTAGGAATTTCAACAGTAGAAAGAAGTGGATATGAATGAGATGCTTACCTCTTCTCCAAGTCCCTTTTTATAGTGGTGGAGGTTGACCCTCTTTCAGTACGGCATTGATGGGCATTTATTGTGCTTTTGGGGGTTACAGAGGTTTTATGGGCATTTATGAGGAGGTTTTAAGTATAGTTTTGTAACCATTCTCTCTCATACATATGCGTACATTAGAGAGAATTAATGGTGTTTCGTAAACATTTTCCTTTTTAGTAAAGATATTTTTGGGTATATCAATTGCCTCCTCCCCTCTGGTTTCGAATTTTGGAAATTAGTTTCCAAAGTTCGAATGTTTAAGAAACAGCTAAGCTCCTTTGTTTTTTTTACTGAGCCCGAATTATGTTCGGCTTCATCCAAGCTGTTTTGCCAATTCGTTTCAGTTTTTGTCAAGCCACCTACTCAGCCTAATATGAGTCGTTATATCGGCTTACTATGAGCCATTTTAGACTTTTGCTAAGCCGCTTTCTCAACTGAATACGAGGCGTTATCGGCATCATCCGAGCCATTTTGCCAAGTTGTTTCGCCTTCTACTGAGCCGCCTACTCGACTTAATATGAGTCGTTTCAACTTCTATCGAGCTATTACCTCGACTTTCTATGAGCCTTTTTTTACTTTTGTTGAGCCGCTTTCTCAGTTGAATACAAGGCCTTATCGGCTTCGTTTGAGCCATTTTACCAAGTTGTTTGGCTTCTGTCAAGTCGCCTACTTAGCTTAATATGAGTCGTTTGACTTTTGCTGAGTCATTACCTTGACTTACTACGATCCATTTTTGACTTCTGCTGAACCGCCTACTCGGCTTGATTTGAGTCATTATCAGCTTCATCTGAGCCATTTTTGTAACGACCCAAATTTTCTAACCATTTTTTTTAACTGTCAAGCTATATATCATAACTCTGATACCCTGTATATAAATATCTGTTATCATCACAGCCCAGAGTGGATGTCGTGGTAACCTGTGCATTCCATGTATATTACCTATGCAGCGGAAAAACATAAATATCCAAACCATATCCCATAATACACAATACCAGAGTACTACTAATCCACCAATAAATATATACACACATGTACATCATTTCCCAAAAATCTCAAAATACTAAGGGCTCTACTACTTAGCCCGAGACTCACCCCAAAACTATGCCGACTCAGCCGCCTCCTCTATCTCTGAGCCGACCCTATATGTCCCTCTGGGTTACCTGAAATGTTCATAATCTTGGGGTGAGACACCTCTCAGTAAGGAGAAATATGTTATAACCAGTGTGTGGCATATGAGTTTATACACAAAACATAACTTTATATTAAAACTATAAATGAGATATCATGTAAAAGTATCTGTACTATAACCCACATCTATGTCATTTAAAATAAAGTAATTCTAAGTTAATTATTCAATCATACTTCTATCCATATATATTATCTCTGTTTTCTGTGTATACTGTATATGTATATAATTCTGAAAACTTCCCTAGATGGTTTTATGTCATAATTTAACCCCTCATGATAAGGTTATGCGGCCCGTAGGTGGGACTAAACACTAGTTGGTCTACCAGTGCTAGTCTAACTGTATTTCTGTATATGTCTGTAGCACGAAAGGCCTGCTCCACATGGTCCGGACACCAGGGAGCCCTCTGCTCTACCTGTGGCACAATCGGCATTCCACACCATACTCTATCTGACATGTATGATTGCATTGTCTAAACTGTATAGTTACGGTACCGTGCTCTGTAAACTACTGTGTTCCATTTGGGTCTGATACTGTATAATACTATTTCTATATAATATCTATATGTTTTACCATGATTCTATATCAACTGTATTTACCATGACGCTGTAATTCTCTATATTAACCATGACGCTATAATATTACTGTATATCTGTATCAACTATATTTTTGTATGTCATGGTTCTATGCTCTGTATATCATGGTTCTGTAAAACTCTGTATAATCATGGTTCTGTAAAACTCTGTCTAATCATGATTCTGTAAAATACTATATAATCATGGTACTATAAAACACTATATATTCATGGTTCTATTAAATATTGTATAGTCATAAGTCTATAAATAAAACTGTATAATCTATATAGCATAATTTTGTAAAAACTATATAATCATAATTCTGTAAATCTGTATAAAATTCTATAATATTCCAGTATTACTCATGCCACACAGTTAAACGAAACTCATTAAATATAATCTATAATACTGTATAATTTTCATGCTCTAATCTGTTCAAAAATCATGCTCTATAATTCATAATCAAATATTATGCTTTACTGATAAAATTTCTAATTTAACTGGCATAAAATATTTTCCTTACCTGACTTTCTGAGGACTATTTATTATTTTCCTGTTTCACGCTTGTGGTGTTCGTAATTTCAATGCCATGAAATTACACATATATTCCCCAGTCAACCCACTGAGTTCCTAAAATAGTTATCATATCATATTTTTTTGAACCTGCAGATTTTAGTTTATCTACAAAATGTCAACCAGACAAGTATTACTATCTTTACCTTATTTTCTAGGAAAATACTCACCGAAACTCTAACTCATGCCTGCATCATTTACACCATAACCCTGTATTTCACAAATTCCCATTTCCTTAGTTAAACTCCAGAACTATATTCATATTCACGTTTCTAAATCTATACAATCCAAAAATTTAGATAAACAACCCATAAACACTCAAATAACACCCTTACCTCAGTTTTGGGATGGTGCCTTGGAACCCCAAACTGAAATTCCTCTCCACCTACGTTGTATAGAATCTTCCCAAGAACCCCATGGTGGTTCTTGATCATCAATCCGGGCTTTAATGGAGCGAGAATTGTAGGGAGAAAGGGAGGGGTTCGTGGGTTTGAGAGAGGAGAGAGAGAGAGGGTTTTGATTTTAATTTCACAAATGGATCGCAGGATCTTATAGTTTTCAGTACTGCCGTTTTCTCGGACTCCTAGAAAACTGTCGCCAATTTTCTATTTAATGGGCCCAGAAATTACCATTTACCCGTTACTAACCCGTGGTAAAAACCTAAATCGTCGCCGGTTTCTCCCCCCTTGAGAAAATCGTCACCGATTTTCTCCTCCTCTGGCCAAAATTCCACTTTTCCTATTTTCTTTTATTATTATATTTTCCAGGTCTCTACAATTTTGGCTTCTGTCTTTCCAGTTTTCGACTTCAATTCAAGTCATCTTCAGCTCATCTGAGCTATATTGGCTGAATTTGAGCAGTTGTTCTGCTACATATGAATTGCTTTGGCACACTTTGAGCAGCTATTCAGCTGAAACTATGTTGTTTTTAAACAATCCAAGCAGTTGTTCGACTGGATCATCATCGTTTCCCAACAATCAGAACAACGGTTTCTCAATTTTCCATCAATCTGAGCAGTTGTTTCGATGTTTTCCATCAATGTGAGCAACTCTTTCGATGTTTTCATTCAATCCGAGCAACATTTTAGATGTTTTCCATCTATCTAAAAAGTTCTTTCGATGTTTTCCATCGATCTGATTAGCTCTTTGGCTGAATCTTTGTTGTAGGCCGATAACTTTGTTTGTTGGGGGCTTATGAGCATCATGAGCTGTGCTCATCTATTGGGCTGGTCTTCGAGCCTCACGAGCTATGCTCATCAGTTGGGTCAGTTCTTTGGGCCTCATGAGCTTTGCTCATTAGCTGGACCAGTCTTCGGGCCTCATGAGCTCTGCTTATTAGTTGGGTTAGTCTTCAGGCTTCATAAGCTTTGCTCATCAGTTGCGCCAGTCTTCAGGTCTCGTGAGTTGTGCTCATCAGATGGGCCAGTCTTCAGGCCTCATGAGCTTTGCTCATTAGATAGGCCAGTCTTCAAGCCTCATAAGCTTTGCTCATCAGTTGCGCTAGTCTTCAGGCCTCATGAGTTGTGCTTATAAGATGGGCCAGTCTTTGGGCCTCATAAGCTTTGCTCATCAGATGGGCTAGTCTTCGAGCCTCATGAACTTTTCTCATCAGTTGGGTCAGTCTTAGGGCCTCATGAGCTTTTCTCATAAGTTAGGCCAATCTTCAGGCCTCATGAGCTATGTTGATTAGTTAGGCCAGTCTTCGGGCCTCGTGATCTATGTTCATTAGATGGGCTAGTATTTGGGCTTCATAAGCTTTACTCATTAGATGAGCCATTCTTTGAGCCTCATAAGCTTTGCTCATCAAATGGACCAATCTTTGGGCCTCATAAGTTGTACTCATCAGTTAGGCCAATCTTCGAGCCTCATGAGTTGTGCTCATCAGTTGGGTCAATTTAGAGATCTACGACGTTTTGGAATTCACATGACTTCTGGGATTTGCGTTGTTTTTAGATTCATGCCACTCTGGAATTTGCGCCATTTTGAGATTTGCACCACTTTGGGATTCGCAGTATTTTTATATTCGCGTCACTCTTAGTTACGCACCAATTTGGTTCTATAAAAGCCTTCTCTCATTCATTCTTGCCTTGTTTCTTGTGGAGGTTTCCTCTAGGTATCAGGTACACCCCTTTCTCCTCTCTTCTTTACCTTTTATACTTGTACTCAACATACTTTGTGTTTTGTATGCACCTTATACACTTTCCACAACTTTTGAAATGTTTCTCACATAATCTTTGTATATTCTTTGCATTCTTCAAAAATTTGCCCAAGGAGGGTTCTTTTGATCTTTAGCAAATAAGAATAAAAAAGGTTTTTGTGTTGTTTACTTTTAGGAGCTAGCCCTTTGTTTAGGATGGACACTTTTGAGGCTCACTCTTCATCGGTATTTAGCATAAGTAGTGTTAGGTCTTGCCTTGCCCTTGAGGATCTGTTGAGCCTACGCCATTTATATTTTATTCCAGACACCATTCATCTCAAGGTGCCTAGCAGCTTAGAATCAAATCTCCAGCCTAGTCCAAATGTAATTTGTTTATACGTTGACTGTTAACCGTCCCAGCCCCGGGAGTATATACAATGGAGTCCAAGAGGGGAGGGGGTGAATGGACTCTTTTGCTGATATAAAATTTTCTCTACAAAATAAAACTCTTGGCAAGATTCAAGAAATTAAATCACAGTATATGAAATTTAAATCATGCACAAAATAAATAATAATGAGTATAGGGAGCAAAGATCAACACCGGTATTTTTACGTGGTTCGACACCAAGCCTATGTCCACGCCTTGGGACCAACTCAAAGATTCCACAATCCACTAAAGTACTCCTTCACCGGCAGATCAAGCCTTACAACTCAGAAACCAATCCCTACACTTGGAAACAAATCTCTACCGCGCTCACAAAGAGCCTTCGCCAAATGGTTCGCAAAGAACCTTACAAAAATTGGTTCACAATGAACCTTACAAGATGATGGAAATACAAATCAATGCTCCTCAAATGAGCTAATATGAAATATGAAATATGAATCAAATCCTCACTCTATTCTCTCAAGGAAGGAATCAAACACTATGATTGAGTAAGAGAGGATTGAGCACTTGTGATGAATGAGTAAAATGCAAAGTGCAAAGTACTAAGTGCTTAGATTTTGGATAAAATAATATTTCTCACAAATATGATTAAAAATACTCAAAACCATGTCTAAACAAGCCTAACAGCTTGTATTTATAGCCAAAAACCTTTACTAATTGTTATTGGACCGTTGGGAGCAATTCTCAAAAGAAACTAGTCATTTTGCCCATTAGCATCATTCTGCCCATTGGGCTCGTCAACTAGTGCCCTGCACTCGTCGACTAGTGTAGACTAGTGACTCATCTACTAGTATCCCCAACTTGTCGATGAGTGCCCTGAATAAAAAAAAAGTCATCAACATGAAAGTTATGGGAATTTTTCTTAACTTTCCAGGGACACCAAGATTGTCCTTTTTGGACTTTTTCAAGCAAAAGTTATACCTCAAATACTGAAAAGTGTTCAAGACACAAGGCTGCACTGCGTTAGACGACGATTGCTCCTTTTTCCTTGTCAAAAATCCTTTTAATGACTTAAAACATTCTTGGACCAAAGTATATGAAATATATTAAGTCTAATAAAGTTTAATACTTGTCCAAATGAGTTTACCCTTGAATATAAGATATCTTATTAATAAAAACACATTTGAAAAACCATTTTGATATCTTATATACTTGTATATCCTTTATTGAAAATATACTTTACTTTCTTTGAACCCTTAGGACATAACACTTGTTTTGATAAAACTGGGACTATGTAAATATAAATACTAAGATGTTGAAAACTTGTCCCTTATGCAAACATATTTTGATTATAGGATATTTTTGACAAACTCTTTGTTTTGACTTTGAAAACTTTGAATGATGAGTTTGTGACTTAGGTGAAGTCCTATAAACTCATGTGTCCTAGTATGTATGTGTTTGCTCAACTCTTGCTCAGAAATCATGTAAGAAACACACCCACAAGATTTACAAAATGTTCCTACCTCACACAACCCTTATTACGTATAATTTAACAATTAAGCTTTCGTTGGTTGTGCTTGAGTCCTTTCCGAGTAAGTTTCCTTTTGATCTTTCATGCTTGACGTCAACTTGGTCCGATCTTTGCCTTCGATCCAATACTTCATGAATTCGTCACTAAAACTTGTACTAAACAATATCTACAAAGATAGGAGACACTAGGAACAACATATAGGTTAATATTATCAAAACATATAAAATATGATTATGTAGCCTACCAAGGCTAACAATCTCCCCTTTTTGGATGATGTCCATCTTATTAAGAATCTACTTACTCTTTGAATTTTTATTTATACTAACCATGACTTGATATATAAAGGTAAGCTTACCTAGAACCACTAATGGGTTATTATCATCAAAACAAGACAATTAAGCTCATGTAGCCACCAAGGCTAACATTGACTACTTTGATACTGGGCTTAGGCTACCTTTTCATCCATTTGTATCTGATGCCTTGCGATTTTACAGCCTATCACCTTGTCAATTGGCCCCCAACTCATTCCTTACCCCGATATGATTTGCGACTCTCATTATCCAAAAGGGTTACCAGCCTCTAGTTATGCTATTTCGGTCCTACCATCAGATGAGGAAGCACTATGTGTAAAAGGAAGTATTTTATTTCAAATGCCTACCAGATTTCAAGTTGTTTAGCCCAGGCGCTTCGTCTATCCATCAATGGGAGCATAGGTTCTTCTTTGCTTCTGGGGAATTGAACTTCCATCAGCCGCGCATCTGGTTGGCCCCTCTTGATGGTGATATCTCTTATCCTGCATTTCCTTTTATTTTTTCTATTCATTCAAAACTATTTTAGCCTACCTTTTCAGCCCAGCGGTGCCACATGCTCCTTAGTTTGTCCTCCATGTCCTTGAAGAGCTTAGTCTCAGGGCCCATCAAGGAATTGTTCCCAATTCCGAGCTACTTAAGGAATGGAACCTTGTGCAATGTGGTTTTAGCCTCGTTCCATCTGGTTCTCACCTCTTATTTCCATAGCCTAACTTTACATTATTATATTATATGTGCTTACATTACTTCTCATATGTCTTTCTCCTCTTGCAAGCATGGATTGGAGTCACTTTGAGGATTTACTTGCCAAGAAAAAGAGACAAAAAGCTAGAGAAAAGATAGCTTCGCTAGGGGGGTCTTTCCAAGTGGAGGACATACCTGAGGCTACTGATGAAGTCCCAGCCCCACCACCTTCACTTGGTGTACTTGAGGGGTTAGGCCTACATGAGTTTGTGGTTTCAGGTATAGTCCTCAGGTGTGCTGTGTTACCTAAGGATTCCTATGAGCTGAAGATGATGCTCCCAGAAGCTCTCACTTTGGCTGCTCGCCATGCCGCTTACCAGGTATGTCTTTGGTGTCTTTATAGGTTTGTTTCTTTGTTCACCCCCTTTTTTCTTATTGTTGTCATTATTTTTCAGCTGGCAACCATGAACCTGACATTGGAAGACAAGGTAAGTGAGATGTATCGAGATTCCATTGAATCGTGGCAGCAAGCCCTAGATTTATAGGAACAGTTGAATGCAAGTGTTGCCTGAGAGAAAGACCTTGAAGAGGAGATTACCTGGATCCAGAATGTGGACATCCCAGCAGCCTTTGACTCCAATGTTGAGTCTGCTCTAAACAATTACCCTAATTCTAATAGATTTATGCAAGACAAGAGAAAATTCATCCTTCAATCATACCATAGGGGTTTTAGAGATGCCATGAACAATTTAAAATGAAATACCTCGACATTGACACATCTGGTATTTGTTCAGCGGGATATGGCAATATTAGTCCTCCATCTGGAGAGAAGGATGAGGAAGATGACATAACAAGAAATTTTGGGAACAAAAATTTTGTCGGGTAACTTTATTATTGTCATGTAGTTGCTTTGTAAGCATACAATTATGAATAATATTTTTTCAACAAATTTGAATTACATGTGTTTAGAATATTTTTCCCGTCCAAGTCTTTGAATGTGTATGTGCCCGACTTGATCTTCGTTGCTATCTTATATGGCCCTTCCCAGTTGGGCTTCAACTTGCTAGGCCCTAGATTGGCAGGATTATTCTGCACTTTCCTTAAGACCAAATCTCTTGGCTCGAAAATCCATGCTTTGACTTGGGCATTGTAATATTTGGCCACCCTTTGCTAGTATGTCACAACCTTGTTCTAGGTTTGATCCCGCGTTTCTTCTAGCAAATCTAATTCCGCTCTCAACTCCTCATTGTTCCCTTTGTTGACCTTAGAGGTCATATACCATTTTGATTATGACAAATACTTTGATATTTAATGGTTGATGAGTTTGTGAGCAGGATCAAATGGAAGTATCATATGGTGCACGCACATGGACTTGAAGAAGATAAAGACCCAAAACATTTATTTGTTGTAATTTAATTGAGTTTTATTCGGGTCTGTAATAGCAAATAGGAAATGGTCTATAATAATCAATGCACTACATGCATGATAGGGTAGATAAGCTTAAAAGATTATTGAATGACCTTAGCGATTCGACTGACGCCAAATTTTTGGGGTTAACTCACAAAAACCATAAATTGTTTTTAAGACCCTAAATATTGCATAAAAATGTCTCCCATAGTCTTGAAAATAAATATCATATAATTAGGGACAATTTAATAAAGGGAAAAAGAAGGAAATGCCCAAGGATGGCATGTTCAGTCGACCGAAGATCTCAGTGTAACTGAGTTCGGTCGATCGAAGCCCCACCAGGCCAACAAGTTGACCTTTCGGTTAACCGACCAAAAACATATAGGCAATGCCCTGGTCGACCGAACCCCCACGTGGGAAATTCCAACCACCTGGTCGACTGAACCCTTAAGTTCAAAATATCTCGGTCAACCGAACTAAGCATGGTCGACTGAATCGCGTGGATCAGAAAATCACCTTTAACTTGGTCAACCATCTTTTTATATCAAAATACTCCTGTCCGACTGAACTAAGACACTTTGTCAATCGAACCTTGAGTACATTCGACCTGTGCTCTCGGGTTGGCGAATTTCATCGAGGTTAAAGCATTGTTAAAATTTTATTAACCTCACTTAAACTTTTTTCTAAAATGACCAATATGTCCTGAACGGTTATAATTCTGGAGAATTCTATATATACCCCCTCATTTGCAAAGGTTAGAAAAATTAGCAAAAACAATTAGCAAATTTTCTCTAATTTTCAAAAGCTCTATTTCTCCCATTCAAACTTCATTTCTTCATTCTACTCAACCTCATTGCAAACCTTGCTAGGTAAGAGTGTTATTATGAGTTTCTAGTTAAGCTTACACTCTCGTTAGTTCTAGTTGATTGAGATATATTTTTTTCGAGTCTAAGCTTGAGTTTTTCTAGGAGACTTCATTAATAAGTTTTCCCTAGGAAAACTTCATTGAGCTTGTGAGTTTTGCATCATCATTGTAATACTCAAAAGTTCGTATTGCTTTTTGTTTATGAAATAAATTTTTTTTACAAACCGTTTTCAAATATCCCTTGTGCTTATTTTTGAGAAAAATCCTGTTAGGATACTTGCTTGTGTTGTGAAGATCTTTGTTGCTAAATATTGTGGTTGATATTATTATTTTGATACAAAGATCCTATTACTTACACTTTCACGTACTGATTGCAATATTGACATTATTTTTGAGAGTAGACATTAACACTACATTGAGCTTGTCATATCTTATCGTACTATAGTGTGTTGATTGTATTAGTACGTATTTGCTTAGTATAAGAAGCATTTTACATGTACGCACATTATTAGTTAAATTTGTTGTATTCTAGGCACGGGCCTAAAGAGGGAGATTAGCCTTGGTAAATAGTTCCGAATTGGTTTAGACTCGGTTAGGAAAGGTAGGTGCACCATCCTAGTAAGATATAGGTTGAGGTCAGCTCTGTGAATTGACCTAGTTGTAACCGGTGCCACTCCACCCGTTAAGTGAGCTTTAGTGGAATCCTCAACCTTGCGAGCTAGAGGCGGGGACATAGGCAGTTGGCCGAACCCCGATAACATATCCCGTGTCATTCACTTTCCTTGCACTATTTAATTTTTCGCAGTTATTTGTTTATATTTCAAATTATGTGAATGCTGGGGAAATACTGAGATTGTGATGATTGTTTAAATATTTGCTCAGTTATATATTTGCGTTATTGAGGAATGCTTAGACGACCCTAGGTTGAGTTATACTGTTGTTGGATTAGATAATCCTAGGAAGAATTTTTAAATCTCCAATTCACCCCCCTCTTGGGATTGCACCAAAGCTAACACCCTTCTTCGTTGAAATTTTGTCTCCGCCAAAAAGGAATTCCTATCTCTGCAAGGATGACCGCCTCTGCTCCGAAGGCGAGTAGGAAATGAGTTTCTCTTGTAGTTGTTTGTTGGGTTGTGTGGTATGCCCATATAATTGAAGGGAGTTCTTCCATCCACCTACCTTGCGCTAACTCCAGGAGTCTATTTAGGCCATGTAGAATTGTTTTGTTCATACTTTCCACCTGCCCATTGCTTTGCAGATGTGTTACAAATGCAAAACGTTTATACCAAGGTTTGCACAAAAAGTTTTGAAACGACTGTTGTCAAATTGTCTTCCATGGTTTGTCACTATTGTCCAAGGTACTCCGTATCTGCATATAACTGAAGTCTAGACAAAGTTGGTGATGATTTGCTCTATTATATGAGACAAAGATTTAACCTCTACCCACTTCATGAAAGAATTAATGGCGACCAATAATAACTTTCGTTGCCTCGCTACTTGGGGCAATGGCCCAATAATGTCTATGTGACAACCCAAATAATAATGAGATTTAAATAATAAAGAGGAAGGGAAATGGAAACAGTAACAGAAGGAGGAAGTCGACGACATTGCACTTTGGAAGGAAACACCGAGGGAAATTACCAGGGCCTCATCGATGAACACAAGGGATTCGTCGACGAGAGTATAAGAGGACCTCGTCGACGAAGGCAAGATTCGTCGACGAGGAAATACCAAGAGAGGTTTTGAGCAGTCTGAATTCCGTTGACGAGGAGTGGGTTTCGTCGACGAAATTATTAAAGGACTCGTCGATGAGATGACGTGGCTCATCGACGAATCTAGTCATATAAATATAAAAAATCCGGATTTTAACTTCAAAGTTACGAAATCTCTCACTCTCTCTCTTCCTACGGTTTCTCTCTCTTCTCTCTTTGATTTCAGGCCGGATTTCTACCGGTTTGACGTTCTGAAGGCACCACGACGCTCCTAGGGAAGTTCTCTCCAAATCTGCAGGAGCGGATCATTGGTGAAAGCAAGTTGGAAATCATCCCTAAGTTGAGATAAGACTTAAGCCAAATTTGGTCTTACGATAGTTGTAGGAAATGATATACACGTGAAAATACTGAAATTTAGCACTAGGAATTTTCATTTTCAGGGTATTGAGTAGGAAATCCTACGAGTGTGAGACCAGAATTTATAGGGGCTTTCTTAGTAGCCAGGTAAGGAATAAACTAAAGCAATTATTTTTCCACGCTAATTACCATTATTTCTCAACAAATTGATTTTCAGAAAAACATGTATTATATATGAATATTATTGAGTAAATGTATATTTGGGAAAATATTGCGGTATACAAGAATTACAATTTTAGATGGGACGTATGATTTAATTCAGCATTGTGTGGCATGAGTATTATTTTTCATGAAATGTATTATGTTATGGCAATTTTACGAATAAACATGTTTTCATGAATTATGTAATAATGCAGTATATGATGATTTTGAAATATATGATAATTGATTTATTTTCAGAATGATATGTATGAAATGTTTGGCATGAGACCGTATTTATGAAATGTTCGGAACGAGGCCATATTTATGAAATGTTCGGCACGAGACCGTATTTATGAAATGATTTCGGCGCGAGGCTGTATTTATGAAATTATGAAAGATGCTATATTATCATGTATTATATGTTATCAGAACCCGGATGCTAGTTTAGTTCAGTTCAGGGGCACGGTACTGTAGCTATATAGATCAAATATCTATATTCAGACTTGTGCTAACTCTCTCATAAGGGGGTGGGAGATGGATAGTCGATGTGGTTTTCAGTGTAGAGTTGTAGATGTCCACCTGGCAGTCCAGACCAGGGTGCGGCGGGCCCATCGTACTTACATACATTTTTGACTCGGCAGTGGTCGACTAACCATTGTGGGGGTCCCGCCTTCGAACTGCACAACCCATCATGGGGGGTAATACATGACATCAGCTAGCTATTCATTCTGAGTATGTTTTTAGTAGTATCAGATATAACAGATAATTTATGAATGATATAAGTTACTAGAAAAATAAGAAAGTATATGATGATTCAGAATGTTATGATGAATGTTTACAGATATATAAAATGTATTGTATATGTATAACTGCATTATATATTCATATTGCCACACAGCTGCATTTAGTTTATTTTCCCTTACCGAGATGTGTCTCACCCCCAAACTTAATTAATTTTTCAGGAGACCCTGAGAGACCAGTGGGTCGTGGCCGCTGTTGAGTGAGTTGAGCTTCCCTGCTAGAAAGGTAAGCTTTGATCTAAGATCAGGAGATTTTTGTTGTGAGATCCTAGGTCTATTCTGATGTTTTGGAGATTGTATTCAAATACTGTATTTGGGAATGTAGTAGACTCTGGTATTATGTAATTAATGGTTTGATGGATGTAAATTATTTTTACTGCTGCTTAGGTTTCCGCTGTTTATGTCAGGCTATCCCCGCTAGCCACGGGTTCAAGTTGATGTTATTATTATTTATGTTTATTATGTGATAAGTTAAGTAGGTCATTACAGTCTAGCCCCCATTGAGCAAAGGGACATGGACTGGTCAGTGGAGATAATGTGTTGGCAGGTAAGTGAGGTATGTTAGCACATTTTTGAAATATGTCACATCATTTTAGTAGCTTTAGCACGTATTTTCTCATGGTGGGCCAATAGTATTTTTACCGTAAAGCCTTGTGAGCCAAAGCTCTACCAGTTAGATGGTTGTCGAAAATCCCTTAATGAATTTCTCTCAATACATACTTTGCTTCTTTGCTGCCGAGGCACCGTAAATATGGCAATGTCAATGATCACCGGTACAACTCCTTACCTATGATTGTATACCTCGCTGCCTTCCTCTTTAACTTCAGAGACTTATTTTTCCTATTTAGTAAACTTCCATATTGAAGATATTGTACCAAGATAATCCCCCAATCCTTTTCATCATCTCCTATTGTTGTTATGTTGGCCCAGGTCTCCTTAGAGGTTGGCTTCTTTATTCGCTCCAAGTAGACAACATTTTCCCAATCTGGTTTTGAAGCTGAAGTCACCTTTGCCAGTGCGCTAGCTTTTGCATTCGCTGCTCTAGGGATATGCTTGATTGTAAACTTAGAGAATTTCTGGAGATACTCCTATACTTTTGCTAGAAATTTTTTCATTTTCGGATCTCTGGCTTTAAAATCACCCTTCACCTTCTCAACCACAAGCTGAGAGTCATTCGAAACCCGGAGCCTATTTACCTTAAGGTACATTGTAAATCAGAGCCCTACCAGTAAGGCTTCATACTATGCATTATTATTGGTTGTTACGAACTCCAACCGCAATGTGTACTATACTTCGACCCCCTTGTGGAGCTATGAGGATTAAACCTGCACCTCTTCTTGTCCCATTTGAGGACCCGTCCACATATAGCATCGAGACTTTAGCTCTTCTAAATTTTCATGGACCTGCTCAACTACAAAATCGGCTAAGACTTAAGCCTTAATTGCCGATATTGGCTTGTGTTGTGAAAATTGAATGCAAGCAGAATAAAACGATCATACAGCACAGCAACCAATAGTGAAATATACAAAGAACACAATCATGCAGATTATAATGAAAGCAATAACAATAACAAAGAATTATGTGGTTCGGTAATGTCTACATCCACAGAAGTAATCAACAATGAATTTTTAACTATATTGTGTCAAAAGACACCAACATTACATAGTTGCAACATAAACCATGTCCCCAACGTCCCAATTCAAAATTTGAAAAACAAACGCCGTGTTCTCAAGCCAAACCGTCGGCAGATACCATCGATGGTTTAATACCGAGAGCACACAATTGATGTAACAGGTTTAGAACCATCGACTGTTTCACTGAACTAGACCAAACCGTCAATGGTTCCTCATGCAAGACAACATTCCTATTTTCTTTATGTTTTCTCTTTGTACATGTCTTCCACTCAATCATATAAGCCACATATTACAATAATCTCCACCTTGGCAAATATACACCCCTTAGGAGAAAACTGAAAACATAAAACTACTGCTCCACCTTGACCTTAGGACATTAGGTTGGGACCATCTCCCGTCTAGTAACTGGAGACATTCAGCAAGTCCAAGTAATGCTTGAACTTTTCTTGAAGAAGAAGAAGTCGAGGTTACTAATGACAATAATATTGGGAAGTGAGGTCGTCTTCTTGAAGAAACAGATAAAAAAAGAGAAAGTGTTGATGAGGAGGGAAAGAGGAGGGGTACTAAAGCTAGGTTAAGGAGTAGAAAAATTTCCAAACTGGATACAACTTTAGTTGATTTAGGCGATTATGAAAGTGGGAACGATTACTCTATTAAGAGCAATCGTAGTAGCGTTATCTATTGTTAGTTCTCAAAGGTTCCTTTTCTTTAGCTTTTGTTAAATCTTGAGATGTAAAAGGAGGTTCATAAGTGAGTAGGAATGACTACAAGGATAGCTAAGAAAATAGTTAGGAGTCAAAAATGAGGTTCTAGGTATCAAAAATATGAAATATGCATATTTTTGTCACAAACTAACTAGAAACAAAGTTAGAATACAATCAAACTTTGCAAACTTAATTGATTTAAGCACTTAGAAGTCCAAGTCGGGCATACGAGGTCCAAACGGAGTGAGGTCAGTCCTAACACGTCCATCGCATTGAGCTAGAGGTGCCGAAGCTAACAATGCCAAAAAACTCCTCCCGAGAGCTTTTTGCGCACTTATAAGAAGCAAAGTTAGAATTTAAACAAACTAAGCAAACTTAGTAGATTTTAGCACTCAGGCGTCTAAGTCAAGTATACAAGGTCCAAACTAAGTGGGATCAATCTCAATACATCAATGACATTGAGCTTGACGTGCCGGAGTTGACGGTGCCCAAAAACTCCTCCCCCGATTGAAATTTATGCACTTAGAGGCGAACTTAGTAAACTTAGTTGATTTTAAGCACTCGGGTGTTTAATTTAGTCATACGAGGTCCAAACCGAGTGGGGTTAGTCTCAACACATACGTCACATTGAGCTGGATGTGGCGGAGCTGACAGTGCCCAAAAACTCCTCCGTGGGAGCTTTTTGCCCACTTAAAAGTAAAGTTAATAAAAACAAACTTAGCAAACTTAGTGGATTTTAGCACTTAGGTGTCCAAGTCAGGCATACAAAGTCCAAACCAAGTGGGGTCAGTTTCGACACGTTTGTGACATTGAGTTGGACATTTCGGAGCTAATGGTGCCCAAAAACTTCTTCTCGACTGAAAATTATGTGCTTAGAGGCGAACTTAGTAAACTTAATTGATTTAAGCACTCAGGTATCCAATTCGGGTATACGAGGTCTAAACCGAGTGGGGTCAGTCCCGACACGTCTGTCACATTGAGGTAGATGTGTTGAAGTTGACGGTGCCCAAAAACTCCTCCTTGGGGACTTTTTGTGCACTTAGAAGTAAAGTTGGAATACAAACAAACTTTGCAAACTTAGTGGATTTAAGCACTAGGGTGTCCAAGTTGGGCATAGGACGTCCAAACCAAGTGGGGTTAGTCCTGACACGTCCGTGACATTAAGCTCGACGTGCCGGACCTGATGGTGCCCAAAAACTCCTCCTCGGGAGTTTTTTGCACACTTAGAAGTAAAATTAGAATATAAACAAACTTAGAAAATTTAGTGGATTTAAGCACTCAAGTGTCTAAGTTGGACATATGAGATCCAAACCAAGTGAGGTCAGTCCCGACACGTCCGTTACATTAAAATTGACATATTAGAGCTGACGATACCTAAAAAATCCTCTCCAATTAAAAATTATGCGCTTGGAAGTTAACCTAACAAATTTAGTTGATTTAAGTACTCAAGTGTCCAAGTCGGGCATACGAGGTAGCCATCAAGTGGGTTCAATTCCAACTGATCAAACTTAACTATTTAAAATTGTATCATTTTTTGTTTAACTATATCCTATCATTTTGCTATCAAATCATTTTTACTTATAGTACATATAGATATTAAAAAATTGTATACTAATTTTTTGTATAATTATTACTTTGTAGGGTATGAGGGTTGTCACAAGAAGATGAGGATGATATCGAGCACTACAGTCGAATGCAGCTTTATTTTTCTATATTTTTTGTTATTTGAATAGATCATGTATATGATGTTTCCGAACAATTTGTATATAAATTTTGGAATTTATCAATCATTCCGGTTCAATATTATATGTGTAAAAATGTAACTACAGGTTTTTACAGGAATTAATGGATGATTTAAAAAAAAAAATTTATTTTTAACTTTCAGTGAAGGTTCTACAGCCATCACTAATAGTGCCACTGGTGATACTAAAAGTTAGACGTTTAGTATCACTTTTAGTGATAGTTTGCAAATCGTCACTAATATTCTGAAATAAAAATATTTGGATTATTTTTAAATACGGGAAGTATTAGTGACGGTTCTCAAATTTGTCACTAATACTGGAGCAATAGTGACGAATAAAAAAATTTGTCACTAAAACTCTGAAAAAAAAATTTATTTATTTATAAATACGTGAGGTATTAGTGACGGTTCTCAAATCCGTCACTAATACTGGGGCAATAATGACGAATACATAATGTCATCACTAATACTCTGAAAACAAAAATATTGGGATTATTTTTAAATACGGGAAGTATTAGTGACGGTTCTTAAATCCGTCACTAATAATGAGCAAATAGTGACGACTAAAGAGATTCGTCACTAATACTCTGAAATAATAAATTTTTATTTATTTTTAAATACGTGAGATATTAGTGACGGTTCTCAAATCCGTCACTAATACTGGGCAATAGTAACGAATATATAAATTCGTCACTAATACTCTGAAACAAAAAATTCTTATTTATTTTTCAATACGGGAAGTATTAGTGACAGTTCCTAAATCCGTCATTAATAATAGGCAAATAGTGACTAATAAAGAAATTCGTCACTAATACTTTGAAACAAAAAAAAATTATTTATTTTTAAAATAATAGTAGTGAAGGTTATTTATTCGTCACTAATAAGCATCTTTTAGTGACAGATCTTGGTCGTCACTAATACAGTAAAAATTACCCCAAATATTTTTTTGGAATAATTTCTGTATGAAAAACTATTTCTCACAATTTTTTTCAATTTTTAGTGATGAAATTATTAGTGATGGATTTAGTTTCATCACTAATAGTCTCGTATTAGTGACGGTTATCAAATTCATCACTAATACCTCCCTTTAGTGACGAATTTCATCACTAATAATTTCGTCACTAAAAGCCAATTTTTTTGTAGTGAAGTAAAAAAATATGCAAGTTATAGTGACGGTTTTAGGCTTTTAGTGATGGAGTAAAATCATTACTAATACTCTATTATTAGTGACGATTTTAAAAACGGTCACTAATAATTAGTTGTCACTGCCGTTTTAGTGACCATATCGAAATTGTCACTAGTAAGTATTAGTGATGATTTTCTATTATTAGTGACGGTTTCAAACCATCACTAATAATCTTCTTTTTTGTAGTGTTTTAAGTGAGAAAATTCAAGTCTCACTTATATTTTTATCCAAAAAATAAAAATGACAAAACTCAATACCCAAATAATTAAAATTAAAACTATATATTTTATTTTTATCAATAATAATTTTATTAATTTTTATTCATAATTATTATGGCAAGAATAAAAATTTTGAAAATTAAATTGATTATCTTTTAATTTTAATAATTATGATCTTGATAAAGGGTTAAAATTTTGACACCGTATTTTGTCCGGAGCTTATATTAAACAAATGGGCATAATTTATTAATGCAATAAAATGGAAAAATACAAGAAAAAATAAATTGAATACATAGAAAAAAATAAAAAAATTTGAATACAATACAAAAATTTAAAAAAAACAAAAAATAAAATAAAATGGGCCAACATCTTAATCAAATCCTGGTCAACTTGGCCTAGATCTTAATCAATTGATTCGAAAACCCAAGACCTAGGTCCAACTTGGACCTGGGTCCATTGATCATTGACCTTTAACCCAATCCCAAGCCCAACTAAACTAAAACCAATAAGCTTGTTTCCTAGTTTGAGCCTATTAGACTCGACCCAATTGGTTGAGGCCCATAGCCCATTGTCTTGTAGCCCGTTTAATTGAATCCAAGTCTAAACCAATTGTCCTACAACCTCTTCAATTAAATCCAAATCCAATGCCCAATTATCATCTAACTCAATATTAAATCCAAGTACATCAACCCATGCTCCTGACCAAATTTAACCATAGTCAAATCCAAACTAGTTAACCCAACAAAGATTGCGCCTTCAAAAGGTAACGTGACGCAATATTGGTCATCCAATTTGTGTTTTCTCTTGATGGCTGGATTGCTGTCATGTCAACAATTCGTGCCAAATTTCCAGAACCAACCAAATGCTATCACGTGGTAGATGACATCATGTTAATGTCACCCTACTACATAAAATTTAATAAAAAAAAGGTAAAGAAGTTGCCATGTGGCAATTTGGGGAAAAAAATAAAATAAATTAAGTAGAGCCACGTGTCTCCACTGCTGGCAAACACGTAACCCACTTATCCCAACTGGGTCAAACCTAGTTAAGACCATTTGAACCGATCTGATTTTTGAACCTCCGATTTTATTTTATTTTAAAATTGATTTTTAATTTTTAAAAAATAGAAAAAAATAGTGAAAAATCAGAAAAAATATATTTTAAATTATAAAAATAAATAAAAAGTATTTTAATTATTTTGACTTAGATAACATAAAAATGAGAAAATAACAAATACCAAAAATAAAGAAAAAGTATTTTAAAATCCTAAAAAATTTTAGAAAAATGTTGAAATTTTTTTAGAAAATTATAAAAAACTTTGAAAAAAATCCATAATATTTTAAAGATTTTTTTAATCAGATTTGAAGAAATTTTATTAATTGATTATTTGCATATATTTTATTTTTGTATATGTGCGTCTTAATGATTAAACAAAAGGTAAAGAGATATTTCAAACCTTAACTATATTAGTTTTCAATAGGGTTTATCTAATAAGATCCCCTTTTTTGGAGGTCTCATACATTCTAAAATCACACTTTATTTTTCACTTTCCCTTCAAATTTTTATTTATTTATTTATTTTAAATGAATTAATAAAAGACCATTAGATTCAATTTAGGGATAATTCAAAATTAATTAGGTACCGTTCATAGAACGGATATGTAGGGAGTGCTAGTACATTTCCCTTGTATAACTGAACTTCCGATCTCAACTTTAGTAAATGCATACCGAGACTACTGATTCATTGGTCTAAGATTAGTGTAAAGATCAATCAATGAGTAGTAATTAGGTGAACTAACTGCATTTAAGTAAATAATAAGTTAGTGGCGGTTTCATTGAACTTTTAATATTATTATTTCTTACCATTTCGGACCTTGCTCTAGTACGTTGCGACTGTTACATGTATTCAAATATTATATAATATATATACATATATATGTGTGTGTGTGTGTGTAGAGAGAGAGAGAGAGAGAGAGAGAGAGGATTAACTTGTTAATTAATTAGAATATAAAAGACCTTCTGGAATTTGAAGAACATTAGAGTATAAAGAGAAAAATATGAAAAATAATTTTTTAATATTTAGTTATTAGAGAAAGTGAAAGAGAAACAAAATATATAAAAAAGTGATTAACATAAACTTGATTTTACATTCATTAATTAATATTCAAATTTTTTTATAATTTTTAATCATACTAGAATAAGTTTTCAATCTTTTAATAGTATTTGAGATAAGGACAAAATAGAATAGAAAATATATTTCTTTCACTTATTTTCTTTCCTTAGAAAAATCTTTGTCCATTAGCTTTAAAAACCAAGATAAATTATACCTAACTAGCTGAAAAAAAAAAGTAATAAAGAAAAAGGGAGAAGTATAAGGTATTCCAATTCTTTCTTTTCCTTTTTCTTTTTCTTTTTTTAAATACGATAGCATCTGATCAAAGTCTTTTGGCACTGGACAATGTGTGTGATATATATATATATATACAAGGTCTGATCTTAATTTAAAATTCTCAAAACCTGACCGAAAAAGGAAAAAGGAGCTCAGCAAACTTAAAATCTCAACTGCCCCAACAATAAATTGAAAATCAAAGCTGGTACGATGGAGTTGGCAGTGCACAGAAGAAGAAGAAGAAGTGTCACCGCATAACCGAGACGGACAGTACGTGAAGATTGATGAGGCTAAGAAATGAAATGAAACACAATGATTACTGATGACGAACTTAATTAAGCAAGCCAGCCTGCAGGCATTATGCACGGCCAGCGGCAGCCCCGCAAAGCAGGCAACGAGTACCGGCGATCAATCTTCTCTGCTCTCTTCCCAGAAACCTCTTTATCTCAGTTTGCGAATCTTGGTCGATCTATAATATAACACTACATATAATACTACACAGACTTTCAGGCCAAAAAAAGTAGTAAAGAGAATCCCTGCAGGGCTGCGCTGGGTTTTTTGTTTTGTGTGTCCGCAATGAAGGCTGTGCGTGCCTGTCTCCATCTGTATTAAATTACCTTTTGTACCATCCACAGTTCCGCACGATAATCAATAAAGAAATGATGAAATTGCATGAAATTCAGCAAATTTACTATAAAGCTGTGAAAAAAGATATTGTAGGATGGGCTACCATTCCTCTCCCCCACAAGTGTAAGAGAGGAAATACAATAAACAAAATTAAGAAAGTCTAACCCCTTTATAATTCGTACTCTCTTGAACTTACACTCCCACTCTATTCTACCAACATAGTAGTAATGAGGCTCAGTCCTCGTGTAGATCTTAGGTTCTCGTGCCCATTTTCTCTATTATCAGGATTCAAATCTAAAATCTTTAAGGCATATATATGGCATGAGGGAAAGACTTCTTGCTAATAAAAGGTTAATTTTAACTTTGGTTATGCGTAAAAATCAATCATTAATTAGTTTATGAAAAGGTTGAGATGCATGTGTTAGTCATGTCCTTTCCCAACCAGTGCTGCTTAAAAAGATTTGAAAGATTTGTTTACGTTGAAATGCCAGATTATCAAATGAGCACACTACAAGATTAATAAAAAACAATAAGAAATTAAAAAATTAATTTAATAAAAATAAAGAAAATAAATAAGTGAAAACAAAATTAGATTTAAATGATTATAAGATGCTTTGCCACTATTTGCTTGTAAAAATAATTTTATTTTATTTTCAATTTTTAAATAATTACAAAAATGCCACATTATTATCCAAATTTTTAAATTTATATGAAAAAGCTAGAGAATATTTTGTCATTATTTTTTTTTCTAGATTTTTAATTCTTTATTTTGCATATTTTGCATGGGATTTGGATCTTGAACTTTAATTGATGTGGATTATGTATAACGTTTTTTCTAAATGCACATAAACCCAAATTCAAACCTCAAAATTCATGTTTTTTGTTGAATATTAAACTTGAATTCTTGAGCTGCAGAAGAGACGTCGACAACCACCTCCATCAACCCCAGCTCAACCCCAGCTCACTGTTGTTGAATTGTTGAGCTGAAGTAGGCAACCAACCTCAACCCACCTTTGTTGATTTTAATCTCCACCTACCATCCCATTAGTTGCTATATATGTATAGAATATGTGTGTGTGTGTGTGTGTAATTTGTATGCGGTATAGAGAGGGAGAGTAACTAGTAAGAGAAGAAACTCTGTATTAGGAGAGTATTTGTAATCTTCAGATTATCATTGAAATCAATTGAGTGTTTGTGTGCAATTGAGCGTTTTCTCACTGAATTCAATCACAACCAGTGTTTGAGTAAGTCCCCTTCACCCATTAGTGGTATCAGAGTACCACGGTTTGCCGAAATTCGCCAAACAGAGACGAACAAAGAGAAATTTGAATTTTTTTTCCCAAATTTGAAGTTGCTTGAAATCAATTTTTGAGCATACCATCGCGTAGAACGCGTCGAGATGAGTCCATAGGTGACAATCGCGTCTCAAATAGAGTCTGGAGGCCTTCTCACGTGCTCACACGTGCCACCAACTGAAACATCGTCATAACCACGAGTTGCACGCGCCAGTGAGAGTGTTGACCAGTGACGTCATGGGCCTCACGTGCTTGCGTGCGTCTTCTTCACCCAACTGACAAGATCTGACCCGAAAACCCGCAACTTGATTCGCGACCCAACCCAGTAACCAACAACCTAACCCACACCTGTGAGCACGACCCAACCTGGTTGATTGACTCGCGTCCGGATCCCCAGATCATCACGACACGCGGCTTGTCTAGAAGCCGCCACGTGGCCTAATGGCATTATTTGACGTTGTTAATCTATTGTTAAATAAAAAAAAATCGGTCAAGAAAGTTTTTTAACTGGTTCAGTGTCATTTAGATCGGTTCTTTGCTTCCAAAAATCGGATCCTAAAGTTTTTTGACGTTCTGAACAAATTGGTGGCATCATATTTGTAAAAATTCATCCCCAACATTCATTTTTGATATATATATATATATCAAACCCGATGGCGAACAATACTGCACAAGCGGTCATTCCAAAGCTGACAAAGGACAACTATGACAACTGGTGTATTTAGATGAGAGCCTTACTAGGTACTCATGATGTCATGGACATCGTTGAAGATGGGTACCAAGAAGCCTCATCAAAAGAAGCTGAAGCATCTACGTATGATGCTCAACGAATGACCCTCTGCATCGATCAGAAAAAGGATTGCAAAACCATGTCCATTATCTACCAGGTCCTTGATGAGGCCACCTTCGACATTATCGCTTCCGCCAAGATGTCCTAATAAGTCTGGAATACTCTCCACCAGACATACAAAGGAGCTGACAAAGTGAAGATGATTCACCTCCAAACTCTACAAGGTGAATTCAAATCCTTGCAAATGAAGTCGTCTAAATCCATTGCTAAGTACTATACTCGGGTAATGGTTGTGTCGAACTAGTTGAGGATATTTGAAGAGAATCTCATAGACATGAGGATATGTGAGAAAATTTTGTGATCTTTGGATCCAAAATTTGACTACATAGTCGTCACGCTAGAAGAGATGAAAGATCTGGAGACCATGTCTATAGAAGAGCTCTTAGGATCTTTGCAAGCTCACGAGCAGAAGGTAAGTCATTGGAACAAGTCTTATAGTAAAAAATATCTTTGACTAATGGGAGACATGAGCAAGGGGGGACATTGCACCGAGGATGAACACGAGGTCGCGGATCTCGCGGAAGAGGATCTAGATATACTAAATCTAACGGAGGAGCCTGAGGTGGACAAGGAGGATGTGGACAACAGAACAACTTCCCACGAGGAAGAGGACGTGGAAGAAGAGGTGGTGGTTACAAAAACTGTCAAAATATTGATAAAAGAAATATTGAGTGCTATAACTGTCATAAGTTTGGCCATTATAGCAATGAGTGTTGGGGGCGATAACAAGAAAAGATCAGTGAGGGGGCTAACCTTGCCAAAACTGAAGATGTAGCTGGAGAGTCGTTGATGCTAATGGCACACATCTTAACCTAGACCAAAGTGTTTGGTACCTCAACTCTAGAGTCAGCAATCATATAACTGGCAGAAAGAACCTATTCATTGAACTTGATGAGAAAATTTAGGGGGAAATCTCTTTTAGAGATCTCTTTAAAGTCCAGTCCGGGGGAGAGGAGATGTTTTGATCAAGTGGAAGGCTGGAGATCACGCTTACATCTTCAACGTCTATTATGTGTTAGACATGCACTACAAAAAAACTGGTTTTTGGTGACGAAAATATTAGTGACGGTTCTAAAACCGGCACTAATAGTGTTGTATAAGTATTAGTGATGGTTTTGACAACCATCACTAATACATTCGTCACTAAAAACTAGTTTTCCCACCTAAACTATCACGGGAGACCACTTTTTGCACTGAAACTATTCCGGGAAAATATTAGCTACGTTTCTTGGGGTATTAGTGACGATTTCAAGTCGTCACTAAAAGACACTTATTAGTAACGATTAGTTAACCGTCACTAAAAGTATTGTATTGGTAGACAAAGTCAACAATATTTGTGACGGTTCATAGAAACCATCACTAATAATACATTATTAGTAACAGTCCTTTTAAATCGTCATTAATAGTCTATTTTTAGTGACAAATTTTTTAAACCATCACTAATAGTGTTTTTTATTTAAAAAATATAAAAATAATTTATTTAACTATATTAGTGACGGTTTAGATAAACCGTCACTAATACTTTGTTATAAGCAACGGTTTATGAAAACCGTCATTAATAGTGTTTTTTATTAAATTTTTTTAAAGATTCTTATTAAAAATTTAGAAAATCAATAGTTTGGTTAACTGTGTAGAATATTTTTAAATTTTGTTTTATTTATAGATTTCAATATAATTACAAAAAAGATAACTTATTTTTAATTTTTTAAAATTTATATAAAATAAATTTTGAAATCATTTATCTTGGAATTTGGATTTAAATTTATGTATTAGAAAAAATTTTACATATGGTCAATATAATTAAAATTCAAAATCTGAACTTCATCGTCCCATTCACAATGTAAGAGTTAGAAATCTATAAAATAATTAAAAAATATTTTCTTAATTTTATATATAAATTTGAAAATTTTGAAATAAAAATTATTGTCAACAACGAAAAAATGAAAAAAAAAAAAATTATTTCCATACGCATATAGTGTGAAAATTATTTATTGTTATTTATTTATTTCATAAATGTTATAAAAATGCAAAATTAGCTAGTTTATGTTTTTGTATGTTCTTGAAAAATTAAAATGAAAAACAATTCAAAATGGATCAAGAACTTTCGGGCAATTTTTTTGGCTTGAATTTAACTGGGAGAAGGTTGAATTCTTGTTTGTCCCACTAATATCATTCCAAGTTGGAGTTTCCATTAGGTACTACAACTAGTGGAAGAGTCATATGTTGACTCGAGCAAATGTAATGAAATATATGTTTATAAAGATGAGTAATCCTAAGACTTCACCATCTGATCAAATAAGAATGCACAAGAAAGGTTGCAATGCCTCTATATCGAGGAATCTTAGCAATCCTAGTGAAGGACATTCCAAGATCAAGGTACAGTCGGTAAGTGAATGGAGCAATGAGGAGTAAGATTCCCCTCTGGATGCGGAGGTTCAATCCAGTGCTAGGGTGACTCTAATGTGAAATCAAAAGTGGCATCAATGGTTCCACCAAAAAAGGGTGAAAGCATTTGTCATGACCTAGTTGCATAAGGAGTACTCTAAAACTGTCACTAATATAAGATTACTAGTGACGATCTTGTTGGGAGAAACAACAATACTCAAACTCCATTTTTGTGTGAATCTGCAGGAAACTATATGATGGGGATCAACATGCCTTATGTATCCTTTTTAGTGATATGATGACACATGGTCGACCTCCCGATGTCCTCTCCTTTGCTGACATGGTGACACGTGGATGACCTCCAGATGTCCACTACTGTTATATCTATTTTACACGAACACATGGGATTAATTGAAGATCTTCTACTTCTTTGATGGAAGACTTTTTTATGTGAAGACTTTGCTATTGTGTTAATTTATATTTTTCGTGTCAAGATTATTAGGTGCTTAAAGACCATGCTTGAAGACCCAAGTGAAGTATTGAACAAAGTCTAACTCAAAACCTATATGGGTCCCACATGACTCCAATGGGCCCCACACGGTTTTAGCCTTCCTTTTGGAATATGTTCAAATTTTAAATTTGAATTTTAATTATACAAGACAACTAAACTTGACTTGTGTGCTTAAAAGTTGGAGTTCCTTGTTTTTTTAGTAAGTATTAATTGTGTTAGGTTAATAGTTGTTGAAAGTTGTTGAGAGTTGTTGTTGAAAGTTGTTAAGAGTTGTTGAGTGTTTAGTGTTTTGTCTCCCATGCTATGAAGTTGAAGTTGAATATTGAAGAAGCATCTCTTTGCTTGAGCTTGTAAAGCTTGTTTCTCTCCTTGTGAGTGAGTAGTGTGAGGCTACGACGTTCTCTCGTGAGAGACCACTAAACTATCCAACGACTCCATCAACCCTTCCTCCATCTAATACTCTCACGGCCCCCATCAAGACCACATGGCCAGCATCTTCATACACCCACACGACGATCATCATCTACACTTCATTGCTATATTCATCTTGTGATTCAAAGCTTGTACGAAGGACCTACGGTGTGACCTAACTACGTGTGGAACAACGTCAAGTCATCCAAACCAATTCCTTGGTAACTTCAGTACTTGTGCTTGAATCTTTTGCTATATCTTGTGGACCCTTGCTAGTAGATTAAAATCACATCTTTGAATAGCCCATTTGATCCATAGATTGCAATATTGGTACTTGCTAGTTAAAATCAATTGTATGAATATTAGTTTGCTAACATAAAACTTTTATTCTTGAATCTTTGAAATAACAACTTTTCAGCATAGAACTTGATTCCTTTGTGAAAGAACCAATTGTGACTTAATTGCTGGACAAGTCAGACACCTTTTCAAAATCCTTGATGATGTGAAATAAAGCATGATTTGTTGTGTTTATGTTCGGATAATTAAGTTCTTAAATTAAAGTTTTTAAGTGTATGTGCTTGTGTGAGGGTTGAATCGTAGGACATAGGTCGACCATTCCCGTCCTACATCACTATAAAATAGAGAAATCTATATGCAGAAAATATATATCCAAACACCACAAGCACAAGACACGATTTTTACATGAAAAACCTTCTCGATATGAGAAGGAAAAGTCGTGGGACTGTAGTCCACTTAAACAATTCCACTATCAATAATTATCGGAATACATGATTCTTATCTAGTCTCAACTAGACACATAGAATCAACAACTATCTTCAAGAAATAGAGTTCCTTGTCATAAATCAACTTCTACAAGAATTAAAGAAAGATCTCACAGAAATAGAGGCTACTATTCATAGGCTGAAAAAAAACAATAATGAATGCTTAGAATCCAATCTTCATCGTTCACAATGAATATTCACATGTCATAAACATTTCTATATATTTTCAGCTCAATCGAACCACGAATGCTTATTGATCAGAGCAGTTGATTAAAACTGGACAACTTTCTCTCTCTGCGTTGGTAGAAAAAATTGAGGCTACTATTCACGGGTTGAAAACCAATACTGAACGCTCAAAATCCAATATCCACCGTTCACAATGAAGTTTCACATGTTTGAACATCCTTATAAATTTTCAACTCAATCGGATCACGAATGCTCTTTGATTTGAGTAGTTGATCAAGATTGGACAGCTTTCTCTCTTTGTGGCGGCGGAAAAAATTGAGGCTACTGTTCATGGGCTGAAAACCAACATTGGATGCTCAAAATCCAATCTCCACCATTCACAATGAAATTTCACATGTCATGAACATCCTTGTAAATTTTCAGCTCAATTCGAACCACGAATGCTCGTTAATCGGGGCAATTGATCAAGATTGGATAGCTCTCTCTCTTTGTGGCGGCCGTGACTCTCTCTCCTTTTTCTTTCTTATTTTATGATTGTGCACAACTCTTTGCAACAACAAAGGATAGTGTTTAACCCTATTCTCCCAAATGGGCCTCTCCAAACATGCGCTCATATTGGGTAAGTTTGGGCCATCCTCACTTAGGAGGGAAACCCAACCCAACAGGTCTTTCTCTTTAAGCATTCTATTTAAGAAAGTCCCACTTTCATCATATGAGGAAGATTTTTCTAGTTTCTTTGAGAAGAACTTTGTAGTATATATTGTGCAAAGGCTTCACGAAAGCATTATCATTTTTAACTTCTTCAATGAATTAGGTTTTGAAGATCATTTCTTACTTTTTTTCCTAATAGAAACAATCTCGATCTATTTTTCCTTGTTATATTTTTTTTCGACATAATGATAATATCCTGGTAAGCCATAACCCACCTAGACCCAAGGGTACCAGGGCCATCCTAAAATTCATCACCATTACCTAAGCAACAAGAAACGTGAAATCATATACAATTAAAATACCATACAACCCAATACCAGAGTTTACTACAACTGTCATATAAATATACACATCCCAAAAATATCCAAAATAGTCCTAGGGTCGCCACCCAAAAAGCCGTCTGACCCTAGCAAGTGCTTACCTTTCAGGTAAGGTTAGACTATTGAACATTAGCGTTGCGGAGCTTTATCCCCTCTTTTATCTAGGGCTCCTGAAATGTTCATATAATTTGGGGTGAGATACCTCTTAGTAAGGGAAAATAAACTAATACTAGTGTGTGGCAACATGAGTACTTCCGTTTTATACATATAATTGTACATAAACATACTTGGTACAATTATCTATGTCATCTTTGGGAAAAATATGTATATAATCATATCATGGTGGAACATACTGAATTTTCATAAACATATTTCATCTCATATAATAATAATAATAGAAAATATCTTGGAAGGTTAGCTGGTTGGTGTCATGTCTTACCTCCACATGACTAGGTTGTACGGCCTAAAGGTGGGATTCGACAATGGCTGGCTGATCACTGTCGAATCAAAAGCAAAAGTCTGTAAGTATGATGGGTCTACCTCTACTGGTCCGTGCACCAAGGGCGCCAACACTACAATACACCACATCGACTGCCATTCTCCTGTTGCCCCGTACGGCTAGCAACAACACTAACATATCATGATCGTGATCATATAGCTACAGTACTGTGCTCATGTAAGCCTAAACCAAGCCAACCAGGTTTTGATAACATATAACATATTTTCAAATTGTGATACATGGATATTTCATAATAATAATTGTCAAGTCAATATCATCATATCATTTCATAACATAATATAAAAATCTTAGGCCTTTACACCGGCATTTCGTATTTTATCAATCATGGCCCGTACGGTGTATTACATATCAGATAAAATTCTCAGCCCGTACGCCGACATATCATATAGAAGGCTCGACCCATACACCATCATATCGTATAAGAAAACCCTTGGCCCGTACGCAGGTATATCATAATAAATCCCCCGGCCCGTACGCCGACATATCATATAAAACCCTCGACCCGTACGCCAACATATCATATAAACACTCTGTATCATATAAACATTTCCCATAAACTGTAAACCATAATAAATTTTACTCATGCCACACAAAAATTGGGTGTTACTCATATTTAAATCATATCATCTTTTACAACAATATTTTCCCAAACATAATGCTAATAGATATTTATTTTCCTGATATTAAATGTTGTAAGATTATACATATATTTTCATGAAAACAGCTAGTTTAGTTTATTTCCTTACCTGATTCCTGAAGAGCTCCTAAAATATACTAGTCCTGTACCCACAGGGTTCCTCGTTCAGCACTCTGAAATCAACATCTCCCAGAACAAAACTTTAGTATTTTCTTGACTACTACAATTTCTACAATTACAGGAAAGTCAATTACTGAATAAAAAGCCTTACCCTAAACTTGGGATGGAGTCCAGGCTAGCCCCACCAACGATCCACTCCAACAGACTTGAAGAGAACTTCCCCAAGAGTGTCGTGGCGGCTTCGGATCTTCAATATGACGAAGAACGGAGCAAGAAACTTAGAGAGAAAGGTGGGGAACCCGAAGAGGAGAAAGAAAGAGAGGTTCGTGCATAAATTTTCAGCCATAAATGAAGTTCAGGCCTATTTATACTGTAGTGACCCAAAGAATAATAGTATTTAAATAATAATAAAGGAGATAAATGGAATCATTAACAGAAGGAGGCAGTAGACTTCGTTGACAAACGCGAAGGAGAATATAATTTCAAGGAATTTCCAGGCTTCGTCGAAGAATATAGGGATTCGTCGACGAAGGTCTTCAGAACCTCGTTGATGAGGTCCTGTCTCGTCGACGAGAAAATACCGAGAGAAGGATTTGGGTTACTCTGAATTTCGTCGACAAAGGGTAAGATTTGTTGACGAATTTACTAAAGGACTCATCGACGAGGTGACGTGTCTCGTCAACGAATCTGGCTCTATAAATAGTGCAAACTTGTATTTTTATCACATTTTCAGTGCTCTCTCTCTCTCTCTCTCTCTCCCCTCTCTCTCCTACGGACTTTTTCCTTTCTCTCTTCGATTTCAGTCTCGCCAGTCGTCGGATCGACGATCCGAAGCCACCACGATGCTCCTAGCGAAGTTCTCTACAAGTTTTCCAGAGCGGATCGTTGGTGAAACGAAGTTGGATTTCATCCCAAATTCAAGGTAAGGCCTTTTAGTCCATTTTTGACCTTCTGAAAGTTATAGAAAATGATGTAGGCGCAGAAATATTGATATTTTGTTCTGACAAACGTTGTTTTCAGGGTGTTATGTAGGAGGCCCTGCGAGTGTTAGGCCAGTATACCATAGGGGCTTTTCAGTAGTTAGGTAAAGGAAATATGCTATGCTAGGTAATTTTAAAATATTATACAGTTTATTAAATTATGAATATTATATATTAAAGTATGGTGTGGCTTGAGAATATGAATATAGTACAGAGATATGTTTTACGAATTCTAGTACCATGATTATGTAAATCTCAGTACCATGATTATACGAATTTTAGTACTATGATTATGCAGTTATCAGTGTTATGATTATACAGTTCTCAGTACCATGACGTATGTATTACAATTACAGTTTATTCAGTATCATGGTTATTACAGTTATTTTAGAATCATGGTAAATCAGATAGTGATATATAGAGATATATTATATAGTATCAGACCCTGTTGGACTATACAGTTACAGAACACGATACCATTGCTACAGATATTTATGTTATGAGTGCAACCACCTATTTAGATAATACGTGGTAGTAGGTCGATCACCTAGGCCCTTGACGTGGACAGGCTCCCTATCAGATATGGGTTGAGGTGGGTAGATCAAACCGATGGAGTATAGTGATTTACCTTGGTCGGCCAACCAGTGTAGATCCAGCCTACGGGCCATACAACCTCGTCATGAGGGGTTAAATCATGACATACAGTTATCCACAGGGAAAGTTTTCAGTTATTATTACGTATGTACAAACTTACAGAAACAAGGAACATATTTATGTACATTAGAAGTATTTTGAATAGTAACCTACAATACTGTTATGTTAAGCAACATGGAAAGGGTGGTGGAATTTATTACTTGTACTGTATTTACATATTCAGTTATACATGATTATATGAAAACAAATTTTCATAATATTGTAGCTCATTTGCCACACACTAGTAATAGCATATTTCGTCTTACTGAGTGTTGGCTCATCCCAGTGTTGAATCATTTTTCAGGTGATCCAAGTAGGCAAGCAGACCAGGCTCGCAGATAGAGGGGTCACAGTACTGCCCTGTCAGTAGAGAGTGAGTATATTTTTGAGAGTGTTTTTGTATAGTCCTCACCAGTTGAGGATATTTTGGGAACAGTGATATATGTAAATTATGGGGAACCTGTTAGCGCTCTGGTATTGTACATAATTATATATGGACATATTTATTTGATTTATGCTCCTCGCTACTTAGGCTAATGATTAGGTTTACCCCAGTATGGTATCAGAGCATGTAGAATGTTATTGTATATATAAAAAAAACAAATATAGAAATTAAGCAGGTCGTCACATATACACTAGCCTTCGTTGACGAGTCACGTCACTTCGTCGACGAGGTCAAGAAGGAAATTCATCGACGAATGCTTACTCCTCATTGACGAAATTCAGAACTGTGATATATCCTCTCGGTATCTTCTCGTCGACGAGACACGTCCCCGTCGACGATCCCCTTATGTGTGCTCGTCGACAAATCCCCTGTGTTCGTCGACGAGACCCTGTTTAAATATTAAAATACAATTTCATTTTTCCCCATTTTTTCATTATTTAAATACCATAATTTCTCCAAGTCACTACAAATTAGGTATTTAAAAATATTTTGGTATTTCAATCCTTAATTGAAAATCCAACCATACATCCACAAATTTGGATATACACCAATTTCAGTATTATATAACTAAATTGATTTAATTAGTAGATATCTTAATTAATTCAGTATTACCCAATTATTCTCACGTATTTTAGATATTCATATATACCAACATTTAAAACATGCATAGCAGATATAATATGAATATAAGGGCGGAAATATAAAAGAGATAGAGAGAGAGAGAGAGAGAGAGAGAGAGCGCGCAGACACTGAATTTGAACGAGGTTTGGCCAAACCCGACCTACGTTCTCACATTGGGCAAAAACCACAAGGATTTTACTAATCCACTCCTTTAATTGGGACGAAGCTTTCGTTTACAGTCTGCTGCTTACAGGAGGTACAATTTCTTCCTAATTTGTTGCTTACCATAGGCACAACTTCCTCCTACTCCACTGCTTACCAGAGGCACAACTTCCTCCTACTCACAATCTGCTGCTTTCACAATTTTAAAAAATATCTCTCCCCCTTTTGATCTCAAAAAATATTTCTCTCCCCTTTTAGATCTAAAAAAAATTTTGTCTAGTACATAGCTCTCCCCTTCTAGATCTCTCATTCTTTTGATTCCAAAGGAAAAACTATTTTTGCTCTAGTACATATTTCTCCCCTTTTGGATCTCACAAAAAAATTATGCATTATTATTATTATTTTTTTCTTTAAGTACATTCCGAAAAGAATTATAACCAGAAAGACTAACCATACAGATCCTAATTATATCAATGCATTTTAAAAACAATATCATATGGTTAACTCAAGGAATTTGTGGCAAAGCAATATATTTTTCATTTAGTATAATTGAGTGCATGCCACAGAAAGTTCAATCTACATCTAAGCAAAAAGTATGGTGAACATAATAAGATAGGAAATAATTTCCAAATGCTCCCCCTATGAATTTGAGTACATTTTGTAGATGGAATGAAATGCTTATACTTATCAAAGATTATTTTTACTAATATTTCCAAGCTATATAAACAATCATTTTAGAATAACTTAGACCAACTATAGCAATACCATGATGCACATGAGTCCTTTATGCTCTTTCTCTAGGGATGGAACTCAGTTCCGCTAAATATTTTCAAGCATGCAACAAGTTTAGTTGAATATAGTTTAAAAAAAATTCATGTGGTTAACATGTTGCATCAATTATGTATAAAAGAATTTTCACATACCATTCATCATTTGATATCAAATGTAAATTCAAAATATGATATCAAATGTGATTATGCTTATTTTTCAGAGCCATAGTATTTTCAAGTTAATTTGTTCCCCCTCAGTTATGCACTTATCATCATCTTATGTCTTTTTCTTTTAATCATTCTTCACCAGTTTAGCCAAGTGTTCTAAGATTTTCAATGATTTGAGCTTGGCGTTGATTGTTTTAGCTTAGAAGACCAAAAAGTCATAAACATTTCTTCTTCATGGTCATAAGCCTATATTGTCTCTTTTTTTTTTTTTTTTTTTATGGATTTCAACGCATAGGTTTATTAGAAATTTGCATTTTTATATATATTGAAACCTATTGCAAATAACTTAGCCTTTTGACATATTCAAAAGCTTCTAATAGATTTGATTTGAGGTTTGAGAGCTTGTGAAGTGAGATTGGACAAATACTCTTAACAATTAAATTATCATTACGTTTAGATGAATATTCATTATAAGTGGACAGTACTTAAAATATTTCATGGAAGCGAATATAACCAACTACTTAGGCAAAGAGCAATTTGGGAGAATATTAATTTTTGAATACTGCTCTTCGAGTATTTTTGATTATCCGACCATTGGACGGTATCCCACAAGTATGATCTCAATTTTAAGTAAGGGAACGAGCCAATGATAGATGAATCTTTATCGGATATGATCGTGGCATGCTAAAGATTTCTTGTGGAGGAAATGACTTAATCACAAATTAAAATTAGGGAATTTTACATTTTAAGTACAAAGGGAATATTTATTAAAAATGTCTTGATAAACAAATTGATTCCCTTAGAGAATGCCCTTGATTTGATTATAACAGGATGTCTTTTAATAAGCACTTGATAGATATGGAATTTATGATTATCAGTGCTTAATCCTAAAGTGATGACTTATTTTTGATCAAGGCTTTTTTATATTCAGAAATGAGTTTAAGGATAAATGAAATATAATAAGATGAATATCCTAAAACTCGAATTTTGTGCAATGGACAACTACGCTTAGGATTTTAATCATGGATTAAGCATTAAGAATTATCTACAAAGCACAATTACCTTGTCCATTTGGAAGTGAATTTCATAGAGCATGCTTATGAGATTTTCTTGAAGAAGTAATTTATGTTTTTCATTTCATAGAATAAGGTTTTTGATATTTTAGATAGTTAATCTCTCAACCTTCACTTTGAATAAATCAAGGTTTGCATACTATCCAATATTTTAACATTTTACCCAATCATTATGACATAAAAGCATTAGGTAGTCAGATTGGATATATTGCTTAAAGGAATCATATTGACTTAACTCTCTTGTAGGATTCTTAGTATAATAATAGTGTAGTAAATACATATACTAAGATTTTACATTTTAAGCATATACTATTCTCCAAGCCTATTAGTCATCACGACCCTTTTTGTTTATGTGGCTGACTCCAATAAATTTTCAATCCAAAGGTCTAAGGAGGAGTTTCTGAGGTTTGTTTTTGGTACCCATTTTTCTTTAACTCTCTAGGCCTGTTTGGGTTCCACACCTTTCCTTTTAAATGGACAATCAAATTTAATATGCCCTTTATTTTTACATAATATGCAGGTGATGTGAGCATACGGACCGGAGGAGGTACTACCATAGAATTTTGATGCTTTAACAAAGTACCCTATGTATAGGTTCTTTCTCTTCCTATTTTCAATTCCATTGTAACCTACACCTTCTTTGTCTAAAGTTATCTTTTGTAAACCTAGAAGCTTGTCTAAGTTTTTTTAAGCCTTTGACAAGTGTATGGATGATCTTAGCTTGGTCCTCAATTATTCTTTCTAGGCCTTGAATTTTTGAATCTTTTAAGCCCTTGCAAACACCTTGTAGTTTTGTGAATTCTTTGGACATTGTGTTTGCTTTACTCTCAAGTTCTGAAATAAGAAGATTCTTTTTATCATCACTCGAAATCTTAGATCGTAAATCTTTCAGCAGTTTTGCCATCATATCATTGTTGTTTTCTAATTTCATGATTTTCAAATCCTTTTCTCTTTCAACACTAATTTTTGATTCTAATTCTTTCAGTGATGCCTCATTTTTGTTTACTAATTTCTTAATTTGTAATTCCTTTTCAACCTTTTTCTTTTTCCCAAGAAGTATGAGACTTTTTAAAATCTTCTAAATTATTTGCTAAGTCTTTATTTTCATTTTCCAACATTGTTTTCTTTTTAGACATCTTTGTTAAAATTTTATGAGCCTTAATGTTGGAATTGGTGTATTCCCAAGAGGGAGGTAAATTGGGTATTTAAAAATTTCTCCTACGTTAAACCATATGACAACATGTCGGCCTTACAAGGCTTAATATCCCTTAATATCCTATTTTGATGCTAACAAATAAGTAGAACTTAACATACTTTGTTTAAATGATGTATTTTCAGGACTCAATGATGAATGCAAGGTTAAAGGATTCATGAAAGCTTATATTTCAAAGAAGGATGATCAATATCAAACTTAAAGCATGGATTCAAAAATAGATTTAAAGATAAAGCTTGAAGATCATGAGAACATGAGGATTAAAGAGAGCTTGATGAAAGCTTAAAGAAAGATGAAGCAAGCATAAAGACCTCAAAGAATTCAAGAATTGAAAATTTGAAAGAGTTTATAGGAAATTTCATGTAAGTACTTCAAATAATTTCAATATGGATATATGAAACTCTTAGGTTAATTTATTAGACCTATATACCTTTTAACATACTTGGAAAATATTTCTATACGGTTAAAAATTATTTCAAAAAGGTTAGAATCATTTTTAGAATGAAAAGCACCAAAAAAGGATTTTCCAAATGCTGTTAATTTTTTTACATCTACATTGAGGTATATTTTTCTCTATCAAAACCTCCTTAGTTTAAAAAGTTTTCAACATGAAAGTTGTAGGACTTTTCTCTTATCTTTCTTTTGAAACCAAGTACATCAAATTTGGAGTTACAAAAAAAATGTTATGATCAAAATACTGAAGGATACTCGAAGTTAACAGCAGCCTTATGTTCCACCAGTAAATTGCTTGAACCATGACAGGCGCTTGGGTGGTCAAGCTAGGTGACTGCTTGTGTCCTAGTATGTGACTGCCACCCTGCTATCCTTTTAAAAATAGCTAGATAGCCAACTGCCAAAAAGGGACAGTCAACTGTCACGCAGCTGTTTTGAAATTTTTATAATTGATACATTTTTTAAATGAGGTTGCTTGGGGCTCAAACTTTGTGAAAACTTGGGGAATACTCCAAGTCACTTGGGGATCAAGTTACATACTTTTTCACGTATATAAATAAGCCTCAAAGATCATTGAATTAATTAACTAAGAACCAAGAATTCAAATCAACATTCAAAAAATTCTCTCAATTGCTCTCAACACTTAAAGACTCTTTCACTCTCATCTTGTCTACGAACTTTGCTGAGGTCTTGCTGATTCTCACTCACCAATATTGTGCTACAAATTCTAAATCTTTAAATCATTGAAAGAATTAATCGGTGATATACTTCCTTGAACTTCAAGTTAAATTTCATATTGTTATTTACTTTGAAGTATATTATAGTGCTGAACTGTTGTACTAATTAGCTCTTTGTGTGAACATTTCTTTGTACACAAATATTTGATTTGTATCTTGTAGATTGATGATTCTAAGGATTGTTTGGATCATTGGCTAAGCAGGGAATATTGCTTAAAGAGGTGGACTTTAGCCTAATTGAAGGAGTGACAGAACGAGGGTGCATCGTTTGGAGAGGCGGGCTCTAGCTTATTGAAGGAGTGCGTAAACAGTATTATTCCACCCAAAAAAGGAACTTAATTTAGTAATCCTTTGGTGGTTTGCCAAAGGCGAGGACATAGGCTGGGTATAAGCCGAACCTCGTAAAAATCCTAGTCTCACTCTCTCTTTCCCTTACTCTTTATTTTAGCACATTTAAATTGCATGGATGGTTTAATTGGTAATTATACAAACTACGTAATTTGGAAGTTAAATAAACTTAAGGTTTAATTTTGATTTGGGATTGCGGAAGCCGAAAAGGAGTATGTTGGTTAAACCATATTTTGTGAAAACCATAAGGGAGTACGTTATTTGGTTAAACACCAAAAAATAAATTAACTAAGAGTTTATTTGAATTCTGAATTTTGGGAAGAGTGTGAATGTTGTGTTGATTGAAAAAGCTAATTCATTATCAAAGGGATTGCATTAACAACAGGGCTGCACACAAGCTAAGAATTTTTATTAGGTTGTAACGTGTATCTTGATTGAATGTTTTATGATTGTTTAGTTTGAATTTGGGCTTGATTTATTGGTTTGGTTGAATAATTGATTACTTGTTTGGTTAAGCAATAGTGTTGTGAATTAAAAGAACTACGTTCTTGTGTGATTTATGATTTAAACAAACAAGTCAAGATTTGGTTAAGATAAATAAAAAATAAGTCTCCAAAGGAATTAAAAGAAATTTTTTAAAATCCAATTCACCCCACCTCTTGGGACTACACCTTGCTTTTCATAGCAGTATTACGCAACTTAGGGTCTGTCTAAAGCACATACCAATTCAACAGATAAACTGCTGAGCGGATATGTAAGCAATTAAAGCAATCTTAGTATGTCAAACATTCAAAGTAATAAATATTAACATACATGGGTAAAAAGTAAATTGCGAAAAATAAAACTGACTCTAGATATGTTATTGGGGTTCGGCCAATACTACCTACATCCCCACCTCAAGCTAACCAACAGGAGGATTCCACTATGGCTCACTTAATTGGTGGAGTAACACCTAATACAACACCTTACAGGATGGTGCACCTAGTTCTCTTAACCGGATCTGAACCAGTCTGATGCTCTCCTAATCAGGTCTGAGCAAGTTTGGGACTTTTCACAGGGTAAGTCTCCCTCTTCCGACCACACATCGGGAATGCAACAAATATAACAATTTACATATAAACAAATGCTTCTGATACAAGCAGATATGTACCAGTATAACCAATGCACTTCACACAGATAAGAACTATAAGTTTAGTGCAAAAATGTGTAATAAAACTCAAGATAATGTCACTAAGCAATCAAGCGCAAGAGTGTATTATTAATCTATCTTTAAAACAATTTATAAATATATATCAATCTCAAGTAGGGTTTCAAAGATTTTCAAAGATTGTAATCTAAATATCTGAAAATATTTTTCTCAAAATTATAAGCATAAGAGACAATAGCAAACCAAGCTTGTTAAAAAGATTTTGCTTTAGAATCACAAGACAAACTTAATGAGTCTTACAATAATAGTGCAAAGACTCATTAGCTCACAAAATTTCCCCCACAAATGAATTTATGGATTAAATCAATGGGAAATTTTTTTGGTTAAACTCTTAATCAAAAATCAATCAAGCAATCAAAGCAATGAGAGTTTGAGCTATAGTATGGAGTGTAGGATCACTTAGAATACTCTCACTCAAAAGGATTTTTGCAAAGGAATGAGCAAAGGATGAAAGTTTTGGCTTGTATGTGAGAAAAGATCACTCAAAATTTCAGAGGAATTTTATTAATCAAAATCTCTAGTCCTCTCTTAATTTTTACAAATGAGCTCATATATATAGTCTCAGCTAAAATTTTGATCGTTGGGATATGGTGGGAATAATTAAAAAAAGTTTTAAACTAGTTTAACCTAAATAACGTGTGTTACTGGGGTTAAAATTATATCAACCTGAGAGTTTCGGTTGACAGAACCTTGGGTTCGGTCGCGCGAACAGACACATGAGAAAAAGTGTATTTTTGATGTTCGGGGTGCACGGTGATAAGTTCGGTTGGATGGTCTAAGTGATTTTCCAACTTGTTCGAGGCTCTGTCGCCAGATCCTAAGTTCGGTATGCCAAACTTCAACTTTCAGTCGCCCAAGGTCAAAATCAACGTGAAGTTCAGGCACCCGGACAATTGGAAAAGTCCTTATTATAAGTTCAGTTGACCGAGAACACTTAGTTCACTTCGGTTTGGTTGCCCGAAGTCAGGTCAATATTTTGACTTATCAAACGTTCGGTTGACCAAGGCATTTTCTGTAGTGCCCCAATCCTATAGGTGGGCTCGGCATGCCACTAAACTTATATAACATACGTCTCTCTGATACCATGTAACAACCTGCTTATTTTTACTATATATTTCCACATAATAGCATTTATAATCATCCTAATAACCTGCTAAACTGTCAAAGTCATGATCAACCTGAACCCATGGGTAACAGGGATATACTTGTCATACATCACTGATACCTAAACAGTGGAAAACATAAATCACATACGTGCCATGTAACAATGGGCACAATACCAGAACTCTACTAAGTCCTTCATATATATATATATATATATACAATCATCCACAAGAAGACCAAAAAATATCCTAGGGTCTCAATCTAAAAACCCATCTAACCGTAACTCAACTACTTACCCTTCTGACAGGGTAGCTCGGTCAAATTTTATTGCTACGGGGCTTTATTCGCCCTCATATATGGATTTATCCAAATATTTGTAATGTTGGGGTGAGACACCTCTTAGTAAGGAAAATAAACTAACATCATTGTGTGGCAACATAGGTATTTCTGTGTGGTAAATATATACTCTACATAAATCATATCTAGAAAAAAAAATTGCCTGTTTTGTTTCTAAATGAACATAATCCGTCATAACGTACATATCATGTTATATTTCTGTAACATGTAAATCATCTTATATAATTGTACAATACATGGAATAATACCTTAGATGGATAGCTAGTTGATGTCATATCTTACCCCCATATGATTAGGTTGTGCAGCTCAAAGGTGGGACCTAGCAATGGCTAGCCGACCACGCTAAGTCAAACTTAAGTCTATAAGAACGATGGGCTTGCCCCTCCTGATCCGGACTGCCAGAGGGACACCTGCACTACCATGAAGTCACATTGACTGCCATCTTTCACACTCTATCTGAGATGTGTGGTAGCACTAACATGAACATGAATTTGA
This sequence comes from Malania oleifera, assembly GCF_029873635.1. Lineage (NCBI taxonomy): Eukaryota > Viridiplantae > Streptophyta > Magnoliopsida > Santalales > Ximeniaceae > Malania > Malania oleifera. The sequence goes on along the minus strand of NC_080425.1, from coordinate 9,301,917 downwards.
ACAAATAGCTACGGTACCGTGCTTTATGAAACTAAACTAAGCCATTCGGGGTCTAATATCATATAGTATGTTTCAAATACTGATACATGGCTGTTTCATATTTATAATAATATCTGATATGATAGTATTTTTCATGAAATTTGACATATCATACATAATCATGGCATCTGCGCCAACATAAAACATAACATACTAAATCATGATATTTTTGTACTGCTAATGTATTATATAAAAACCATAGTTCCTGTACTATTTTTATGGTTTTTCTAAAAACTATTATAACATGCTTATTCTGGGAAATCATAATATTTCGGTATAACATAATTTTCATGGAAAATCATACTCATGCCACACAAGTGTAAGTAATGTTCTAACATAAAATCTGAACTAAAATCATATTTCCTGATAAAATGTATTAAAAAAATTTCCTTGTTTAACAACAGTATTCCCAAACACTGTATTATATCATATGTAATTTCTAAAAATAAATGTTGTATAATAATAAATAATTTCATGAAAATGCTGACTTAGCTTATCCCTTCACCTGACTTACTAAGAAGCCCACTAATTTAACCAAACCTGCACCTGTGGTGGTCCCAGCTCAACACCGTGAAATTCACATTTTCTCAACAAAATTTCAGTATTATCTCACCTAATACATTTTCCTCAGTCCATAAATACCAAATAACTTATAAAGCCTAAAATAACCAACTTATGTAGATTTTGGGATGGTGCCCAAGTTGGCCTAACCAACAATCTACTTTGGCAAATTTGAAGAGAATCTTCCAAGGAGTAACGTGGCAGCTTTTGATTGTCAACCGGCGAGGAATGAAGCCGAAATCGAAGAGAGAAGGTAGAGTGGACAAATTTCTATAAAGAGAGAGAGAGAGAGAGAGAGAGAGAGAGAGAGAGAGAGAGAGAGAGAGAGAGAGAGAGAGAGGGTTTCCATGCAAAATTTCTCGCTGAATCCCGAGTTCAACATATTTATAAAGTGTTGACTCGTTAACGGGTCACGTCACCTCATCGACGAGACCAAGAAGGAGGTTCGTTGATGAAACACGTCGACAAATTTCAGGCCTTGAAAATAGCCCTCTCGGTAAGTTCTTATCGACGAGAAACGTTTCCATGTCGACGATCCCAAGAAGTTTGTTCGTGGATGAAGGCGCTGCGTTTGTAGACGAAACCCTGCCGAGTCCTCTTTGAAATCCCTTTTTCTCTCATTTATTTTATTATTTAATTACTATAATTCCTCAGGTCTCTGCATTCTCCCCTCCTTATAAAATTTCGTCTTTGAAATTTATTGTGTATTGAAGAACATCCTTTGAGGAAAATGGACTACTTATTTTATAACTTACCCTCACTTGTGGCGGAGAAATACAGTGGTTACATTTAGGGTTCTGGGAGATTACAAATACATAAAATAAAATTCTAACAAAACCAAAATACTGCCTACTATCATAAAATTTTTACATGTACTGATTTACTTGCACAAAAGAAACTTATCATACTTACCTACATCTTTTTCTGATTACTACTGGTCCCCCCTGAATAGGTGCGGGTATTTCTGTCATATTTCTTCTTCAAACTCCTAAGAAGCTTTTTCCACTGCATGATTCCTCCACAAGACTTTTACTAATGGAATTCTTTTACTACGCAATTCTTGCTCCTTCTTGTCTAAGATCTGCACTGGTATCTCCTTATAAGCTAGTGAATCTCTGAGCTCTATCTCTGCATAACTGAACACATAGGAGGGATCTAGGACGTATTTTCTCTGTATGGAAACATGAAATACGTCATGTATCCTGGATAAAATTGGTGGTAAAGCTAGCCGATAGGCAACTGACCCTGCCCTCTTAAGTATCTCGAAAGGGCCAATAAACCTAGAGCTCAGCTTACCCTTTCTGCCAAACCTCATAGTTCCTTTTAGTGACGCTATTTTCTGAAATACATGGTCTCCCACTTTGAATTCCAACTTTCGGCGACGAGTATCTGCATAGATTTTCTGCCGACTCTGAGTTGTACTGATTCTTTCTTTGATAAGTCGAACTTTATCATACACCTGCTGCACTAACTCTGGTCCCAAAACTCGCTTCTCACCTAACTTATCTCAGTATAGAGGAGAACAACATCTCCTACTATATATTGCCTCAAAAGGTGCCATACCGATGCTGGCCTGATAACTATTATTATATGCAAACTCTACCAGCAACATATACTGGGTCCAACTACCCCCAAAATCCAGCACACATGCTCGTAGCATGTCTTCTAATATCTGAATTGTCCTCTTTAACTTCCCATTCGTCTAAGGATGAAACGCCGTGCCGAATGATAATTGGGACCCCAGAGCCTCCTGCAAGCTCCTCTAAAACCGTGACATGAAACGTGGGTCTCGGGACTATAGACATTGACACACCATGTGATCGTACTAAGTAGTCACTGGGAAAAATATAAATAAAAATAATAATAATAAAAAAATTTAAAAATAAAAAATAAAAATAAATTAATTAAATTAACAAGTAAAATGAATAGTATGATAAGGAAATATATATATATATATATATATATATAAATAAGTTATTATGATATATATGTAATATATATAAGTTAAAGGTATATATATATATAAAGTAGTACAAGCTTCTCCAAGAAGTTTTGCTTTAATTAGTAATTATTATTATATTAATATATATATATATACATATGATTGTACAAGCTTCTCCAGGAAGCTTGCTTTAATTTTGAACAATTTTCTCTCTCTCTCCTACGACTCTCTCTCTCTCTCTCTCTCTCTCTCTCTCTCTCTCTCTTTCTCTCTTTGATTCCGGGCTAGTTTTATGCCGGATCGACAAACTGAAGCCACCACGACGCTCCTGGCGAAGTTTTCTGCAAATCTGCCAAAACGGATCGTCAGGGAAACGTAGTTGGATTTCATCCCAAATCTAGGGTAAGACTTTATACTCAATATTTGGATTTTTAACAGTTGAAGAAAGTGATAAACGTGTTGAAATATTAAAGTTTAATACTGAGAGTTTTCGTTTCTAGGGGTGTTGATTGTGAATGTTGGGAATCATTCCTAAGTTGAGGTAAGGTTTTTTAAACCGAATTTGACTTAGTGGTAGTTATAGAAAAGTTGTACGTACGAAAATACTGAACTTTAATTCTACAAGTTTTCATTTTCAGGGTGTTGAGTTGAGAACCCTGTAGGTGCAGGGAAATTTTCTTAAGGGCATTTCAGGAATCAGGTAAGGGGATAAACTAAACTAGTTTTGTTTTGAGAAAATGTATGTATATGTATATATTTAGGATCTGATTTGCGGAAAATGTATATATATTTATATATATGTTTTATATTTGCAAAATACTGTGAAAATGATCGTATGATTAAATATGTGAAAATCCGTTTGTGTGGCATAAGTATAAAATGTATGAAAAACTGTTTTCTGGGAATGTGATTATGGCACGAGTTTTTATAATGGGAAAATCGGCGTACGAGCCGAGATATTTTTATATGTATATGTGATTTGCTGGCGTACGGGCCGTTCTATGTGGATGAGATTTGCCAGCGTACGGGCTGTGCTATGCGATTTGCCGGCGTACGGGCTGAGTTATGTGATTTGCCAGTGTACGGGCTATACTATGTGATTTTCCAGCGTATGGGCCGAGCTATGTGATTTGCCAGCGTATGGGCTGTGCTATATGATTTGCCGGCGTACGGGCCAAACTATGACAAAATGTGTAATTCCGGCGTACGGGCCGATGATTTTCATGAAATATGTATATGTGAAAAATGATATGATTGATTTGATAATTATTGATATGAGATATCCATATATCACGATTTTAGTATATGTATATGATATCAGAACCTGGTTGGCTTAGTTTAGGCTAGCACTTGCACGGTACCGTTGCTATGTGTCCATGGTCCTCGTGATCATGATATCTGTGTTAACGCCGCTGTACGGAGTGGTGTGAGATTGGATGGTCGATGTGGTTATTTTCAAGAAGTGTGCTGTTATCGCCCCTGGTGTACGAACTAGTCTGGGGTAGACCCATCGGACCTACAGACTACTATTTGACTTGGTAGTGGTCAGCCAACCATTGTCAGGTCCCGCCTTCGGGCCACACAACCCAGTCATGTGGGGGTAATACATGACAACAGCCAGCTAACCTACCAGAAATATTTTATGTTATTATTATTATATGAGATGAAATATGATTATGAAAAATGCAGTATGTTCTGCCATGTTATGTATGATATATGTTGAACACAAAATACTCATGTTGCCACACACTAGTATTAGTTTATTTCCCTTACTGAGAGGTGTCTCACCCCTAAATATTATAAACTTTTCAGGAACCCCTGATAGGAGAGCGGGAAAAGCCCCGCTGATCTAGAGTGGTTTATCTGCCCTTTTTGAAGGGTAAGTTGTTGGTAGGGATAGTATGGTTTTGTGAGAATTGTCCCTAGATTTCATTTTTTGGGATGTATATATGGAAGTACAGTGATTGTAGTAACTCTGGTACATTGTGATGTATGATATGATGGTATGAATATGATTGTACATTTTTTGCTGCGTAGGCTTCTACTGTATGTTCTAATGTATCCCTGGTACCCATGGGTCCAGGAGGATTGTGACCTGCTGAGTTTGAATGTGAGATGTGTGGTATTGATTTTATGATGATATTATTATAAAAAAAAAATGAGGAAAATGAGCAGGTCGTGACATATTATCTCTTGAATATATATTTCTGCCAGTCTGTCCATGGAGTAGTTGACTTTGATAAGGATAAAGTGACCGATTTTCGTCAGTCAATCTATGACAACCCAAATAGCATTCTACCCTTTCCATGCCGGTGGTAAACCTGTCATGAAGTCTAGAGAAATGTGATCCCATTTACACTTCGGGATGTAAAGTGGTTGTAGCTAGCTTGCCGGCCTCTGGTGCTTAACCTTTACCTGCTGGCACATCAAACACTACTGCACAAACTCGACAATCCCCCTTTTCATGCCGCTCCACTAGAAAGACTCTTGCAGATCATTATACATTTTAGTGCTACCCGGATGAATCATGTATATCTGTGAGCCACTTCCAGGATTGTCCTTCTAATATCCACATATGTAGACACACATAGCCTGGTACAGAACCTCAAAGCTCTGTTATCAAAAATACTGAATTCCTTCTCCCGTCCGTCTTGTACCTTTCTCTATCAACTCCATCAACTCTGCGTCACTCTTCTGGGATGCTTTAATCTTTTCATATAGTGTAGGCTGCACCACCAGGTTGGCAATAAATTTCTAGTGATCGCTCTCTACTAACTCCATGCTAAGCCTCTCCAAGTCCATTTGGATCGGGCATTGAATTTCTGCTGTTGAAAAAGCTACTATCATGGACTTTCGGCTCAACGCATCAACCACCACATTTGCTTTACCTGGATGGTAATTGATGGTGCAGTCATAATCCTTGATGAGCTATAACCATCTTCTCTGCCACATATTCAACTCCTTCGGTATGAAGAAGTACTTTAAAATTTTATGGTTTTAAATATTTCACATCTCTCTCCGTACAAATAATGCCTCCAAATTTTCAATGCATAAACCACTGCAGCCAATTCTAGATCATAGGTAGAATAATTCGTTTCATATTCTTTCAATTGTCTAGAAGTATATGCTACAACTCTACCCTACTGCATCAACACACATTTGAGTCCTTTCAAAGACGCGTCACTGTAGATCACATAACCATCACCTCCTGATGGAATGGTCAATATAGGTGCAGTAACAAGCCTCTGCTTCAATTTTTGGAAGCTTTACTCACAACTATCGTCCCATTTAAACCTACCATTATTTCTAGTTAGTCGTGTTAGAGACCCTGATAATGCTGAGAATCCTTTTACAAACCAATGGTAATATCATGCCAGTCCCAAGAAACTCCTGATTTCTTGAACGTTACTCGGCCTGGCCCAATTCACCACAACCTCTATCTTGTTGGGATCTACTGAAATTCCATTCCTTGATATAACATGTCCTAGAAATGCAACTTTCTCTAACCAGAATTCACATTTTCTAAACTTGACATACAATTTCTTTTCCCTAAGCATCTGAAGTACTAACCTTAGGTGCATCTCATACTCCTCAAAACTCCTCGAGTAGACCAGTATGTCATCAATGAAAACCACAACGAACTGGTCTAAATACTGGTGAAAGATTCTATTCATCAAATCCATGAATACAGAAGGAGTATTCGTCGGACCAAATGACATAACAAGAAATTCATAATGCCCATACCTGATCCCGAAAGCTGTCTTCAAAACGTCTTCTACTTTAACTTTCACCTGGTGATAACCTAACCGAAGGTCGATCTTGGAATAGACCCGTGTACCCTGAACTTCAAATAAGTCATCTATACGGGATAGAGGATGTTTGTTCTTAATTGTTACTTTGTTTATTTTTCTGTAATCTATACACATCCACATAGTTCTGTCTTTCTTTTTCACAAATAGTACTGGAGCTCCCCAGGGCGATACACTAGGCAACCCAGGTAGTTCCTCTGAAAAAACGTCTAGAAACTCTTTTACCACTAGTGTACTAATAAGTTTCAACTCATTTTCTCTCATCTTCTTTACAAAAGCCATAAACCCTTGACATCCGTCTTGGAGTAATCTCATCGCCTGCATTGCTAACACTAAGTGGGGCGGGGAATGCACCTAAGACCCCAAAAATCTGAATTCTTGCTTTCCTCATGGTCCGAAAATTACCTCTTTCAGATGATAGTTGATATTAGCATAGTTAGCTGCTAGCCAGTCTATACCTAGTATTATATTGAATCCATGCACATTTAGCACAATTAAGTCAGCTGGTAATTCTCTCCCCTAAATTTCTACTAGATAACCCCTGAGCATCCTACAAAACCTCACCACTGACCCTATTGGTGTTGCTACCGATAATTCAACATCTAATTACTGTGTCTCAACACCAGACAATTTAACATATCCCACAGATACAAAGGAATGGGTGGCACCTGTATCAAATAAAGAAATAACTTGATATGATAAAGCAGTAAGGGTACTTGTCATGACGTCGCCTGCGACCTCTACATCTCTCGACGTCAAAGCATATATCATTGCTGGAGCTACATTCCTCTACTGGCCTTCACGGGGTTCCTGATAACCTCGTTGGTATGGTCTGGGAGCAAGAGCAGAACGAGGTGGTGTAGGGCAAGCTTGTACCAAATGTCCTGGTCTACTAAAGCGATAACAGACGCCTCTCCCCACTCGATACTTTCCCAAGTGTCTCTTTCCACATATCTGACATACAGGGTAGGTTTGCACTCCCTGAACCTCACGGTCCCCAGTCTCCTACCGCTGTCCTCTACCATAATTTCCTCTTCTCCATTGGCCCCAACTAGATCTCTCTTGAAAGCCTGAAGGCGTGGACCTCTTTTTCTGTCCCTACTCCTCTACCCCTATTCGCTCACTAGCCTTAGCCACATCTGCTCTGTCTACCAACTCAGCAAAGTCCTACACTTTCAACACTGCTACCTATTTATAAATTTCTTGCCTCAGACCTCTTTGAAACTATCTCGCCTTATTTGCTTAATTGGGAACGATATATGGGGCGAAGCAAGAAAACTCTATGAACCTCACCACGTACTATTAGATTATTTGCTGTCCTTGGTTCAAATTCAGGAATTCTTCTACTTTGGCTTATGTAGTAGTGGCTAGGAAATATTTGTCAAAGAACAAATCTCTAAATTGGCACCAAGTCATAGTTGTAAGCACCGCCCCCTGTTCCTCCAATAGTTTTACGACAATCCACCATATTTTGGCCTCCATGCACTGTAGCACTGCAAAACTTTCTCTATTTCCTGCATCTAATTTTTGGCGACTGCAGGATCAGCTCCTCCTGAAAATGCTGAAGGATTCATCTTGGTAAATTTTTGTATCATACACCCATGGCCTGCAGACAGGCCTCCTTGCTCTTTGAAGCTCCGTGTGATCTCAGCTATGACCTGCTGAGTTACATTGCATAGTACCACATCTGAATCACCTCTGCCTACACCCTAGGGTCCCGCACCCTCGCTACCACTCGCATGAGCACTGCCACCGTTAGGGTCCATCCTAAAAAGACAATAGACATGACTTAAGGACCCTATCCCTATAATTTAGGTATCTAACAAAAACTCATGATATCCCTTCTATTTTGACATTCTTATCTTAATTCAATATTCAGTCCTACACTTTAGAAACACAACCCGATAATAGTTTACTATGACTTTCCTGAAATCATCATCCCAGGAAAGAAACAGAAACCACCACGAAATTCTTGCCTCCAGACTGCAGAACAAAACCTCAAATCCTTTTCCTATATTCTGGTATTGTTTCCGATGCACTCTAGAGTCTACAGAATCTAACAACTTAGGCTCTGATACCAAACTATAACGACCTGCTTATTTTTATTATATATATATTTTTTCACATTACTGCATTTATAATAATCTTAATAACCTGCTAAACTGCCAAAGTCATGATCAACCTGGACCCATGGGTACTAGGGATATACCTGTCATACATCTCTGATACCTAAGCAACGGAAAACATAAATCATATACATGCCATGCAACAACGGGCAAAATACCAGATTTCTACTGAGTTTGTCATATATATATATACAATCATCCATAACAAGACTAAAAAATATCCTAGGGTCTCAATCCAAAAACCTATCTGACCCTAACTCAACTACTTACCCTTTTAACAAGGTAGCTCGGTCAACTTCTACTGTTGTGGGGCTTTATCCGCCCTCCTACTTGGATTTCCTGAAATGTTTGTAATGCCGGGGTGAGACACCTCTTAGTAAGGGAAATAGACTAACATCAGTGTGTGGTAACATGGGTATTTTTGTGTGGTAAATATATACTGTACATAAATCATATCTATAAAAAAAACTGTCTGTTTAGTTTCTGAATAAACATAATCAGTCATAACGTACATATCATGCTATATTTCCATAACATGTAAATATTCTTATATAACTGTACAATACATGGAAGAATACCCTGGATGGATAGTTAGCTGATGTCATGTCTTACCCCCACATGACTATGTTATGCGGTCTGAAGGCGGGACCTAGCAATGACTGACCGACCACGCTAAGTCAAACATAAGTCTGTAAGTACGATGAGCTTGCCCCTCCTGGTCCGAACTGTCATAGGGACACTTGCACTACCATGAAGTCCAATCGACTGCCATCTCCCACACTCTTTCTGAGATGTGTGGTAGCATTAACATGAACATGAACTTGAACAAATAACTACGGTACCGTGCTTCGTGAAATTAAACTAAGCCATTCGGATTCTAATATCATATAGTACGTTTCAAATACTGATACATGGTTGCTTCATATTTATAATAATATCTGACATGATAGTATTTTTCATGAAATCTGACATATCGTACATAATCACGGCACTTGTGCTAGCATATCTTATCATATAAATCACGGCATCTGCTCCGGCATAAAACATAACATACTGAATCATTATCTTTTTGTATTGTTAACGTATTATCTAAAGACCATAGTTCCTGTACTGTTTTTATGGTTTTCTGAAAACTATTATAACATGTTTATTCTGGGAAATCATAATATTTCGATATAACATAATTTTCATGGAAAATCATACTCATGCCACACAAGTGTAAGTAATGTTCTAACATAAAATCTGAACTAAAATCATATTTCCTGATAAAATGTATTAAAACCATTTCCTTGTTTAACAGTAGTATTCCCCAACATTGTATTATATCATACGTAATTTCTAGAAATAAATGTTGTATAATAATAAATAATTTCATGAAAATGCTGACTTAGTTTATCCCCTTACCTGACTTACTAATAAGCCCACAAATTTAACCAAACCTACACTTGTGGTGTTCCCAGCTTAACACCCTAAAATTCATATTTTCCCGACAAAATTCCATTCTTATCTCACCTAATACATTTTCCTTAGTCTAGAAATACCAAATAACTTATAAAGCCTAAAATAACCAACTTACGTAAATTTTGGGATGGTGCCCAAGGTGGCCTAACCAATAATCTACTCCAGCAGACTTGAAGAGAATCTTCCCAGGAGTAACGTGGCGGCTTTCGATCGTCGAACTAGCGAGGAACAAAGCCAAAATCAAAGAGAGAAGGTAGAGGGGACGAATTTCTAGAGAGAGAGAGAGAAAGGGTTTCCACTCAAAATTTCTCGCTGAATCCCAAGTTAAGCATATTTATAAAGTGGTGACTCGTCGACAAGACCAAGAAGGAGGTTCGTCGATGAACACATCACCCTCGTTTATAAATTTCAAGCCCTAAAAATAGTCCTCTTGGTAAGTTCTCATCGATGAGACACGTTTCCATGTCAATGATCCCAAGAAATCTATTCTTCGAAGAACGCGCGTCCTCTTTGAAATCCCCTTTTCTCCCCTTCATTTTATTATTTAATTACTATAATTTCTCGGGTCTCTACATACCATACATATACAACCCGCCCAAACCAGGGAAAAATGGGCGTTTTATAATAATCTGTATAAACATACACAGCAAAAATACATACATCATCTAATACTTACCAGAGTTCCTAAATGTTCCCATAAACATCCATACATACATAAAACTCTACTATTACAATTCCCAAAAGAGGCAGACACTGTCTAATATCTCACCAAATCTAGCAAGGTCTATCTGCTATCTAAACTCAGCCCGACAAGACACTAGGCTCGATCACTCTGAGGACTTGAAACAACATTTGTATGCTAGGGTGAGACACCTCTCAGTAAGACAGATTATATTATCATCAGCGTGTGGCTAGAATGAGATTTCATATGTACATATACTGCTAACATTTAAATACATTTAATTGACATTTTAAAATCAGTATTACTCTGTAAATATGAAAATACATACTTTCATACTAACATATTGTTGGCTCAATATAGCTCTTTCTATAGTAAATGTGCCCATATATGCCTAGTAGATAAGACCTGGTCTGTAGGACTAGCGTTGTCACGCCATCACATACACGTGCGACATGCTTCCTCCCATGATAGGTTGTGCGGCCCGAAGGCTGGACCTAGCAAATAGCCGACCGACTAATGCTAAGTCAAACATAAAGTAATACGATGGTGCCTACTCTCTCTATGCCTGAAGGCTGCTCGAAGGCTGAGTCATCTGGAATTACTACATTGGATAGCGCACCAGAATTTCTGCATCGGAAAGTACTTTACTCAGGCCATCAATTGCCTTTCCTATCAACACTCTACTTGAGACGTGTGGTTGCACCCCTACATACATATAGCTATGGTACTGTGCTCTTACCATGAAAACATAACAATAGGGCTTTACTATCATATATGACAATTCACATCATATAAAATTGTAATCATAATTCATTTCATAAAACCGTATGTAACATAAGCTATACATAATTCTGTGAAAACAACTGCTAGATACTGACTCAGTAAAAATCGGCATATCATATCTGTCATAATTGGCTCGGTAAAAACCGGAATTCCATAAACTCGACATTTAGTCGTCATATCTCATCTCTTGGCATATAGCCGTCATATCTCATATCTCAGCTTATAGCCATTACATTTCAGTATTACACAAAACCTACTCATTTAATGCCAATTAAAAACTATACTCATGCCACACAATTTTTCCTCTGGTAATTCATAAATAAATCATCTGCTTGGGAAAGTAATTACTACTGCTAAAACTGGGGTATGAATATCTCTAGATTATTATTTTACTAGATATGGATATATAGCTAAATACAAGGAAAAATTGAGATAATCAACCCTACCGTCTTTGGTTGGTTTTTAAACAAGTCTATGGTTTGAAATCACAATTTTCCAACCTGTACAAATGTTCAGAAATACCAATACTATACTTTAAAAATATCATATTTGAATTTAAACGGTTGGTTTTGAACATAAAGTTGGTTAACTGAACCCTAGGCTCGGAAACCCAAGAAAAGTCGTAACTATATATATATATAAATATATATATATATATATAAACCATTTTAACATTTCATTCGGTTAGAACTCATAAACATAACTGACATAATATAATCCCCTTATCTATTTCCGGAAAAATGACCCGAGACACTCGGAAATTGAACCTTAGCTTTTTCCCGAGTTCAAGAATCCACTCCGCTAGACTTGTAGATATTCACTCCCTGATCCTTATGGTAACTTCCGATCATCGAAATGGGTAATGATCGGTGAAAGATCGAAGAGAGAGAAAGAGAGAAAGAAAGAGAGAGAGATTTCCATTTCGTCGATGAAATGGCGCCTTCGTCGACAAACTACAAAAGGTCGTTCGTTGACAAAAAAAGGGTTTTGTCAATGAACCCTAAGCCTGATATTTTCGGTTGTGTTGGATCTCTTCGTTGACAATGTTCTGAATTTCGGCGATGAACCACATAAGGGTCTTCGTCGACGAGAACATGAATTTCGTCGACGAAGCCTGCTGAAATTCCCTTTTCCCTTTTCTTATTTAATTTCCTTATTTTCTTGGTCTAGGTCTCTACATTTTCAATGCAGACATTCAGTCGCCCGAAGTCCTTTCATTTTAGGTTCTAAGTCCTGTTTTAAATTATGAGTTACTCTTGATTGCATAGTTGATAGTGGGGACTTTCCTAAGTGCTTGTGCAAGGACCTAACGTTAGTCTACGGTTTAGGCTTTTCAATTAAGCCTAAAAACCTGGTTTCGGTTAATTGAATATCTATGGTTATTGGTTTCCCTATGGTCAATCTATGGTCATGTTGAGCTTATATTCCTACCATGCATTAATTATTACAAACCGATATAAATTATTACAGACCCAAATATAATAAATGCATTTACAAGTGAAGCATGAACAAGTTTTCTTCTTTTGCTCTTTATTTTCCCATTGAATATGCCAAGAGTATGACCTTTAAGTTCCTTAGGCTTCCATAAATCCACCCTTATGTGTGTGTGTTGTATTGTAAACCTCCTCACAAACTAGATACACACATAAGATCCTTGTGTTTCGTCAGCATCAAAACCAGAGATCAGACTCAAAAAGTCAACACTTAACAAATCCCTTTTGTAGTTCCTCAGAAGATGGCATGTTATCATTATCATATTCACCATAGGATTCACTACTAGAATTATCACAATATATATCGCAAGATTTATCACAATAATTGCATGAATCATTTTGAGAATCATTATGAGAAGTAGAAGGAGTAGAGTGTACCTCTTCATTGAGTAATGCAACTAAGCTACAATTTTCTACTACTTGATCATTTGAGCATGAATCTTCCCAAGTGGTGGACTTCTTTCCTTTAGTCTCTCCAAATCCCCTAACGAGTTCTTCCCATATCTCCTTAGCACTTTGACATGACTTAATTTCATGAAAGACATTAGTATCTAAAGCAAGCAATAGAATATTCATGGCACCAAAATTTATTTGCATTAATTTCATGTCGTTCTCATTCAGCTCATATTCAGATTTAGGAATTTCAACATTATCAACAATTTTCATAGGTACTAAGTTCCCTTGAGCAATTATGTTGGAATTTGTGTGACCCTAAGAGGGGGGGGGGGATGAATTGGACTTTTAAAACTTTTCGACTAATTTAAAACATTTCATAGATTCACCACAGTTTATATCCCATTCAACATATATACGTGTATGTAAAATGAATTTAACAATGAAAGCAAACATACATGCGTGCAGTATCTTATTTAAATCAAATGTGTGCATGCAAATAATTTTGACATTAAATAAACATTCATACACATGCTGAAATTAAAGTGTAGAAATTTAAATAAGATGGAGAGAGCGACACCAGATTTGTTATCAAGGTTCGGTCAAACCAGCCTACGTCCCCGCCTTGGGCATACCCCCAAGGATTCCACTATACCTGCTCACTTAACCGAGTAGAGTAGAAGTCTTTTACATTTTCTCATTACGGGGCGAGGAAAACCCCAGTTCAATCTTTGGGCTAAACCGAACTAATCTCATTTACGGGGCTGAGACCCCCCAATTCAATTCCGAGCTGAACCGAACTGGTCTTTTTTACCGGGCCGAGACTCCCCAGTTCAATGAACGGGATGAACCCAACCATACAATAAAACATTTGTGTACATATGTTAATGTCTTTGAAATACAAGCAGAAATGTACACAATAAAACTCTAAAATGTATGCACTCTCTTATGATATGATTTAAGCTCAGTAGAGTAAAGGGTGCATTTATAAATAATCAGTGCACAAATATAAGTATGAAAATATGAGTATTATGTTTTCCTATAAATATTTTTGCAAATAAAGAACATTTGGAGAATCTAGGAATTGAAACTCAATAAAATATTTGAGTTGTAAATAATTTCTCCCATAATATTTATCAAATAAATAACTAGGAGAAATGCAAGCAATACTCTCAAAAATTGATTTTCAAAAGATAAATAAAATTAAGAGTATATGCATGTAAATACAAATAAGATGCCTAAAATAAAATACTCTCTTTAAAAATGATTTTGAGATAAAACAAGTGAAAGAGAGTTGGAGAGATTTGTTTAAAATATTTTATCCCAAAAGTGTGATTTAAACAATAAAAAATATTTTGGGGAACTTTGATTAACAATGGATTAGAGAGAATATTTGGGTTAATCAAAGTTACTAATATGGAATTATGAGGGGGTATTTATAGATTTTCTAAAAATTTTGACCGTTGGGGACACGCTCGGTATTTTGAAAAAGATCAATTAAATTTTAATGACGTTTTAACGCTTTTAAAAAATTCCAACCCGAGAGCTCCGGTCGACCACTTTTGTGGTTCGGTCGACTGTGGAGCCAAGTTCGGTCGACTAGGGAATTTTTGAATTATAGGTTCGGTCGACCAGACTTGAGGCGATTTCCAAACCTCCGAGGTTCAGTCAACCAGATCATTTTGAACTATGAGGTTCGGTTGACCGGGCGGTTGGGGCTTCTCCTGAGGATGCTCGGTCAACCAGAGCATTGGAGTTCATTTTTTGGTTGGTTGATCAGGAGGTCAACTTGTTGACCTAGGGAAGTTCGGTCAACCAAGTCTTGCCTATATACTTTTGGTCGATCGACTGAGCGGTCAACATTTTGACCCGATGGGGGTTCGGTCTACCAAAGATCTCAGTGTAACTGAGTTCAGTCAATTGAACATGCCATCCTTGGGCATTTTAGTCCTATTCCACTAATAATGTTGTCTATATATATATATATGATGATTAATTTTAAGTCAATAGGGAACATTTTCATGCATAATAGTGTCCTATGGTCAATCTAAGGTCTTTGAGAGCCGACCAAAAAAATCGAGCATCGGTCAACTTGGAAACATCGTTTAGCCTTGATTTTGACCCTAAAGCTATTCTAAAAACTTTGTATGATTTTAGTCTTTTTAGAAAAAGGTTTTTGGTGAGATGTGCTTGTCCCTAGGGTCTATTTACGGTTGTTTTGAGCATTCAAACACATCATGCAAATGCATGCATTGTTACAGACCAAAGATATAAAAAATTAAATGCAATTACATAAAATAAACTTCTTTTTCGTCTTTTTGCTCTTCTGATTTCATAGAATGCGCTTGATCGTATAGTCTTTAAGTCCTACAAGCTTCCATCGTTATTTCTTTATGTGTGTGTTAAATTAATGGACCCATTCATATGCTAAATACACACATAAGAAACATGTGCTTTGTCAGCATCAAAATAGGGATCAGACTCAAAAAGTCAACAAATTACTCTCAAGGTCTTCCAATCCATTGATTTGATAAAAATAGTCATTCTTATTTTCCACTTAGTGAAATTTTCACCATAAAACATTGGAAGCTTTGCAGAGATTTGTCCCACACTGAATGAGGATACACCAAAATAAGCCATCGTGATCTTTTTACAAAATAATGTTCAAATCTATGCAATGAGGCTCTAATACCCAATGTTAATTTAGGTGTAATCCCAAAAGGGAGGGGATGAATTGGGTATTTAAAAATATTTTGATATTTCAATCCTTAATTGAAAACCCAATTATACATCCACAAATTTGGAAATACACCAAATTCAGTATTATACAACTAAATTGATTTAATCAGTGGGTATCTCAATTAATTCAGTATTACCCAATTATTCTCACGTATTTTAGATATTCATATATACCAACATTTAAAACATGCACACACAGAGAGAGAGAGAGAGAGAGAGGGTAGACACCAAATTTTAACGAGGTTCGGCCAAACCCAACCTACGTCCTCACCTTGGGAAAAAACCTCAAGGATTTTACTAATCCGATCCTTTAACTGAGACGGAGTTTCCCTTTACAGTCCGCTGCTTACAAGAGGTACAACTTCCTCCTAGTCCGCTCCTTACCAGAGGCACAACTTCCTCCTACTCCACTGTTTACTAGAGGCACAACTTCCTCCTACTCACAATCCGCTGCTTCCATGAGACATAGCTTCCTCACCATGGTTCACACACCGAACAGCAAATACAATAATTGAATACAATTTCTTGATGCACTTAAATGCTTCTTAGCAAGCTAATGTGTACAATAAATTCCTAAACACATTCATAGGATATAACTTGAAACTCAAAGAATGTATGTGATGATTTCAATAATATGTTTTCAATAATCGAATATATGGTCTTTATATATAAAATTATATGTGATATGTTTGCTCCAAAGATCTAAACTTTATTTAAAATTTTTTCCACAAAAGATATCTCAAAAATATGTATTTTGGAGATTTTAGGATTTTCCCTCAAATAGTTTTCGCAATAATGGAATACAATGAAATCTTTGAATAAAGTATAAACGTGAATGCTTTCAAAGATCTAAGCTCGAAAATAAACTTTTTTTCAAAAGATTTATCTAACAACAGATATATGAAAAGCTAGGGATCTTGCTCTCAGTAAAATATCAAATAAAAATGAGAGAAGAAAAAGTTTTACAATGAAGATTAAATTCCCAAATATAAAACCTTGTATACCAAACCTCAATATCAAATGTGCTTGCAAGATGTGTGCGTGAATACCTTTGTGAAGCTGAGAGAATGCCCAAAAGATGTTTGAACTTGATGGAGTGTAGGCAAAAATATGCAAAAGTTATCTCTCCTTGTCTTGTTATGTTCTCCTAGGGTTTTGGGAGTGTTTAAACATGTATTCTCGATATTGGATTAATTCCTGACCGTTGAATCATTTAAAATAAACTATTTATGTCCATGTCCGCGCTGAATTGTCGTTCTACACTAGGAACTCGT
Organism: Malania oleifera; assembly: GCF_029873635.1. Taxonomy (NCBI): domain Eukaryota; kingdom Viridiplantae; phylum Streptophyta; class Magnoliopsida; order Santalales; family Ximeniaceae; genus Malania; species Malania oleifera. The sequence goes on along the minus strand of NC_080425.1, from coordinate 9,284,615 downwards.
CAACGAGTGCATAGGTTCGTCAACGAGTGTTTAACACTCGTTCGTCAATGAGAACATGGGTTCGTCAACGGGAGGCCTGTTTGAATTTTTTGAGCGCTCAGTATTTTCTCGTTGATGTGTACAGTAACTCGTCGCTGAGTGGCCTAATGAATTCGTTGACAAGGCTAGGTCATTCATCGACAAGGCCTTTATATTTCAAAAAAATTTGCCTCTAAAATTCCATCCAACCTAGAACTAATGTAAATGAGTTTTTCATGAAATGCATGAGTCCTAATGTTAGTCTAGGGTATACTTGAGTTTCCAACTATATCTTATGAAATATGTAAATACAAGTGAGACTAAACATACATTACAACTGAAAATCTGAGGTGTCTTCATCCTTCTTTTAAGTTCATGGAGTATGCCAAGTCTTATGCGCTTCAAGTTCCTCATGGCTTCCATAGCATTTGTATCATTCGTGCATGCTTAATAATGATCCTGCTAAAAGACTCAATGCACAGATGAGATAATTGTGTTTTTTCATTATCAAAACGAGATCTGGCTCAAAAAGTCAACAATTAATTTGATTTGAAAATTTTGGGTTGCGAACATGATTAGCTAAGTTCTACAACTTGGGTTGTGGTTTAGTGTCGGTTGCTTTCCATAATTTATTAGGTTACCTTCGATGTTATTGTTAAACTTTTATTTGGCTAATATTAGAAATTGAAGACATCATTGATGAATCGCTTGTTTTTATTTCTTGTTTTGTTGTTGATGTTAGGTACAACAAAACCTTGATTTTTAATCTAGGATTTTCATCAATTAAATTTACACGAATTTTGATTGATGCTTAGTATTTTTTCAAGTACTTTCCATTTTGTTTACTATTTTCATAAACATAAAAAACTTGTTGACTTTTTTGGATTCCGATTGGAATCACATAATTGCTTAATCCTTCTTTAGTTCTTAAGATCAGGGGTAGTGATGACTAAAGAGCTTAGGAAGTTGTTTGTGCCTAAAATGACAAATTTTGGTATATACATTCACTATACACCTTTGGCATACAAATTAAGAATGGGACGTTAGTTTCCACATTTGTCATATCATTCCTCTGAATGGTTCAAAGTAAACCTAAAGAGATATTCATTGTGACTTTCTAGTCCTATATACCTTATGAGATTAGCACGACAACCTATTGTAACGACCTCAAAATTCTAACCATTATATATATATATATATGTATATATATATATATATATATATTTGCATATCTATATCCATACCTAAGTAGCGGAAACACAAATCATCCATCCATTCACAGATACGCTATCCAATACCAGAATTCAGTATATATATACAGGCCATAGCTACACAAAAATACCCCTCCAGCATCATCTACTCAAAAAAATATACACAACTCTGTCAGAACTCACTAGGGTAATCAAATGACACTCTATCCGCGAGCCTGATCTGCTCGCCTAGTTGACTCACCTAAAAAATGTTAAAGTAATAGGGTGAGTCGACTCTCAGTAAGTGGAAATATGCTATTACTAGTGTGTGACAACTAAGTCAAGGATACTTTAAAATAGTAATTGAATTGTAATGCAATAAATCATCTGTAAAGCATATTTTTCTTTCACAATTTAAAATATACTGTATTGTCTAAATTTTCTACTTTTCATACTGATAATATCATACTATACTCATCATATACTGTAAAACTGTATACATATACATAACTGTGCTTTATCCCTGGGACTCTATATGTCATGATTTGACCTCTCATGACAGGGTTGTGCGGCCCGTAGGTGGGACTTAACCTGGTCGACCCTCCAGGTAAGTCATCATACTCTACACTACCTCAGTCCAGCCAAACTGTATCCACTCCTAAGTGTGGGACAGGCTGCTACCTCGTCTAACCGGCCCCCTCTACCCAGTGTACCGCTGCATCCTCTCCGAGCACGGTTAGACGGTACCCACACATTATCTGAAATATGTGGTTACACTCTATCTGTATATAGCAACGGTACCGTGCTCTGTAAACTGTATCTGTCTGTAATCTTTCCATAGGGATCTAATACTATATATATATATATATATATATATATATATATATATATATATATATATTCTTTTACTATTTTCATCATGTTTCCCAAAATTACCATAACGTTATCTTTATGTATTGTAAATACTGTAATCTTTGTAGACTGTGTCTATAGCATCTTGATACTACCTCTGTATATCTATCTGTATACTTTGTCTATATACTCTGTATCTTACGGTAATAGGAAAACATGGCATGCTATAACATTGTACTATATATATACTGATCTAAGTAAAATTGTATACATGTATATGTATATATATATATATATATATTTGTATCATGAAACTATTTGTATAAAAGCTATATATGCATGTAAATTTCTCTGTGCATTCAGTATAGTATGATACATTATAAAAACTGTATAAATTCTTCATCACGTGAAAATCTACTCAAGCCACACAAGCATTTAAATTCATATTCTGTAAATACTATATAACAAATTGGTATAAATATGTGTTCATGAAATCTATAATAGCATTATGAAAACTCCTAGCATAGCATATTTCCCTTACTTTAACTTTGAAAAGCCTCTGTAAAATTGTGGCTCTATACCCGCAGGGTTCTTAGCTTAACATCCTCAAAACACAATCCTCCAAAACAAAACATCAGTATTTTCTTACCTACAGCATTTCTTATAACTAGGAAAAAGGCAAATACTGAATAAAATGCCCTACCCTGAGATTGGGACGAAATCCAACCCAACTTTTCCAGCGATTAGCTCCGGAGGACTTCAGAGAATCTCGCCAGGAGCGTCGCGGTAGCCTCAGATCTTTGATTCGGCGAGAAACAAGCCTAGAAAAGAAGAAAGAAATGAGAGAGAGAGTCGTAGAGAGAGAGAGAGGGGCATGGATAAATGATAAAAATCCGAGTTTTCCACTTTTATACTGTGGCCTTCGTCGATGAGACACGTCATCTCGTTGACGAATCTTTCAACAAATTCGTCGACGAGTCCCTGTATTCGTCGATAAAATTTAGGCTGCCCCATAACCCCTCTCGGTATTTTCTTGTTGATGAGACCCTGTATTCGTTGACGAATTTCCTTATGTACTCGTCGACAAAGCCCTGTATTCATCGACGAATTCTGGAAATTCCTTGAATTTATTATTATCGTTATTATCTCCAAAATGCGATGTCATCAACGAACGCTCCACGTTTGTCGATGACGTCTACTGCCTCCTTCTGTTCCTATTTCCATTTTCCTTTCTCTTTAATATTTAAATATCATTATTTTCTGGGTCGTTACACCTATTATCCATATTGTATTAAATAACTATATCTCTTTGATGGATAGTTTATATTTTCACATGAACTATATTGGACTATTCTAAATTGCTTAAATATCCTAAATTGCCTATTTGTCTAGAATGCCAACTGCATGGCTGTTACAGTATTGTGAAATGCATGCGGATAGGTGATAATAGGAGTGCATGCTAATTGAACTAAATCCCACCTGCATGGCTGATGCAGTGACTTGTGTATTGCATGTTGGTAGATATTTTTAGGTTCATGCATGCTTAATCTGAATTACTTGCTGTAAACAACTAGGCTTTTGGATCATGTATTTATGGGAAAATGTTCTATTTACAGATGACATGTTGTTGAAACATCGTTAGAATTTTCCTAAAATAATAAAAAGTCCATAAACCATGCGCTAAAATGAGTATGTTATACTACGTGCTAAAATATTTTTGAAAGTGATGTTTGTATTTCAACCATTCTTAAATTGTCTAATGTGAATAGTTTTCATGGAGTTCATTTAACAATTTAGCATCAGAAACTTATTATATGAACCTATAAGAGTTGTTTTATATATAGGATCATTGTGTAAGGATCCCACATCGGGTGTGTAGTACAGAGATATTGGGTGTATAAGGATAGTTTGAGTTCCAAATAAATGAGGCGTCTTTTAAAGAAAACCTAATTACACAAGACATAAAATTAAGAAGATGTGAATATGAAAAGGATTAATAAAAGCACCTCAAAAGCAGTGGGTAGGTTGCTCGTGAACATGACTACATTTTAGCATGGTCATTAGGAGACTATCTTTGTAGCAGTGGGCAGATGAAAACAATTCCTAAAAGTATCCATGGAAGCAAAACTGGATATATATCATGTGATATATTTCCAAACATCACTAGTGTGCTTGACACCACATATGAGAACCTAGATGAGTTGAAGATAAAATAGAACGAACAACCCATGTCCTTTTAAGTAGAATGCTTGAAGATAAAGACCGTCACTAGTAGTCTTATATTAGTGATGGTTTTTACAATTGTCACTAATAATGCATTTATTGACGGGGAAAAAAATTCAATAGGTTACCAAGTCTAGAGGACTTGCACACAAGCAGTCTCATGGAGAAGAAATTATCTGCTAGCTTCACTTTTATAAGTTGACTCAAGATCCCCCAAATGGTGGATAATTAGTGTCGGTTTTACAAACCATCACTAATATGGTGGATTATTAGTGACGGTTTTTTAAAACCATTGCTAATAATGCACGTTAACGAAAGAACAATTTGTGTTTGATTGGTTGAGTTTAGATGACGAGCAACCGTATTTAGTTAGGTGTTTGGGTGCTTGTGAGCTAGTTGGAATAGGTTGTGTAGCGAAGTATCTACCACATCAAGTGGCTATGCTATTCGGAATGGATCAATAAATTTTGGGCAAGGTTGGCTTCTTGCCTGTCCTGCAAAGATCACTCTAAGCGGGGTTTCCATTAAGCATTACAACTGGTGGAAAAGTCATATGTTGACTTTAGCAAATTGTAATGAAGTGTGTGTGTGTTTATGAAGATGAGTAAGCCTAAGACTTCACCATATGATCAAGCAAGAATGTATAGGGAGATGTTGCGATTCCAATGCATTGAGGAATCCTAGCAATCGTAATGAAAGACCTTACAAGATGAAGATAGAGACGGTAAGTGAATGGAGCAATGGGTAGGAAGATTTCCCTCCGGATATGGAGGTTCAACCCAGTGATGCAAGTGAAAATAATGTCAAATAAAAAGTGGCTCTAATGGTTCCACCCGAAAATGGTGAAAGTAGTTGTTGAATGAGGCCTTGGGTTGATTGTGGACAGTTGCATGTCACTGAAGGTGCTTAAGTTGTTTGGGTACACTCAGGTATGTTTCTTGTGGCACCTATCTCTTGTTCTCTAGGTGGCTAAAACGTATCTAGGAGGTTGGAATGTTTCTAGAATTGGAGCCAACTTCAATCCAAGAAATTTTCATCTGCTTAGTTGGGTGGCCATCCAAGAACACGACTAAACTCTGCAACAAAAAACCAGCAAGATCTATGAGATTTTATCCTTTTAACATCCGGCACATAAATTGGACCCTTGATCTACTAGTGTTTTCAAATTTCAATATTGCATCGAATGATTGATCAATAGTAGTATAAATAACAAAGCGTTCTGGGTGCCATAAGAAACATTCTAGCCTCCTAGAGAATAGGAGATGGGTGCCACAAGAAACATACCTGAGTGCACTCAAATAGCTTAAGCACCTTCAGTGACATGCATGTGACGACCGAAAAATTACACCATTTTTTTATATGCTATGATACCCCTAAAATACCTACTCTAACATCTCAGGACCCAGAGGGCACTGAGGTATTCCTGTACATAAATCGACACACCTATGCAGTGGAAAACATAAAGTTATACATCTATATTTACAATACCAGAATTCAGTGTTTCCAAACCATACATATATGTTTACACATCACCCAGTTTCATCTACTCCAAAAATACATTCCCCTGAACACACTTACCCTTTAAAATAAGGTAGTACAAAAGATCTCTCTATCTGCGAGCCTGATCTGCTCGCCTAACTAGATCACATGAAAAATGTTAAACCACTGGGATGAGACAACGCTTAGTAAGAGGAAATATCTTATTACTAGTGTGTGGCGACTGAGTTTCATAAATATTATATTGACAATATCTGAAATTGTAAAAGATGGTAAATCAATATACAGTATAACTTGCATTTATCATAGTTTAAAGTATAATTGTAATAACTGAGTTTTCTACTTTTTATATTTCTAGTATCATACTATATTTGCTGATATTTTGTAAATCTGTATACATATACATAACTGAGATGTTTATCTTGGAAAATTGTATGTCATGATTTAACCCCTCATGACAAGGTTGTGCGGCCCGTAGGTGGGACTTAATCCTGGTTGGCTTACCAGGTAAGTCAACTGTACTTTGTCAATCCTCAGTCCGACCAAACTGCAACCTTTCCTAGGCTCAGAACTTGTAACTACCTCGTCAAACCGGCCACCTCAACCCAGTCTTCTGGGGAGTCTACAATCACTCTAGGCACGGTTGATGGAAACCATCCTCACACTATCTAAGATGTGTGGTTGCACTTTGATCTATACTAGCTACGGTACCTTACTCTGCTAACTGAACATAACTTGATTCATCAGGGTCTGATACTTTATATACTATTTCTATAGATATCCTACTGTTTTCATCATGATTCTAAAATAACCATAACACTATAAATCTGATATGAAAATACTATAATATCTGACTAAAATAACTATAATATTTGACTGTAATAACTATAATAACTGATTGTCATATCTGATTAAATAATTTGTAATGTCTGAGTGTTATGGTTTTGGAAAGCATGACATTCTGTAATTACTGTAAAATACTGGTCTGTATAATATCTGTTTGGTAAATATCTGTCTGGTAAATATATCTGTCTATATATACACTGTAAACAATGATATTCTGAAAAACTATACAAATTCTGTACTAATCAAATATCTACTCAGGCCACACAATTAATAAAACTCATGTTCTAAAATATGTAAAACTGTATAATTTATACCCTGTACCTTAATAAACAAATACTATAATTAACTAATAATATTTATGAATTTACTAGCATAACATATTTCCCTTACCTAATTGGCTGGGAGGCTTGCCTCCAACTTTATCCTCACTTTCACGGCGTACAATCCCCAAAATCCTGAAATAATACATATTTCCAATAAATCAACTATACTTCTCCGAACCTACATACTCATAATTTTCTGGATTATAATTTACCTGGGCTCCTAGAAATATTCACTGGTGTCCCCAACCCATGTCTACAGGGTCCCAAAAACACCATAGTCCTGAATTTATAACATCCTAATTTTATTCCACAAAACTCTAGTATATTCCTATATAACTCAAAATCTAGACTCAAATAAACTTGATAAAACTGAAAATACCCAAATATTCAACTTACCCGAATTTTGGGATGGTACCCAAGTTGGCCTATCCAATGATCTACTTCAGCAGGCTTGAAGAGAATCTCCCAAGAGTAATGTGATGACTTTTGATTGTCGAAACAGCGAAAAACGAAGCCGAAATCATAGAGAGAAGGGGAGAGGGTTAGTTTTAGAGAGAGAAGGGGTTTGCTACACGATTTTCTCGCTAAAAACGATTAGGCATATTTATAAACCTGGATTCGTCGACGAGACACATCACCTCGTCGACGAGTCCATAGAGGGAGTTCGTCGTCGAACTCGAATCCCTCATTGATGAACTTCAGGCTCTGCTAAACCCCCTCTCGGTAAATTCTCATCGACAAGACACGTGTCCATGTCGACGAGCCCAAGAAGGACGCTCATCGACGGGAACCCTGCGTTCGTCGACGAGACCCTATAAGTCCCTTTTTGGAATTTTCCTTTTCTTCCCTTTTTCTTTAACTACTTAATTACTATAATTCTTCACGTCTCTACAATGCAACTGTCCATAATCAACCCCAAGGCCTCATTCAACAATTGCTTTCACCCTTTTTGGGTGGAACCATTGGTGCCACTTTTGATTTGACATTATTTTCACTTGCATCACTAGGTTGAACCTCCATATCCAGAGGGAAATCATTCTCCTTATTGCTCATTTCACTTACCATCTCTACCTTGATTTTTGAAGGTTCTTCACTACGATTGCTAGGATTCCTCGATGCAGAGGAATCACAACCTTCCCTGTGCATTCTTGCATGATCAGATGGTGAAGTCTTAGGATTACTCATCTTCATAAACATATACTACATTAAAATTTGCTCGAGTCAACATATGACTCTTTCGCCAGTTGTAGTACCTAATGGAAACCCCTGCTTGGAATAATCTTTGCGGGACAGATAAGAAGTCAACCTTGCCCAGAAGTTATTGATCCATTTTGAATTGCGTAGCCACCCGATGTGGTAGATGCTTTGCTATACATCCTATTCCAACTAGCTCACAAGCACCCAAGCACCTAACGAAAGATTGTAGCTCGTCATCTAAACTCAACCAATCAAATACAGATTGTTCTTTCATTAACATGCATTATTAGCAATGGTTTTTAAAAACCGTCACTAATAATCCACTATATTAGTAATGGTTTGTAAAACAGATACTAATAATCCACCCTTTGGGGGATATGAGTCGACTTATAAAGGTGAAGCTAGCGGATAATTTCTTTTTGATGAGACTGCTCGCGTGCAAGTCCTTTATACTTGGTAAGCTATTGAACTTTTTTCCCTGTCAAAAAATGCATTATTAGTGACGGTTGTAAAAATCATCACTAATATAAAAGTACTAGTGACAGTCTTTCTCTTCAAACATTCTACTTAAAAGGACATGGGTTGCTCGTTCTATTTTATCTTCAACTCATTCAGATTCTCATATATGGTGTCAAGAACACTGGCGAGGTTAGCCAATATATCACCTGATATATATTTGGTTTTCTTTCCTAGATAATATTAAGAATTGTTTTCATCTGCCCACTGCTATGAACATAGTCTCATAATGACCTTTCTAAAATATAGTCATCTTCACGAGCAACCCACCCATGCTCGCAGGCAAAGAAAGAAGGGAGGAGGTTCAAAGTGCTCAAAACATATACTATGATTATTATCGTCATATATATATATATATATATATATATATTTGTAGCTGTTTAAAATAAAAGTACAATTTGTTCCCCTTATTATACAATGTTAGTAAGTTATCTTTAAAATTTTAAATTAATTAAGAATATAACTAATTTAAGATCTATTCTAAATAACTCTTACTATCCCACCCACGCTTCCGCTACGCTAATCTGATTTCGGCTAGGCTCCCTAGGGTAACTGAAATGTATGAAAATAAATGGGGTGAGACACCTCTTAGTGAGTAAAGAGTAGATTATTATCAATGTGTGGTTCAAATGAGGTTTAGTGTAAATATAACTCAATTAATAAATTAAGTGTTAAAATCTGCCTTGAATAATTGTAAGTCATTTTTATCCAAAAGACGCATGCATATAAATATATATATCTCCCTTTATACCTTCCTTTCACATCACATTTTAGCCCTACTACCTAGGCTTTGTTCACATATACGCATATACTTTTCCTTACTGAAAATCATCTGTTAGGCCCTTCAAATATGACCATTTATAAACATATAAATATATGCATATTTCTTTCGTGAAACAACATTCAAGCCCACCATATAATCCAAACCACATAAATATACAAATATGTATAATCGAACTCCTTTTGGCCAATGCATGTCATGTTTAACCCTTATGACTGGGTTGTGTGATCCAAAAATTGGACTTAGCCTTGGTTGGCTGACCAAAGCTAAATCAAAGGTAGCTCATCTGTAAGTGCGATTTGCCTCCCCATCCTGGTCCGGAAACAGATGGGTACTCCATTTCTACTCAGGCCAAATCCACTATCCACTGTCAACACTTTCATAATAGTGTGGTTGCACTAATACTCATCTGTACTTACGGTACCGAGCATCCATCACATCCAACCCATCAAGGTTCTTAAAACATATAATTGTAATTTATGCAATAAAACATATAATCTCATCATTATTCCCAATATAAAATCTATACAAAATATCTTCCTTATTCCCAATCTCATCAATATTCGCAATGAATCGCACATTAGACATAACTCTGTAAAAACCCCAAATTTGCTCAATTTTACAAGAAAATAAAATAAACTCATGCCAAACAATTTATAAGATAATTATAATTTCATAAATCACTTGAGAAATGTTCACAAATATATATTCAGTAAATTTAAATAAAAATGCGGGTATGATCAATTTCACCTATTTAATTTAATTCCAATATATTCCAAAAGAAAAACCGATATGATCAAATTCCCGCAGTTTAATTTAATTCCAAAATTATTCCCAAAAATACGCTATAATCAAACCCTTGCAATTTAATTTAACTCAGACATATGAATATAATTAAATTTACATAATCTATTAAAATCAGGCATATTTTTAAAATAAAATCTGAACATGGATATAATTAATTTTACTTACTCAACTTAAATAAGGCATATTTTAAATAACATAAATCTTATTAAATTCACATACTCAAATTTAATCGGGAATATTTTAAACTAAACCTGGCATTATCTAGTCCACTTACCCTAACCTTGGAGTGGTGCCTACGGCATGCCAATGATAAGGTTTCTCCAATTAAATCGTAGAAGTGCAGAGCTGGGACCCTGAAATGATGTTCATTCTTAAATTTTGCTTAGAGGAGCAGAGAAAATTAAGAGAGAGAGAGAGAGAGAGAGAGAGAGTCAAGAAAGAGAAAATGGAGAGAGGTAGCAGAGAAAGGGGGAGACGTTCTATAAGGATGGATCTCTCCTGATATATCCTTCCTGAATATATATATGAAACTCATATTATAATATTATATTATGTTATATTAATATATTATTATATTATATTAATATATTAATATATTATATTAATTAATTAATTAATTATTTTTTATTTTTTTATTTTTTTATTAGGATCATTCCACTAATCTTGTATATATAATTTGGGGTCGTTACATTAATGGTCTCATCAAATGTGATGAGGATGTGCTTTAAGTTGAGTAGGGGTTAATAAAGTCTCGAAATTTGTGATAATAATCCAATCAATTAATATCTTACTTTGATTAATTACTTTTGTGAATATTTTTTTTTGTCCTTTTAGCACATCTTGTGAACCAAAAATAATGGATGTTCTTTTTTGTATAGTCTTGTAAAGGGGGTTTAGTGGTCAAAATGAAACTGCAAATTAACTCCTTATTGTTCTGTATGGTATAAGGTTGACTTCTTTTTTCGGTTTATGAAAATGTACTTTACTCTGTTCAGAGCTGGACATATTTTTCTTAGACACAATTTAACAATGGAGAATTGGCCTACCACCCCACTAGCTTTTGGTTCAGATTCAAGAGAAGGCGGTCATTCTAGTGTTGGAAGTGCTGCGTGCCATGAAGATATTTATAGTTCAAATGTCAAGAACAAGTCAAACTTGTCTCAGTCTATAGAACAAGATTTAGATATTGGGGGGGGGGGGGACTTCACTTATGAATAGAATCACTGGCAATGACCATTTCGTGTTAATTGACAATTTGGAGAAAGACTCCCAAGAATAGTTGTTGCATTCATACATAAGCAGACTACCATATCAACACAATTCTGCATTTTCCCCTAGCTTGTCTTCAGAGACATACACGACAGGACTCATTGTGTTGGATTCTAAAGAGAACTTGGAGAAATTATGGGAATTTTTGGAGAATCCAAATCACATTATAACATCTTCAACAAGATGATATCAAGTTAATGCATTATTATTGTTGATTGTAAATGTCCACTTTTTCTTCTAGTTTTATATCGAATTATATTGGATTCGGAGTAATTGATTTCATTACAACTTATATTTCCCTTGTCAGTTAGCTTTAATTATTTTGTTCATTTTCTGCAGGTCGTGGGTGATAACTGAAAAGATACCAAGGCATGGAGTGTTTAAACCATTAATTGGGAACCTGAAACCGAAGTCCCTGGCAAGTACTTTCATTTTTATTTTTGATATTTTTTGAGGAATTATCATCAACTATAAAAGTAAGATTTTGTGCTACTATTGGAGCTTTGTTATGGAACTGTATAATTGATTTTATGATTCTTATCTTGCAGCAGGAATTACAGAGCACAAATGCTATAATTTGTGAAAAATTAAAGCTCTGTCACTCAGAAATTGCATAATACAAGATAGCTAAAGAGCTAAGGGATTTATTCGTGGAGTTTTCAGATCATCAGAAGCGGCTACACAAGAGGCTTGCATTGGAAGAGAAAAAAATCCTGGACCCGTCTGCCCCATAAGTTCTTGCAGAGTTTAGACGTGTTCTTGGATGGCCACTCAAATAAGCAGGTGAAAATTTGTGTCTCATTTTTGCAAACTGAGTGAATTATTAAATTTCTTTGACGGATGGTGTATATTTTATATGAACTATTATTTGGGCTACTGGATTACGTGTCGTGCGTATCTATTGTCACGACCTGGATATTTTCCACACATTTTTTTTTTATAATCATATCAATGTCATATATTCTAGCTCAGCAGGTCACAATCCACTTGGACCCGTGGGTACCAGGGATATATCAGAACATACAGCAGAAGCCCTAGCAGCAGAAAACATACAATAATGTACATCTCAATATAATATATATTACAAAATACCAGAGTTCCTACAATCACTGTATCTCATAATATACATCCCAAAAATCATATCTAGAGACATTTTCCCCAAAATCTAACAGTCCCTACACAACTTACCCTTCACAGAGGGCAGATAAACAACACAAATTCTGCGGGGCCTTTCCCGCTCTCCTATCCGGGGCTCCTGAAAAATTTATAAGTTTTAGGGGTGAGACACCTCTTAGTAAGGGAAATAAACTAATACCAGTGTGTGACAACATGAGTATTCCGTGTTCTACATATATCATACATAGCATATTCAGTACTATTTTATCAAATCTGGGAAAACATATATATAATTCAAACATGGCAGAACATACTGCATTTTCATAACATATCTCTTCTCAAATCATAATAATAATAATAACATAAAACAATCATGGTAGGTTAGCTGATTGTTGTCATGTATTACCCCCACATGACTGGGTTGTGTGGCCCGAAGGCGGGACCTGACAATGGTTGGCCGACCACTACCAAGTCAAACAGTAGTCTGTAGGTCCGATGGGTCTACCCAGACTCGTCCGTACACTAGGGGCAATAACAGCACACTTCTTGAAAATAACCACATCGACCATCCAATCTCACACCACTTCGTACAGCGGCGTTAACACAGATATCATGATCACGAGGACCATGGGCACATAGCAACGGTACCGTACAAGTGCTAGCCTAGACCAAGCCAACTAGGTTCTGATATCATATAACGTATACTAAAATCGTGATACATGGATATCTCATATCATTTATTTTCATATCAACCATATCATTTTGCATATATACGTATATCATGAAAATCATCGGCCCGTACGCCGGTATTACACATTTTACAATAGTTCGGCTCGTACGCTGGCAAATCACATAGCACAGCCTGTACGCTGGCAAATCACATAGCTCGGCCCGTACGCCGATAAATCACATAGCACAACCTGTACGCTGGCAAATCTCATCCCCATAGCATGGCCCGTACGCCAGCAAATCATATATATATTTAAAAATATTTCGGCCCGTACGCTAGTTTTCCATCATAAAAACCCGTGTCATAATCACATTCCCAGAAAACAGTTTCTCATACATTTTATACTCATGCCACACTAGCGGATTTTCACATATTCACTCATATGGTCATTTTCACAGTATTTTGCAAATATAACACACACACATATATATAAATATATATACATTTTCCACCAATCAGATGCTAAATATATATATATATATATATATATATATATATATATATACACATGCATTTTCTCAAAACAAAATTGACTTAATTTATCCCCTTACCTGATTCCTGAAATGTCTCTAAGAAAAATCTTCCCTGCACCTGCAGGGTTCCCAACTCAACACCCTGAAAATGAAAATTCCCAGTATTAAAGTTTAGTATTTCTAAGCATATAATACTTTCCCCAATTGTCAAAAACCCAAATATTGAGTAGAGAGTTTTTACCCAAAAGTATTCAAGTCTAACACCTGAGGGATTCCCTGACCAATACCCTGAAATTGAAAACCCTCAGTATTAAACTTCAATATTTTCATGCGCACAATATTTCTTATAGCTAGCGCAAGACCAAATATGGCCTAAAAAGCCTTACCTCAACTCTGGGATGATTTCCAACTAGCTTTCTTCCACGATCCGTTCCAGCAGATTTGAAGAGAACTCCGCCAGGAGCGTCGTGGTGACTTCGGATTGTCGATCCAATGTAAATCTAGTCTGAAATCGACAAAAGAAAGGGAGAGGACCGAAGGGGAGAGTGTGTGTGTGAGTTAGCTTCTTAATGAAGCTTTAAAAATCTGGATTTTCCCATATTTATAGAACAGGGAATTTCTTCGATGAGCCCGTACTTTGTCGACGAGTCCTTCACAAATTTCGTCAACGAAATCCACCCCTCATCGACGAAATTCAGTAGGCTAAAAAACCCCTCTCGGTATTTTCTCGTCGACGAGCCCCCTGTGTTCATCCATGAATTCTCTTAAGCCTTTGTCGACGAAACCCTGTGTTCGTCGACGAAGTCAACGACCTCCTTCTATTTCCGGTCTCCATTTCCCTCTCTTTATTATTTAAATACCATTCTAAATTCGAGTCGTTACATCTATAATGCCACTTGCATGACTAATGCAGTGATTTATGCTTTGTATGCTATAGAAAAATGTTATATTATCTAGTATACTCTCTTTGATTTACAGATTTGGGAAATTTTCTATTTACAGACGGCATGCTGTCGAAATTTTGTTAAAATTTTTCCCTAAATAATCAAAGCCAAAAAATCAAGTGCTAAATGTTTATAATATGATACATGGTTAAATTGTTATTGAAAGGATGAGTGATTTCTAAATGAAGATTGATCTTCATCATAAATTGAAAATGCATGCACAAGAACAATATAGAGGAGCTGAGCACCATTCTTAGAAATAGAGCATAAAGAACCCATTTGCATCACGTGCTTTGCTTTTTGAATATTGAGGCTCTTTCGAAAACCTTGAACATTGTATCTGGCTCTTAAAGCTTTATGATATATTAAATATGGATTGTTCTTGGTTATGAACACAAAATCATGCCTTAGTATGTACACATATGTTCAAACATTGTATACTAGCTAGTTAATTTCTGGTGAAATTATTATTTTATAGGGTTTGTGGCTGTCAGAACACTATGACGATGCTAGACACTACAGTCAGGTCAAATGCGCAAGTTTTTACTTTTCCTATTGGAATTGGTGTATTCCCAAGAGGGGGGTGAATTGGAATTTAAAAAATTTATTCCTTGGTTAAACCAGATATCAGTAATACACAACCTAGGGTCTTTCTAAGCATATATCAATTGCGCAAATAAAAATAATATGAGGAAATTAACTCATGCACAACATTCACAATATATCAATATAACATACATGTGTAGGAATATAAAGTACTGGAAATTAAAAGTAGACACATGATATGTTATCGAGATTCGGCCAATACTGCCTACGTCCCCGCCTCAAGCTCACAAGTAAGATAATTCCACTAGTTGCTCACTTCACGAGTGGAGCGATACTGTTTACAACACCTTACAGACTGGTGTATCTAATTCTCCTAATCGGGTTTGAACCAATCTGGTACTCTCCTAACCAGTTCTGAGCAAGTCCGAGACTATTTACATGGCTAGTCTCTCTCTTCTGACAACCTGTCGGGAATACAACAATATTCAACTAAAATATTTCTCATACAACAATGAATGCTTCTATACTAAGCAGATGTGTACACAATATGCACAAATACACTCACGTATGATGTGAATATAAACTCAATGTGAGAATGTGATTTTCACAAAAAATAATCTTTAAATAAATATGTGTATGATGAGTGCTCAAAGATTTTATGCCCAAAAAAGAAATTTCTTCAAAAATATTTCTCTAAATAAAGTATTGGAGAATCTAGGGTGCATGGCTCAAAAATATTTTCGTAAGCACAAGCCAATAAGCTTTTGAATCTTGCAATGGATGTGAAAGATTCACAAATAAGAAATGGTTTTTCTCTAAGGATATTTATCAATGAGAATATATGGAGAAAACTTAGGGTTTAATCTCAAGATAATGATCTGAAGAATGAATGGGATGTAAGAGTAAAAATAATATGATTTGTAAATAATAAAATGCCCAAGATAAAGAATGCTCTCTTGAATATGATTTTTCAAATGAATAACAAGGAGAGGATGAAAAACTAGCTTGAAAGAGTAAAAATAAGATATAAAAATTTTAGAGAATTTTCTAGCTAATCATCATACTAATTTTGTGTAATGACAGGGTATATATAGACTTTGGCCAAAATATGACTGTTGGGTACACAAAGGATATTTTTGAAAATGTTTAATTAGGTTTTATGAAAAATAACCATGTTTAACCTCGGTAAAAATCTAACCAACCCGAGAGGTTCGATCGACCATATTTAAGGTTCGGCCGACCATATTGCTAAGTTTGGTCGACTGTGACATTTTTGAACTGGGGATATGGTCGACCGTCTTAGGGCGATTTTGAACCCCTTCATGGGTTCGATCGATCAAGACAACGTCGGTTGACCATTCCTATAGATTCGGTTGACCAAGGCAAGGTTTAGTCGACCAAGTAGTTAGGTGTCAGATATGCTTCGGTTCGGTCGACCGTGGACGATACGTTCATTTCAGAATGGTCGACAATGAAGTCAACATGTTGACTTCTTGATTGTTCAGTCGACTGTGGCATTTATACTGCTATAGGTTCGGTGGACCATGGCTTAGTCTTTTCAGCCAACAAGGTTCGGTCGACCAAGTTGGTTATTACCAGAATGGTTCGGTTGATCGGGGCTATTTAGGAACCTAATTTTGACCCTAAGTTTTATCTCTTTTTGTATAAATATGACATTTTAGTTTAAAGGATTTTTCATTATGTGCATGGGGTCCTAAGGTCAATCTATGGCATAGATTTTTTAGTTAAGCCCAAAAAATCCGACGTCAGTCAACCGAAATTTTTGTAAACTTTATTTTAACCCTAATCTTTGACCGTAACCAATTAGTTATTTAAGAAAAGAGTTTCTGTGAAAAGTGTTGGTCCCTAGGGTCAGTCTATGGGCATACTGAGCTTATCATCCATATCATGCATACAATGCAATTATTACAGACCAAAATATAAAACCAAAATGCCCACAATATGTCTTCTTCTTTTGCTCTACATTTTCCCATGGAGTATGTCAGGAGTATGTGCTCTTTAAGGTCTTTCTGGCAATGTGTGTTCTGAATGATTAACTTGTTCAAGTACTTAGACACACACATTAGTAACATGCGATTTGTCATTATCAAAACCAGGGATCGGACTCAAAAAGTCAACATTTTTTATATTTTTTGTTAACTGAACAAGATTAATTTGTATATTTTAATTTGAATTAGTACTTGTATGTATTTTAATTTTGAACAATTTGAATTTTAAATTTTAATAATTTATGAATATTTTAGTAATTCTGGTTTCATTTCATGTATGCTAAAATGTAATTACAGGGTTTTATAGGAATTTTAAAAAAAATCTAATTTTTTCAAAGCATTAGTGACGGTTTGCAAAACCGTTACTAATAATGGGAAGATGAAGTATTAGTGACGGTTTAGAAACCGTCACATGGAATCAACATTATGGGGCTAAAATCATCACTAAGTGCCAAATATTAGTGACGGTTTTATAATTGTTACTAATACTTAATTATTAGTGATATTTTTAATAACCATCACTAAAAAGCGTACCATTAGTGACGATTATTAGATTCGTCACTAATACAAGCGCTTTAGTGACGAATTTGAATTGACCACATGTATAATTTATAGTGATGGTCGTAAGCTATTAGTGACGATTTTTTTTCCTTCACTAATACTCCACTCTTAATGACGGTTTGAATATTTTGCACTAATTAATAAGTAATAGTATCCACAGATATACTGACAAAGTTGGAATCGTCACTAATACTTAGAGAACCGTGACTAATAGTATTAGTGACGATTTTTTGATTATTAGTGACAGTTTAAAACCATCACTAATAACCTTATTTCTTGTAGTGATGAAGACCAACATCCTGAGTTTGGAACAGCTTGTAGAGAAAGTCCACCAAATTAGCCTTAGAGATAAGTAGATGGTGATATCACACGCTCGAGGTAAGCTTGTCATTCGAGTCACTATGGCAAAGAATCAGATGTTCACTCTCGCCATTGATCACAACATGTCAAGATGTCTAAGCGCCATCATCAACAACAAAGATTGGTTGTGGCATCTGAGGTTTGGACACCTCAACTTTGAAAGCTTGAAGCAATTGGGAAGCAAGAAGATGGTGAATGACTTACCCAACATCTAGCATTTGAATGATATATATGAAATGTAGAGACCCAAACCTAAAATAAGCTAGGTTTGTCGATGAAGGAGTCATGTTCGTCGACGAAGTCCTTCAGAGCCTCGTCGATGAAATTAAGCCTCATCAACGAGCAAATACCAAGCGGGTCAGAGAAATACCAAGAACTTGGACTTGGCGACGAAGGGATGGCATCGACGACGAGCTGTGTGACGGATTCGTTGACAAAGACACCGCCTCGTTGATGAGTTGGACTTGGTCAAAGGCCCTATAAATATCCAATTTGGTTGCTTAAAAGCTAAGTTTCTTCTCAAAAGCTCTCTCTCTCTCTCTCTCTCTCTCTACCGACAAAATTCTCTCTCTCTCTTTCTAAGATTCTTCGCCGTACGACACCCGTTTCTAAAAATGGAAATTCCTATGGGGATTAGAGGAGAAAGTTCTACAACTTTATCAGATCAGATCGTTATTCTGAGGATTTTTGGGTTTTCTAAAAAATCGGGGTAAGGATTTGATTTCAATTTCGATTGAATATTTGGATAGCAGTCGAAATTATAGTAAGGTTATGTTCTGTGGGTTTTAGGTTTTGAGAGTCTCGGGTTGTCGATTTGGACAGTGTTCGTACAAAGTTTCGTTTCGAGTTTAAGGTAAAGGAAATTTGATTACAACAGTTATTTTTGGAAAAACTAAACAGCTAAAAAGTTAGGTTATGCTTATATGTATGAGTTAACTGTTTATTTGCTAAATTTCACCGAGTAGAAATGCCAGTTTTGCGATTTTCCTGTTTTTGGTAAAAATAGGGATTTTGGTGTATGGACTCCAAATGTTTAAAACTTTTTTGTTTGGATTATTATGTATGTAGGAGATGCTTGAATCCTTTATTTTTATATAAAATGGTTTTTAATTATATCATATATCATATAGCGGATTTTTGTTCAAATTAGTGTGACACGTGGATGAAATTGAACTTGTGAACATTTGATATTTTTGATATGGATTGTGGGAACGGAGTTCCAACTTGTTATACTGAAAATGTGGAAAATAGAGGCCGGTTATACACCGAGTTGTATATGTGAAAAGGGAAAACCGAGAGGATATGTGTCGGTTTAAACCTGATTTGGATATATGAGTTTGTGAAAATACTGGAATTGCACAGGTTATCATGTTTTTTTATAAATTGTATATATGATAAATGGAACCACAACTTGTTACCAAAGGAGTTGAAAGATACTCCAGCAAAAGGGGTTGAAAGATACTCCAATGTGAGAAGTTGAAAAAGCTTCATTAATGGAGGTGAAAGATACTCCCAATGGTAGGGAATTCCTCAGCTAGAAAGGTATAGTGCACCCACACATGTAAATCAGTGTGGGTACATAGATAGTCGGCTAGCAGGAGTAATGAAACCACTAGTGAAATAATAGACCAGATGGTGGCAATCGGCCTATATATTTGATGCTTAACAAATGCATTGACGAACAGGGCATTGTTAGAGATATTAGTGCACAACCTGTGCCACGGGGTAAAATAGGCATTATATGTGATACAAAGCTGTTGGTCGTTCTATATTCATATACATGATTTAAAAGCTGATATGAAAAAATGGTATTGTTTATATTGATATATGTGTAGTTCTTTGGTATTGAAAACTTTTTCCTCATACGTATGGATACACGTTCTAAATTGAAATATTCACATGTGGTCACACACTGATTGTAATACTTTCTTCCTTACTGAGAGGTGTCTCTCCATTATACAACCTTTGTTTTCAGGTCCATCAGGACGTCCGTCCTAGTTGCTTAAGAGACTTGGAGAATTGTTTGTGGGTTGTAGCATACGTAAGTGGTTTATGAGTATATTGAACTTAGTTGGATTATCTCTTTTGGGGTTGTATTATTAGGATATGTTCCAAGTCTGTATAAATGTATTTGAGGATATAATAGTAAACTATGGTATATGTCTATTAGAAATCCCGAGGAATGTTTATATTTTTTCAGTAACATTTACATTCCTGTTATGTATGAGTTACACCCGTATGTCCGTGTTTAGGGCGGGTTGTCTATGTATCTTGAACAGGTACATGTATTTTGTATAAGTGAGTGACACCTGGGTCCATATAAAGGGCCGGGTTGTTACAGTTGGTATTAGAGCCCTTAACCAGTCGGAAGTATGATTTGATTCATGCTGCCTGGTTAGGGATATGTGTAGAACTTAAGATTTGCTAGTTTTGGTAGTCTAGAATATACCAGAGTATAGGACATGGATAAGACCTTGAGTTTTTCTTTGAATACCTGGAGACGTAAATCCATTGATAGACTTCTGTATTTTTCTCGATCAATCGAAAGATTTAAGAAAATCATGGCAATCCTTTGACGGTTTTGTTTCCAAGCGGAAGAGTGGAACTTGAGCTAGAATAAGGGTGTCAAATTTATGGAGTACGTCAATGTTAAGGATATAAACTTAGGGAATTGATCTTATATTGTGATAGTAGTAGTTGATGGGTAGGTTATTACTTTTCAAATGGATTCTCATAATTTTTTTCAGGATGGAATCCAAGGATATTACTGCCAACGTGGGAGGCAATCATAGTGAGGGTGCCGGCGTTAGGCTGGCAGTGACTCCACTAGTGTATTGCGTGATTTCGCACAACAACTTATGGCTGAGGTAGTGCGAACGAATAGAGGTTAGGACCATTGTACAACTGAGATGGGTTGCTCCATTGATCAGTTCACCAGATTAAAGCCTTTGACTTTCGTTGGAAGTGCAGATCGAGTTCGTGCTGAGAATTGGATCCAAGATATTGAGAAGATTCTGGATGTCCTGAACTGCACGAAGAATCAGAAGGTCACCTTTGCCACGTTCAAGTTGATAGGAGAGGCTGGAAGATGGTGGGTGTCAGTAAAGAAGATGGAGGAACTCAGACCAATACCTGTAACATTGACGTGGGCCCGATTCAAAAAACTTTTCTTTGAACGTTATTTTCGGGCCATGGTTAGAAACGCGAAGATGGAGGAATTCATGAATCTGACTCAGGAATCGTTGACATTGCAGTAGTACGCTGCCAAATTCCACGACCTATCCTGATTTGCTCCATTCGTGATACCGAATGAAGTGAAGAAGGCCTAGAAGTTTCAAAGGGATCTAAGGAAGGAGATCCATATGCAGACAATTATTTTGCAGTTACAAGACTTTGCTACGTTGGTTGACAAAGTCACCGTGGAAGAGGAGTGTTTGCTTGAGGACGCAGAGGTCCAGGTTTTGAAGAAGAGGCCAGCGCCTCCTAGTTCTTCATCTGGGAAAAAGCAGGGTAATTGGAAAAAGAACAGTGGTAGTATGTCTCAGAACTCCGTACGTTTTCAATGTTGCCTTTGTATGGTAGGAGACACCTTGGGCAGTGTTGGTTGTCTATGAGGGCTTGTATGCGGTGTGGTAAGTAAGTGCACCAGGCGAGAGGCTGTGGGATGAAGGGAAACAGTGGAGTCTCGCAGCAGCCATACATAGGGAATGCTCCGGCATAGCGTGGTGGTCAGCAAGGGGGTACGACCCAGGCTAGGGTGTATTCTTTGACTCCTGGTGATGCTGAGAATGTTGGTGATGTTGTCACAGGTATCATTTACATGCTTTCTCATAAAGCTGTAGTATTATTTGATTCTAGGGCAACGCATTCTTTTATTTCCCGTGGATTTGTTAAATTGTGTGGATTAGAGGTGCAATTGTTAAATTATGAACTGGTTATAACTACACTCTGGGTCTGCGGTCAGGTATAGCAGTATAGTCCATGACATTCCGGTTGAAATTTAGGGAAGGATGCTACCAGTTGACCTTGTGGTGTATGACATGTTTGGATTTGATATCATCTTTGGGATGGACTAGTTGTTAGCCAGTTATGCCAATATCGATTGCCACAGGAGGGAGGTGTTGTTCAGATCGCCAGGAAAGCAGGAATTTTAGTTCCTTAGATCGTATGTGCATTCTACACCACAGACCCTTTCTACTATGCAAGTTAGAAGGCTACTCCTTAAAGGGTGCCAAGGGTATCTGGTGTATGTGAAAGACATGCCAGCAGAAGAATGGGAATTGGAGAAGATTGTTGTAGTACGCTAGTTCCCTGATGTGTTTCCATAGGACTTGCCAGGGTTACCTTTGGACTGTGAAGTGGAATTTGCTATTGAGTTAGCTCTAGGTACGGTGCCGATATCGAAAGCTCCATATCGTATGGCTACAGCCAAATTGAGAAGGTTGAAAGAACAGCTTCGGGAGCTGCTTGACAAGGGGTACATTCCACCTAGTGTTTCTCCTTGGGAAGCACCGGTGTTATTTGTGAAGAAGAAGGATAGTTCGATGAGGATGTGCATCGACTACCAAGAACTGAATAAGGTGACGGTAAAGAATAAATATCCACTACCCAAGATCGATGATTTGTTTGACCAACTCCATGGCACACAGGTCTTCTCCAAGATTGGCCTACGGTTTAGTTATCACCAACTGAAGGTGAAAGCGGAGGACGTCTTGAAAACTGCATTTCGAACCTGGTATGGGCATTTTGAATTTATGGTTATGCCTTTTGGTTTAACTAATGCACCTGCAACATTTATAGATTTGATGAACAGGGTCTTCCACAAGTATTTAGATTAGTTCGTCGTGGTATTTATTGATGACATCCTAGTGTATTCTAGGAGTGCTGTAGAGCATGAAGTTCATTTGAGGCTAATATTGCAAATGCTTAGGGATAAGAGGTTGTATGTTAAACTGAAGAAGTGTGAGTTCTGACTGGAACAGATTGCACTTTTAGGGCACGTGGTGTCTATAGAAGTTATATATGTGGACCCATGTAAATTTGAAGCAGTAGTGGACTGGGCGAGACCAAAGAATGTTCAGGAGGTAAGAAGTTTTCTGGGTCTTGCAGGTTACTACCGTCGATTTGTGGAAGGGTTCTCTAGTTTAGCGGGTCCTTTGACGAGACTCACGCGGAAGAACGTGAGGTATGATTGGAAGGATGAGTGCAAGCTGAGTTTCCAGGAACTGAAACGACGACTGTTCACTACTTCAGTTCTGACTCTTCCATCCAGTGATAGTGTCTTTGTTATTTGCAATGATGCTTCGAAAAAGGGTCTTGGCTGTGTTCTAATGTAGTAGGGCAAAGTAGTTGCTTATGCTTCTCCTTAACTCAAAGAATACGTGAAGAACTACCTGACGCATGATTTGGAATTAGTAGCGATGGTGTTTGCATTGAAAATTTTACCGACCATAAAATTCTTAAATACTTTTTCACCCAAAAAGAGCTCAACATGAGACAACGCAGATGGCTTGAGTTGATTAAGGACTACGACTGTATTATTAGCTATCATCTAGGTAAGGCTAATGTGGTAGCCGATGATCTGAGTCAGAAGTCTGTAGATGTGTCTATCTCGGTAGTGGAGGGCCAGCATTAGATCTGTATGGACCTTGAAAGGTTGAGTTTAGAGGTAGTTGAAGGAAACCATCAGGCTGTCCTTGCTGACTTAGTGGTATAGCCAACCTTGTAGGAGAGGATCCGTATGGCGCAGAAGGAGGATCCCGAGTTTGTTAAGGTTATGGAAAGAATTCAGAAGGGGTTGAAGATGGATTTCAATATCTTTGGTGATGGGATATTGAGATTTCGCGGCAGGGTTTGTGTACTGAATGATGCCGTGATTAAACGGGTCGTTCTAGAGGAGGTACATCATTCACTCTACACTGTACATCCTGGTAGTACGAAATGTATCGGGATTTGAGGGAATCTTTCTGGTGGTCCAACATAAAAAGAGAGATCGCCCGTTTTGTAGGGCAATGCTTGACATGTCAGCAGATTAAAGCGGAACATCATAGGCCAGCATCCACTTCAACCACTTGACATCCCTGAGTGGAAGTGGGAACACGTCTCGATGGATTTTGTGATGGGTCTACTTGCGGCGGTACATGGGCAGAATGTTATTTGGGTTATAGTGGATCAGTTGACGAAAACTGCACATTTCATTCCAATCAGAGTCAACTACTCTTTGAATAGGTTGATAGAACTTTATGTGCAAGAGGTGGTACGACTTCATGGTGTCCCTATTTCTATTGTTTTAGATCGGGATCTACGTTTTACATCTCGTTTCTGGAAGAGTTTACAGGATGCCTTGGGATTGCGACTGACGTTCAGTACGTATTTTTACCCACAGACGGATGGACAGTCGGAGAGAACTATTCAGACATTAGAGGATATGTTGCGGTCTTGTGTACTAGATTTCGGTGATATTTGGATACGATATCTACCGCTTGTTGAATTTGCATATAACAACAGTTACCAGGCGAGCATAGAGATGGCATCTTATGAGGTTTTGTATGGTCGTCAGTGTCGATCTCCGTTGTATTGAGATCAGGTAAGAGAGCGGTAGATATTGGGTCCAGAACTTATCCAACAGACCTCTACAAAGGTCGAATTAATTTGGGAAAAAATCAAAGCAGCTCAGAGTCGACAGAAGAGTTCTCGTTGACAAGAGTTGAAATTTGAGGTAGGAGATATGGTATTCTCGAGGATCGCTCCGATGAAAGGGGTGATGAGGTTCAGGAAGAAAGCGAAGCTAAGTCCTTAGTATATCAGGCCTTTTGAGATCCTTGAAAGGATAGGTTTGGTTGCTTATCGAGTGGCTCTACCTCCAACATTATCTAGAGTCTATGATGTATTTCACGTGTCTGTACTGAGGAAGTACGTACCAGATCCATCACATGTACTGAGTTACGAACCTCTAGAGATCAACGATGCCTTATCATATAAGGAAGTACCAGTGCAGATATTGGATCGAAAGGTGAAGTAGTTATGAACTACGGAAATAACTCTCGTAAAGGTATTATGGCGTAACCATGCAGTGGAAGAAGTTTCATGGGAATTAGAATCTGAAATACGCCAGAAGTACCCATAGTTATTTGATAGTGTGTAGGTATATAATAGTGTAGATGGAATAGATTGAATGGTATGATCTTTGGGAGAGTCTTGTTTATAGATGTAATCTTCCAAAATATCGTTTTGTAACCATGATTGGGCCAAAGTCACTTTGTAGGTGACGGTCGACTCTTTGGAAAGCGGAAATATAACAAAAGTTTATGTTGAGCAATGGTTAGTAAATTTCGAGGACGAAATTCTTATAAGGAGGGGAGATTGTAGAGACCCAAACCTAAAATAAGCTGGGTTCGTCGACGAAGGAGTCATGTTCGTCTACGAAATCCTTCAGAGCCTCGTCGATGAAATTTAGAGCCTCATCGACGAGCAAATACCGAGCGAGTCAGAGAAATACCTGGAACTTGGGCTCGACGACGAAGGGATGGCTTTGTCGACGAGCTGTGTGACAGATTCGTTGATGAAGACACCACCTCGTCAATGAGTTGGACTTGGGCAAAGGCCCTATAAATATCCAATTTGGTTGCTTAGAAGTTAAGTTTCTTCTCAAAAGCTTTCTCTCTCTCTCTACCAACGAAATTTCTCTCTCTCTCTCTCTCTCTCTCTCTCTCTTTCTAAGATTCTTTGCCGTACGACGCCCGTTTCTAAAAATGAAAGTTCCTACGAGGATCAGAGGAGAAAGTTCTACAACTTTATCGGATCAGATCGTTATTTTAAGGATTTTTGGGTTTTCTCAAAAATTGGGGTAAGGATCTGATTTCAATTTCGATTGAATATTTGGATAGTAGTCGAAATTATAGTAAGATTATGTTCTGTGGTTTTTAGGTTTTGAGGGTCCCGGGTTGTCGATTTGGACCGTGTTTATACGAAATTTCGTTTCGAGTTTAAGGTAAGAGGAATTTGATTACAACAGTTTTTTTTTGAAAAACTAAACCTCTTAAAAGTTAGGTTATGCTTATATGTATGAGTTAACTGTTTATTTGCTAAATTTCACCGAGTAGAAATACCAGTTTTGCGATTTTTCGGTTTTTGGTAAAAATATAAATTTTGGTGTATGGACTCCAAATGTTTTAAAACTTCTTTATTTGGATTATGATGTATGTAGGAGATGCTTAAATCCTTTATTTTTATATAAAATGGTGTTTAATTATATCATATATCATATAGCGGATTTTTGTTTAAATTAGTGACACGTGGATGAAATTGAACTTGTGAACATTTGATATTTTTGATATGGATTGTGGGAACGAAGTTCCAACTTGTTATACTAAAAATGTGAAAAACAGAGACCGGTTATACACCGAGTTGTATATGTGAAAAGGGAAAACTGAGAGGATATGTGCCGGTTTAAACCTGATTTGGATATATGAGTTTGTGAAAATACTGGAATTGCACAAGTTATCATGTTTTTTTATAAATTGTATATATGATAAATGGAACCACAACTTGTTACCAAAGGAGTTGAAAGATACTCCAGCAAAAGGGGTTGAAAGATACTCCAATGTGAGAAATTGAAAAAGTTTCATTAATGGAGGTGAAAGATACTCCCAATGGCAAGGAATTCCTCAGTTGGAAGGGTACAATGCAACCACACATGTAAATCAGTGTGGGTACATAGATAGTCGGCTAGCAGGAGTAATGAAACCACTGGTGAAATAATAGACCACATGGGGGCTGTCAGACTATATATTTGATGCTTGACAAATGTTTGCACGAACATGGCATTGTTAGAGATATCAGTGCACAACCCGTACCACGGGTTAAAATAGGCATTATATGTGATACAGCTATTGGTCTTTCTATATTCATATACATGATTTAAAAGCTGATATGGAAAAACGGTATTGTTTATATTGATATATGTGTAGTGCTTTGGTATTGAAAAATTTTGCCTCATATGTATGGATACACGTTTTAAATTGAAATACTCACATGTGGTCACACACTGATTGTAATACTTTCTTCCTTACTGAGAGGTGTCTCACCCCATTATACAACCTTTGTTTTCAGGTCCATCAGGATGTCGGTCCTAGTTGCATAAGGGACTTGGAGAATTGTTTTTGGGTTGTAGCATACGTAAGTGGTTTATGAGTATATTGAACTTAGTTGGAATATCTCTTTTGGGGTTATATTATTAGGATATGTTCCAAGTCTGTATAAATGTATTTGAGGATATAACAGTAAACTATGGTATATGTCTATTAGAAATCCCGAGGAATGTTTATGTTTTTCCACAACATTTACATTCCTGTTATGTATGAGTTACACTCGTATGTCCCTGTTTAGGGCAGGTTGTCTATGTATCTTGAACAGGTACATGTATTTTGTATGAGTGAGTGACACCTGGGTCTGTATAAAGGGCCGGGTTGTTACATGAAAGCTATGTTCTGAGCAAGCAGCACAAAAACAACTTTGGAAAGCAAGCTGAGTACTGGAGATCTACCATACCACTCTAGCTAATACACATAGACATGTGTAGTCCATTGAAGCTGCTTTAAAATGGACAGAACCGATACTTCCTCTCCTTCACTGACGATTACAACAGGAAGACTTGGGTCTACTTCCTAAAAAGGAAGTCACTTCGATTATACCAAGGAAGAGAGTATAGGGAAGAAACTTTCCTAAAATTCCTTAGGCAACAAAGGATCCAAAAAAAGTTCACACCGGCCTACACTCCCCAAATTAAATGGTGTAACTAAGAGAAAGAACCGTACGATCCTTAACATGGCCAAGAGAATGTTAAAGGATAAGAATGTGCCCAAGAGTTTTTGGGTAGAAGAGTGTTATATGCAGTCTATCTGCTCAATAGGTGTTCTATGAAGAGTCTTGATACAAAGACACCACATGAAACTTAGAGTACTCATAAGCCTAGTGTGAGTCATCTTAGAGTGTTTGGTTCCATAACCTGCGCCAAGATCCCATAGGCAAGAAGGACAAATTTAGAAGATAAAAGAGAGAAGTGTATCCTTGTTGGATACGACAACAACACCATGAGATATCGACTCTACAATCCTATCAACAAGAAAGTCTTTCACAGCTGGGATGTTATTTTTGAAGAAAATGAATCCTGGAAGTGGGACGAGACTGAATCTTCCAAAGATGCAGAATTGACGCTTGAAGGAGAAGAACCCACACAGGAGCCCGTACCCTAGCTGATCTGTATGAAAATACAGAACCTATAGAAGAGTATGTTACTCTATACTGTCTATTGTTGACTAGAAACTCAGTTAGCTTTGAGGAGGCTAATGAAGAAGACAAATGGAGAAAAACGGTGGATGAGGAGATTCAATCCATCTAGAAGAACAAGACTTGGGAGTTGACAAATCTCTCGAAGGGCCACAAGACTATTGATGTGAAATTGGTCTACAAGACCAAGAAGAACACTAGAGGAGAAGTCCAGAGATACAAAGTAAGACTTGTTGCCAAGGGCTACAAGCAGAAATAAGGGATCTTGATGAAAGAAAAAGTACGACTGGATTCACATTCTTCATAAGAGATACAACTTTTACATGGTCATTAAAGAAGCAACCAATTGTAACGTTGTCATCATGTGAAGCTGAGTATGTTGCTGTCAGGTCAACCGTTTGTCATGGTATATGGATCATGAATGTACTAAAGTATTTGAGATTTCTTCAAGATGACCCCATAGAAGTCTACATCGACAACCGATTAGCGATTGCACTTGCGAAGAATCCAGTTTTCAATGAAAGAAGAAAACATATTGATACTCAATATCATTTTATTAGGGAGCATGTCAAGAAGAAAAAAGTGGAGCTGATATATTGTAGAACGTATGATTAGATTGCTGATATTTTCACGAAGCCACTCAGGCATGATATTTTTGTATGACTAAAGACAATGCTCGGAATGACAAAGTTAGGAGAATCAAGTTTAAGGGGGGATGTTGAATATTAAACTTGAATTTTTGAGCTGCAGAAGAGAAGTTGGCAACCACCTCCACCAACTCTAGCTCACTGCTGTTGAATTGTTGAGCTAGAGTAGGCAACCAACCTCAGCCCACCTTTGTTGATTTTAATCTCCACCTACCATCCCACCAGTTGCTATGTATAACCAACCTCAACCCACCTTTGTTGATTTTAATCTCCACTTACCATCCCATCAGTTGCTATAGATATATATATATATATATATATATATATATATGAGATATGTGTGTGTGTGTGTGTGTGTGTAATTTGTATATGGTGTAGAGAGGGAGAGTAACCAGTGAGAGAAGAAACTCTATATTAGGAGAGTATTTGTAATCTTCAAATTATCATTGAAATCAATTGAGTGTTTTCTCACCGTATTCAATCACAACCAATGATTGAGCGAGTCCCCTCCACCCATCACTTTTGTGATTATTTTGAAATCTAGAAATAAGTGATAGAAGATTATTTTGCGTTTTTAAACATAATTTTTAAAAATTTCTACCATTTTAACAAAAATCTTGAAAAAATTAAAAAATAAATTAACATTTTCTTAATCCTTTAAAAAACTATAAAATAAAAAATAAAAAGAAATATTTTTCACAACAAATGGACCCCCCTTGTTGTCTGTCTAACACATTATGGGAGTTATAACCATGAATTTGGCATGCACTACATGGTTGTAAGAGATTTCTTTACCTCGCCTTCACGTACACTTGGGAGACCAAGACAAGGATCATTGCTGACTGCCCTAATGAGTGTCTGTTTTCTCTCTTTTCACTCATTTTTGTTTTTTGATTTTTTTGTTTTCATTTTGAACACTGAAAAAACATATGATGAAAGTGTTTATTTACATTGTTGATTTTATGTTTTGGTTGACTATTTTTAGTCATTTGTGAAATTGAAAATCAAATTTTATGATTTTCAGTTATTCTGACAATTTGTTGTGAAATTATTAATTGTGGTTTCTAGAGCTAATTTTTTTAGATTAAATTATTCATTTCATCCATATTTTTAATTAAAATTTAAATAAAATGATCATATGAATTTAAAATATAATTTAAATAAAATGCCAATGTTTTTTTTTTTAAAAAAAACTAAAAAATTCATTTACAGAATATTATTTTTACTGTATTTCAATTTTCATATAAAATAAGATTGATCTTGAACAATGAATTGAAATATAATTTCATATTATTGTAATTTTAATTTATATTATGCTGTATTTTTATTATTTTACTCATATTTAGTAATTATTATTTGATTCAAAAGCATTTCATTCTAACATGCATAATGCACACACCTACATGCACAAATTTGTTTGCATTGTTTGAGACATCCTAATTAATTATTAAATATGAGATTTCATATCAGAGGACATTTTCAAACCCAAGCCTTCAAACACGATTAGCAGGGGTTAGGAAAAATGATTTGATCCTTCTCCCTCCTCCCAATTTTAAAAATGTTGTACATGTAGTTAAGACCTAATAGGCGGTTGTTTGATAAAAAATTAAGCACCTTTTGAAGCCATATACCATGAAACGGACTCGTTATGCTAATTCCAATCAGAGGTGTGGGCCAATTATCTTATTTTACGAGGGGTGCCCCATGACATTAGGTTAACAATAACAACAACAACAACAACAACAATAACAATAACAAAGAAGAAAAAGA
The DNA here is from genome assembly GCF_029873635.1 of Malania oleifera. Classification (NCBI taxonomy): domain Eukaryota; kingdom Viridiplantae; phylum Streptophyta; class Magnoliopsida; order Santalales; family Ximeniaceae; genus Malania; species Malania oleifera. The sequence continues at coordinate 9,253,653 of NC_080425.1, read as the reverse complement.
ATAAGAATTCATGTATGGTAGCATAGCGTTAGGAAGTACTACATGGTAGGAATATATATTTTGTCCCATAAAGTAATGTGCCCATATGAGTCCAAGATTACTTTAACAAATATTGTTTTAAGAGGTAAAATGAAAATTTATTAATACCAACTAAGCGGAGTTCAAGCAGGGAGCTTGAAGCCAAGCACAATAGAGATCAACAAATCAAACAAAGATAGACTGAAGAACAACGAAGATAAGTAGTCGACCCAACCTATAAAAGTGTAGGGAAACAAGAAAGAGAAATAAGTAAAGAAAAAACTAACTGATTCCCTTGACAAATACTCCAAAGGCAAAGAAGCAACACTGAGGGAAGAGAAGTCACAACAATCCTTTTGGGGCAAAAGTACTATACTCTGCTCCCTTCTCTCTTTGAAAGTCAAGCACAAACCGAATTCTTCCTACTCCATATCTAACAATTAAATGTTTACTAATCCAGCACCAAAAGAAAATATTGTTCAGAGTTCTTGAGGCCATTGCTGTGGGTGAGTTGGATTCATCCCTGAAAATTATGTTTTCTCTCCTTCCATATCTCCTAAACCACTGCAGTTGGAACAACAGACATGAGATACTTCATCGAGTCCTTAAGCTTGTATCATCCCTAACTACAAAGCAAGTTAATGAAAGAGCTTGCCCATTGCAGCTTCAAAAAATAGAGAATAATGGACCAAATATTCCTGGAGTAAACAAAATGAAGAAACAAGTAATCCACACTTTCCAAGTGTTGTTTGCAAAGGAAACAAAAGGATGCAATGTGTCAGCCTCTTTTTTGCAAATTATCCCTAACCAGGACTCTATTATGAGCTGCAAGATACGTGAATGCTGACACTTTTGTCAGGATGAACTTGTTCCATATTAATTTATAATCACTCTTGCTTGCCTACCCAATCTGGAACTCTAAATAGCATTATACAAACTTGCCATTGTGTAAGTGTTACGTTTGGAAAGCTTCCAACGACAACAAACATTTTCTCTATTTGCTGCTAATTTGGTTCTCTTCAACATGGTGAGCAAGTCCTCCAACTCTACTGAATGTAAGTATGTTAATTTCAACTTAATCAATGTTATCTATTTATCACGTTGTACATCAAAATAATAATCCAAGGGCCATTCGCTTAATTCTCACCCTTCTTCAAGTAAATAGGTATGAGATTCGAATCTCATGTCAACAATAGACATGCATTTATGCTTTTATTGGTAGGGCAATTTGCTCAGATTATAATTAAACTAATATTTAGAAATTATGTATTATACATATGGAATCTCCATTAACTACAAAAAAATCTAATTAATAATTAAATTAGTACATATCTCATTCTGGTTAAAAATACTACATGCTGTGTGCAATATTATATTCTGTACCAAGAGGTGCCATATATATATATATGATATTGCACTTAAGTGGGAAAGGCAAGTCGTCATGATGTATTCCATAAATGGTTTGGTATTATAATTAATTAGGTAGCAGCTGGAGGCTGCAGAGACATGGCAGTTTTGGGATTTATGCAAAATTAAAACAAGAGGTGTAAATGCCGTGGCTAGTAGCTAGCTAGCTGGTGTGATAGCTAGATATAATTCCTCCTACGGAAATGCATGCCCAGATCGATCCACTTTACTCAGATTTCTGCACCAGAAAATGACACTGCACTGCTATCTTTAATTTACCACGCCGTCCATCTCAAAACCCTAATCTTCTTCTTCATCATCTTCTTAATTATTTTAATTGTTATCTTAACAGACCCTTTTATTCTTTTTTCTCTGAAGTTCAGAATCGTCTGAACTTGCAGTTTAGTTTCTCTTTCTTAATTTTCCCTTCTCCTAGCTTCATTCCGTTGTACTTACGATACGACACTCTTCAATTGTTCACTGATCATCACACATGCACCAATATTGAAATTTACTATCAATCCGATTAAGAAAAAAATACAAAGAAAAAGGTAATTAAGAAAGAAATTAAAAGTTCAGACGGAAAGATTGTTTTATAAAATAGTGGTACCGATCTCTTCCTCAAACAGCAGCAACCGTAAGCAATTAAGTTGCAGCAGCTTGATTGTCAGCTTCCTGATCAGCTCATTTCTTTCCTAGCCTAAGCTCAAGATCAAGCCCTTCAATGCCCAAACCCTCCCGGCAGTAATTTTTATTTTCACTGCAGTCATCATCCATGGATGCTGAGGGTTGAACTTTCCCGGACTGACCGGCTGAGGAAGGAGGCATTACCGGAAAATTACCAGGCAACACCAAGCTATTCGACAGATATTGCTGCGACTCGGAGAGTAGGGCGGGGCGAGCATCGATAGACTCGTCACATGCACCCATTCTTGTTGGCGTTATCAAGACACTGTAATTAGGGTTATAAGGCAGACGGTAGAGAAGGCATAGTCCGGTACCATCGGCACCGACTAATTCTTGTGTTGGAACGGCCAAGGAGGAGCAAGATGGAGAGACGTTGTTTAGGCCTGGCGGTTGCGGGTGGTGAAGACGAGCCCGGTCTCTGCGGTGCACATTCATGTGGCCGCCTAGGGCTTGGGCTGACCGGAATTCCCTTCTGCAAAAGGTACAAGTATAAGACCGCGGCGGCCAAGTGGTACCCATGATGCCACCCATGTCTTCTGCGAAGGCTCGCACCTCCCATGAGTCGTCGTCATCCTCCTGTTGGGCGAGATTAGGGTTCCACATATCCCCGAGCCGGGGTTTGGCCGCAGTTGGTTTAGCTGGGAGAGAACCAACTCTTGGAGATGAGTTGAGGAGAGAAGGGAGAGATCAGTGGCCATGGCGGTGCACAACATTTAATATATATGAGATGTGAGGTGTAAATTAAATGTGTAATGGAGGAAAAGGTTAATTAGATAAGGGGAGGGGCCAAGGAGGGAAGGGGGCGACCAGAAGGGGAGAAAACCCTAATATAACAAGTGCAGTATATATGCCTGCAGTATGTGTAGCTTTAAGTTATCTTAGTGGGGAAAGTGGGACTGCAAGATGGATAATATATATATCGGAATTTTGGCATTTCTGCCGCTGGTGTCATGGTGCAATGTTTATTTTTGGTTTTCTTTTTAAAATTTTTTGGGATAGTTCTCCATTTCCCTGTATGTTCTCTCTGTGCTGTGGTTTCTTCATTGGGTTACAGTGTTAAGAAGAGAGCATTTGCCAGTTGCCATCTAGTTATATATTAGGCTTAGTTTGTAATATTGAAAAGAATTAGATTAAACTTGTTGTAGAAGTTAACTATTTGTCCCCTATGTAAAAAAAAAAAGAAGAAAAGAAAAAAAAGAAGGCAGTTGGAGGAGATGTGTTGTGGAGTGTTTGGTGATAAGGGTTTATGCTAACCGAAAGCCATTCACCTATTGACGCACACCTAATAATTCATCAGGGCAAACTTTTAAGCGAGAATCAAATCCGTGACCTTGAGATTACAAAATTTACAAATTACCCTTACCACTTGATCCAACCCGACTGGGCTATAGGTAGTTCGTTGAATTTGCATGATTATGAACTTTATAATAGCTGTAGAAAGTTGAGGATAAATATATATATAGAATATGAAAATTCATTAGGAAAAGAAGTAGGGTAATAAAGTTTTGGCTTTCAAAAGCTTACATTGGGAGTTCCATTTTGGAAGTGTCGCACTCAAATTCTTGGATGTCTCCCGTTGTGCAACTCAAGTGCGGGATTTTCAATAAGGGAAAAATGAAAAAAGGAAGCTATTTAAACACTTCAAACCTTAACCCTTACGAATAATCACCCCCCACAAACATAGGTTGACACACTTATGGGGTAAAGTTTTTTTTTTTTTAGTAAGTGTAGGATTTGTTTTATCCTCTAAAAGATGCATCTTACATTTTTTTTTTTTTTGTTAGTTGGTTAGTCCATTGATGTAGTAAGGCTAGCTATATAATGGAAGCACAATGAGGAAGTTCATCCCCATTTGAAGTCTTTGTCTCCAACTAATTCCCTGTAAAATTTAAACCCAAAACCTCAAATATAAATATCCCGTATCCTTAACAATAGATTTTTGTGATGAGTTCATAAATGTTTGGATAGCTTAGTAACAATGCTTTTTATCTAAAGCTTAGCATGCGTTTTCCCTCCCTTTTTTAGGGTTTTAATTATTCATTATCTCATATTATTCCTTCAAAGTCCAAACTCAAAATCAACTTTTAAAATAGAGAGGTAGCATAAATTTGGTGCCACCTTTCTATTAAAAGAAGTCCATAACAACATTGCATTAAATATAGAAAGGCTAATTAAAATGACAATATTTTCATCATTTTTTGAAAAATATTTATAAATTAAACAGTAGATGCATACATCCACAATAACCCTTGAGCAACTTAGATCTCCCCTCCTTTCATTTCCCATCTGAGAAGAAAGGTGGAAGTAACTAGCCACTACCACCATCTCTTCCTCTTTTCCTCCTAACATAATTCAATTCCCTATTCATGAGTCACAATCCTTGTCAATTGTAGCCTTCACTATCCAGCCATGGGCATCCTTTGAATGCGATGGATATTCTTCTTATCTCTTCATAGCATTATATTTATAGATAAATAGTCTTGCAAGCCTTATTAAGGAGTTTATAAAAACATTCATCCTAAACTGATGTGGTTCGGTAATCAAGAAAATGAAGGACCACTTTCTAGTACTTCAACTAGGATAATTAAAGCAGAAAAATTGTGGCCCAAGAAACGCCATATCAATCTAGGGATGAGTTTGTTTGTTAACTCCCTAGGAAGGCTTTCTGATAAAATAAATCCCCATATTAATTGTTTTTATGAAAAGGAGGTTAATTTTTTTTTCTTTTCAATCCATAAAAATTTTGAAAAAAATAGGAAGAAATTATGGGTACAAAGTGAGGATGTCCTTTGATAATTTCAATTCAAATTTTCCAAAACGCCATGTATGAATCTTATGTGTATAGGCTATTTGAGATGAGAACATAAAAAGAGAAAAGAGAGATGATTTGAGAGATTTCTCCTAGACTTTTAGAAGGTAAAATGATAAAGAAGTTTATTTTTTTTTTATTGTCACTTATGATTATATATTGCATTTTCATCTTAGAGATATTGGAGGTAAATTCATTATCTAGTCAATATTGTCATAGTGACTTTCTAGTGACTAAAAGTTAGGTAGAATTAATATAAAAAAAATAAAAAAATAAATTTGTTGTCCTTTGCACATTGATTAAGAAGGTTATGAGTAAATGGAGATTAACTAAGCAATTGCTATGTTTTTAATTAACAAAATATATATTAAGTGGCTATTTTTAAGTCATAAAAATGCCACTCTAGTCATGGAAAGTTTCTTATTGAATATTGTAAGTCTATTCACAATACTACTAAAATTATCCTATAATCTTTCTTATGTGCGAGGAGTCCAAGGTAAAAGTGTAGGTTTTGATCAAACCTTAAAGTAATATAATAAAAGAAATTGAATTTAAAAAGATCAATGTACTTGGATATGTTGAATTTTGGAAAAGATACGGAAAAATATTTTAGGTTTCTATATCTTCCTTAATTTAATTTTTAGAATGTTTAAAATAATCAAATTACTCTATTTAAAATTATTTTTGCTAAAATATATTGTTCATGCAGAAGAGGGGGGGGGGGGGGATCAAGTCTGCATACAAATTTATTGCTTCTTAACTTTACTGAACTATCTTTTTTCTTCCACAATTGTATTTTAATGGTGGGTAGGATTGACAACCTAGCTTGATGAAGAAAAAAGTTCAACAAACTCATACAACCTTTGCACATGCATGAAAAAAAAATCATTAATTAAACAATTATGTCTTCAAAATAAAAGCTCATATACATGAAAAAAATACCAACTACACAAAGCTGGTACAATTCAATGACATTAAAAGTCATTCATCTAAATAATTGTGATATTCAAGCTACAAGCTTATAAGGCAGCATATACGGAAAAATTTCTATTATATACAGATAGTACGATTAAATATAGATGCACATAAAATGTCAAGAATAGTGTATTCATAATGGCATGATAAGCCACTCTTTTAGTGATCCCATTATTTTAGAAGGTACCTCAAACTAATGAAGGACTAAAATAAAAAAAAAATAATCCCTAATGAGTAAATACAAACTTGCTCTGAGTAAAAAATAATCATCCTCTCTTGTTCATTGTGCCGTAACAAAAGCAAAACTCAAGAAAAAAAAATTTATTAATCCTAAATTCTTTCAAATTAGTTAATAATTTTAAAACTTTTAGGTGGTAGCTTGGTCGGAAACTCTTTCAATAGACTTGACACTCCATCTTGATTTCGCACCCACTCTCAATTAATGACTTAAAATTGAATTAAAAAAATTTAAATCTATTTTAAGGTCACCTCCCATTAATTTGATATATGGGTTATTTTAAAGTTGAATTTAATTAGTACAATGTGGACTTATATACATCCTATACATCAGAATTGATAAACTTTAACATAGAATATAACTAATAGATAAATTTTAAAATAAATTCCATGTTAAAGTTTTTAAAGGTCATGGAATGATGGCAATAAAACATTTTTAGTTTGATTTGGTAGGGTTTAAACTTTAAACCCAAGCGTTGAAGAGTCTCAATCAAAAGTCAAAACAAATCAACGGACGGCATCGCTACCGGAGAGAAGAGAGAAACCTCAACAGAGATAGCAACCTCCCGATTCTAGCTCTTCCTCTCCTCCAGTCCACAACCATGGCTGCTGCATCATCACCAGCTTCGTATGCTCTTACTTCAAACCCTTTCACCTCTGCCAATAGACCCTCCTCCTGCTGTATATCTTCTCTGAAGTTGCCCAACACCTGTTCGACCATTTTCCCCTTCAAACCTCTCACCTCCACACCCCCCGGAGCTCCACCTCCACAACCTCTCACCACCATTCGTGGCTACACCACGACCCACGCCGCCGGGGCGGCGGCTGCTGCCCCCACCGCCACTACTTTCCACGGTCTTTGCTATGTTGTTGGCGACAACATTGATACCGATCAAATCATCCCCGCGGAGTATCTGACCCTCGTTCCTTCTAAACCCGACGAGTACAAAAAGCTCGGATCCTACGCTCTCATTGGTCTTCCCTCCACGTACTCCACGCGCCTCGTCGAGCCTGGCGAATTCAAATCCAAGTACTCTATCGTTATCGCTGGCGACAATTTTGGGTGCGGCTCTTCGCGAGAGCATGCGCCAGTTGCGCTGGGCGCTTCTGGGATCGCTGCGGTTGTGGCCGAGTCCTATGCTCGGATATTTTTCCGCAACTCCGTGGCAACCGGAGAGGTTTACCCATTGGAATCCGAGGTTAGGATTTGCGAGGAGTGTAGGACTGGAGACGTGGTTACCATTGAGCTTGGTGATAGCCGTTTGATTAATCATACAACTGGAAAGGAATATAAGTTGAAGCCAATTGGTGATGCGGGGCCTGTAATTGAAGCTGGTGGGATTTTTGCCTACGCGAGGAAGACTGGGATGATTCCCTCCGTATCTGCTTGAAACAGAGGTATTGATGTGGGACATTGTTCTTACTGCAAACCCCATTTGTTTGGCTTGATCATTTTAGCTTTTGTGATTTGTGGACCATTCTGTTGTTTTATTTATCGCTGTTATTTTCTAATTTTCTTATGAGCAAAAAAAAAACAATGTTACTAAAGAAGGGCTTTGAGTGGTGCCAACTCATGTACCAAAAGAAGCTCATGGGCAGGAATCAATAAGGTTCAGGATATGACACTATTTCCTGCATACAAAAATTTGCACTCCTTTTAATCTTGAAAAAAAATTTACACTCTTATTGATTTACTTTTAAATATTGTACAGGAGTTTTTCGTTTGCCCTGAAAGCCTTCCTATTTCTTTTGATGACTCACCCCAAAAATTGGTAAAGAGAGTCAGCTTAGTAATTTTTGTTTTTTCTTCTTTAAAATAATTACGCTCTTGAACCGCATATATTTGTGGACTATTTACATGTTTAAATTGTTATTTATTATTTGCTTGTTTAAAATGATTTCTACATTCTGTGCTAATGCATATTGTGTTGTGATGAAATTTTAACAATGTGGGCATTTCTGCTGGTACATCCTTCAATGTGGTTCAAGTCCAAGATAATGCTTCTATAGAAATCATAATCTTTATTGGTACCAAACCATTTGGCATGAAGTGAGAATTGACTATATAAAACAATGTTTTAAAAGGTTCAATTGAGGTTCGCCTCAAGGCAAGGCATGCTTAAAACGCCTTGAGGTTCAATCTAAAATACCAAATTCCAAAAAGGCTAACGCATTACATGCTGAGGCTTATGCATTTTTTTTTACAAAAAGCACGCTTTTTGCGTCTTTTTAGTTGGGGCTTACGCATTTTGGGTGTGTGATTCTCAAGTTAGAATTGGTTATAAACTTTTAACTACATGTTTGTACAAAAGAAATGTCATAATATGAGTTTATTTCTAAAATTATTGAACCTCAATCTTTCCAAAATAATTGAGAGTTGTCTCTTGCATCATGAAAATAGTTTGAACTTTGTAATGGTATAGCTATCTCTTGTCATGATTTATGTCATGTATTCAAGCTAGCAATTTTTGAATAGCCAACAAGTATTTTGCGAAGTAAATCTAATTTTTCTTTTCTATATTACATTTGTGATTTTCTTAATTTTTACTTTATTTTTAATATATATGATTTATTTAACAAATTTTTATCTTAAAAAATAAATTCTCAAAAGGCTTAGCCCCAACGCCTAAAGGCTTACGCCTGGCCTTTTGAGGGTTAAAATGCTTCACCTTACGCCTTCGCCTTTTAAAACATTGATATAAAATGATATTGCCTTTGAGCATGATGCTTCTTGATTCTAAAATATTTTTTTATGCCTATCATTAAATGACCATGGGTTGGTTCGGGCTCATTTGGTAGGGTTGGTTCTGTGTTATTAAAAGAAAAGAAGTCTTCCCATAAGCTATTCACTAATGCTTAATATTTTACTAGGTGGAGTTAACAATCTTGTGGGTATGATCTTTATGGAGGTTCATCTTCTGTCCCATTTTTGGAGTCCAGGACTCCAGGGTGTGGGGAAAGTTTCTGCAGCTTGTCATCTATACAAGTCATTGGAGAATGATCTCTTTGTTTTCTTCTTCTTCTTCTTCTTCTTCTTCTTCTTATTAGTAATTATTATTATTATTACTATTATTATTATTATTATTATTATTATTGTTATTTGGTTTTACGATAAATATTTTGAGGATAGAATGGGACATAAATTTTGAGAGGCAAGAATATTTAGTGGATGTGGTTTGGAGAGTGTTTTTATGTAATGTGTTTGTTTGTGTACAATATCCAAGAAGTTTCTAGGAATCCAACTTGTTTTGATTCAAAACTAGACCTTGGCTCTTTTTTGTTTGATTCAAAGCTCTTTTGTTTCTCTCTTGGGGTATGTGTATTGCGTTTTCATATTAAAGTTTCTTATATCAACCAAATTATTAAAAATTGTCTATATATGTTGAAATACAATACAAATTAAGTGATTGTGCTTGATAGAGTACAGGGTGAACATCCTTGTGGTTGTTTTCTGTTTTTGTTTATTTGTTTGTTTGTTAGTTAGTTTTTTTTGGTTTTAATTTTATTTATTTATTTATATATTTTTATGTCTTTTGTTGAAGGAACCGGACAATGGGGTTCATTTGAGTGAAAAACCATGTAGATGAGGTAGACAAGGATGCAAGGGTATTATTACTCTATTATTGTAATTGGATCATAAGACTATAAGGAGGTTGTGGCGGCATGGAGGTTTCTACTTCAAGGATATTTTACTAGGAAGAAAAGGAGATGAAAGATTTTGAGGGAGAGCATATGGAGTGTAGTCTTGTTATCGATAAAGACTTATGTTTCAAGTTTGTGTATGGAGAAGGATCATGGATGTTCAAATGTTTAATCTTAGTCTTAAATTTCCACAAAATGTCGAAAATTCCTTTGAAATTTCTTCTTTCTATCACCCTTGAAATTAGAAAGGCAATTACAATCAATTTGCTCCTTGTAAAATTTCTGTAGAAATGTTGAAAAATTATATAAAATGTATTAAAAGCTTAAAATTTTGGAGATATTATATTGAAGTTTTAGAAAATCTTTTTGAAAATCAAAATTTCCTTGAAATTGAAATTTGAGATTCAGATTTCAAAATTCTAAATCTATCATAGTAATTTTTTTTTTTAATATTTTGAAATTAAAGATTTTCACAAGAAGGATGTGAACACTAACTTTCATATTTTTGAAATTTCAAGCAAAATTAATAAATTGGGCCTCTCTCTCTCTCTCTCTCTCTCCATTGGGCTTACTACAAAGTGATGATGCTCCATCGTTATCCCGTCTGGGGATGGTGTATCATGTTGATAGAAAGAAATTATCTCTATTAAAGCAAGTCTATACCGAAGGGAAATCCTTTGTTCGGAGGCTAGAGAAACTTTGAGAGGAGTCATTTGTGAATATTTGTGAGAAGAATCTGATTCAGAATCGGTGGGTGAAAATGCCATTGCCGGCTATTTGGTGGATTCTTCAAAATGTGATCTTGATATGGGTTCACTTGAGTAGCTTTGTTCGTAGGGAAAAGTTTGTTTGATTGAGTTTTTGGTGACAAATAGATCAACTTGAGTTGCAAAGTTCTAGAAGCGGGTATGGGTTTGAGTCGTTTGACTTCCAGTGGCAAGGGGTATTCAATTTTCATCTTCAGCGTCTGCAGGGGCCTAGCTAGAGAATTTTTGTGGATGGATTATAAGGGTTTTTAGGGCAGCAGGGGTCAAGCATCCCAAAATCGAAGGAAATTTAACCTAAATGTTGGAGATGTTCTAATGGGTTCATTTAATTTGAGGAAGGAGGATATTTTTTGTTCTCTGCTTCATGTGGTGAAAAAATGGCTTCTCCTAGGGATCAGTTTCCCAAAAGCCTGCAGTGGAGATTAGCATGTGTTTAGATGCCATGATGGATAGAAAGGTGGAGGTGGTGGTGCTGGAGAATTTAGGGTTAGCTAGTCTGCAAGGGAGAAGGGAGCAGAAAGGTTGGGCAGACTCAGATTTGGGTGGGCTCCTGGTAACAAGTGATGGGCCGTATGGGGCCTGGTTATTAGAAGATGTACCATGTGTATGGGTGATTCTGGACATGGCTGTGTACCAAATTCTAACTTAAATGCACCAGATGGAAGGGGCTTAAGGGAGTTAGGCCAGATTTTAGGCTTTCTGGGTCAATCGCAGCAAAACAATAAATCAAATTCTCTAAGAGAAGTTCTTTGGCGACTGGAGAAGGTATTAGTTCTTTTTCACAAACAGACAATAGAACTGCAGGTTTCTGTAGGCAAGGGTTGGTAAAGACAGGAGTGGCTCAGGTAAACTAAATTCTGGGAGTACAGCTGCTGTCTCTACTTAGAGAGTGAGAAATGTGCTAATGATGAGAGACTGGCCCATGTGCATCCTTAGGTACGTATTGATTGGGGTAGGGAGGTGGAGGCTCAGATAATTGGTGGGGATGATGTTTTGGCTAATCTTGGAGCTGTGGGGGATCAGCGTAGTGTTGAGGATAATAGCTGTCACAACTCACAAGGCTAGGGGCAGCAAGGTTTATTCTCGGCGAGCAGTAAGGCAGATGGATGTAATGATCAAAAGACGGATTTTGCTGAAAAGAGTAAGGAGAAAAAAATATTGGTGTTGGAGGATGAAAGTGATGTTGCCAGTTACTGGTGAGTTTGCATGTGATGACGGTTTGTTATTGGATAAATTTTGGGAACAGTATGCCGGGGGGGGGGGGGGATCTATCATATGTGCCACCATCTCTGATGGAGGGTTTGGAAGGTGTTCCTATTTTTGAGGAAGATGGATTGGGTAAAGAGCAGCAATGTTCAGATGGGATTTCGCCTATTCTTTTTGAGGAATATAATGAAAAGGATGCAAAAGCACAACAAGTATTGGATAAGATAGGATTACAGATGTCTGGTCCTAGAGGAAATGAAATTCGCCTGGATGGTGGCACTAGGAAGATGAAGAAAAGCCAGCGAATTAATATACTCGTAATGTTTGCTGAATTGCGATGATAGAGGTTTAAGAAAGAGTTCGCTTAATTAGATTCTGTTAGTTCCTCTTTTTCCTTTTCCTTTTCCTTTTCCTTTTTTTCTTTTCCTTCTTTTTTTTTCGCTGTTTGTCTCTTTTTTGAGGATGTCTTGTCTGCTTCTACATTGTAATTTTCTTTATTCTTCTTCCTTAATATAATTCTTTTTCCATCAAAAAATTTTTTTATGCAAAATTGAGCTTAGCTATTACAAATTAGCTATGATATTTTATTTGACCTTTTATGCCTGAATTACTTGTTTTTTTTAAAACTAATATTTAACTGATCTATGAATATTATTATTTGTTAATTGAATATATTAAATATGAATTGTTGTTTTACGGTTATTGCACCTTATACACCGCATAGCTGCTATTGATGTATTTTATTTACAATATTTTAGTTCAAAATTTTCCTTTATTATTTATATTAATAGTTTTTGAATTGAAAAATCCATGCTGAATTAATTTCAATAATTTTTACAATCGAAATTGAAATTGACTTTGACACCAAACTTTCCATAAATTTGAAACCTTGAAATTTTAGTTGGTATCAAAACTTTAAATCATGTATTCAATTAGTTCCTCGTAAACAAGTAACATTGTGAAGTTGTCTCGTGAACTTTTGGGGGAGTAGGTTCACGTTGGATGTCACTCAAGCTAAATATATGTTGGATTTATCCATAAAAAAAGAGTATTTACCAACTTATATATTTAGGTCTCATTATTATTATTATTATTATTATTATTATTTATTTATTTATTTATTTTAATATTTATGTCATTTACATTCGGTTTGGGTTGGGTCAGATGGGTTACACACTCAATCGTAACCTGGCCCATATCTTTGGATGATACATAAATTGGACCCACTAGGCAACTCACATGCAGTTCGAAACTGTTTCTTCAGGTTGGGTTGGTTCAGTTTGGATGCGTTGGACGGATCTTTGAAGAGACCAGTGTAAGGTGTATAATATAAATGCTGCAGCCGCTAATCTTGTCCTAGATCAGTTATAGGATTTGCAAACATGGATAGGAAAAAAATTGAAATGTTAATGGTGTGTTGTTCATGGCCAGTGGCCTTAGAATGTTATTTATAGCTCTCAAAACCCTGAAATTAAGCCTAAAATTGACCATTCTAGATAACTAATAAAATCCTAACATTAAGCCATCCAGATAAGTCATAAACTCGTACAATTAAGCCTTTTAGAGAAGCCTTAAAATTGAGCCTCCCCATTAAGTTAAAATCCTTTGACAATACTAACGTATATGGTAACCTGCCAAGACTGAATTTTGACTATGAAAATCTTTAAAATACCTAAAAATCAGCAAATAAAATGCCTATAAATATGGCTACGAAAATTACAATAAAATCAATAACAATCAATATATTTGATTTGTCGCCATATTGTGTCCTACTCCCATACTAACCCCTCTACTTAAAGAAAAAAATGTTCTTGCGTTTATTGGCTGAATATCGAATCTTTTGCTCCACTAGGAAAGGTTTTTAGAATATTTGACAAGTGTTTTTTATTTTCCCCATTTTGTTGTAAAACATATATGCATCTTGAATATTTGGAGGAAATTGCGTATGATCGTGTAAATCTAGTGGGACTCAAGGCTTGGTTTGTTGTTGTTGTGCATCTTGAATGTTCTTCCAATCAATCTTTAAACCACTTAGTGAGGGGGGTTCCTCCTCATGGGATTTCCACTTCTTCAGGAATCTCAATGAAAGAGAGGCGATGAGCTCACTACCCTACTTTCCTTGTTGGACAATCATCATCTTCCTTCCAAGGAGGATGAGAGAGTGGGGGAGTGGTTCTTTGGGTATGTTCCCTTAGAAATCATTTTTCTCACATGTCTTGAAACCCCCATGCCCATCCCCTAATATTTTCCATTGGAGACGCATCCTTTGGAGGGCTAAGGTTCTTAGGAAGATTTGGATCTTTGTCTCTTGGATCTGATTAACACACATGATCTGCTTGAGAGAAGAAGGCATTACAAGGCTCTAGGTCTTGACATGTAAATCACAGAATTGCTCATCTCTTTGTGCATTGCTGGGCGGCAGCACAGCTTTGGAACACTCTTTCTTATGCAGGGGAAGAGTGGGTTGTGACGACCTGTTTAATTTTCACATTTTTATTTTATTTTATATAATCAATATTATAATTCTTAGCTCAGCAGATCATAATACACCTGGACCCATGGGAACTAGGGATAAATCAGAACACAACGTGGAAGCCTAAGCAGCATGAAACATATAATCATGGTATTATAAATACAAAACATCCATCTCATTACACAAATACCAGAGTCACTACTTTCACTGTAATCCAATATATACATCCAGAAAATAAAATCTGGCGACATTTCCCACAAAAACCTAACTGTCCCTACAAAACTTACCCTTCAGAAAGGGCGGGTAACTGCTTTAAATCAGCGGGGCTTTTCCCGCTCTCCTATCTGGGGCTTCTGAAAAGTTTATAAAATTTAGGGGTGAGACACCTCTCACTAAGGGAAATAAACTAATACTAGTGTGTGACAACATGAGTATTCCGTGTCATACACAACATATCAATAACTGTTTTGTCAAATCTGGGAAAAACATACATATATCAAATCGTGGCAGAACATACTGCATTTCATAACCATATCTCATCTCATAAAGTATAATACAAAAACATTCCTGATAGGTTAGCTGACTGTTGTCATGTATTACTCCCACATGATTGGGTTGTGTGGCCCGAAGGCGGGACCTGACAATGGTTGGTCGACCAATGCCAAGTCAAACATACAGTCTGTAAGTCCGATGGGTCTGCCTGACTTGGTCCGTACACCAAGGGCGAGCACACACACTTCTTAATAACCATATCGATCATTCAATCTCACACCACTCCATACAGCGGCGTTAACACAAATATCATGATCACGAAGACTATGGACACATAGTAACGGTACCGCGCAAGTGTTAGCCTAGACCAAACCAATCAGGTTCTGATATCATATAATATATACTAAAATTATGATACAGAGACATCTCATATCATTTATTTTCACATCAATCATATCATTTGCATATATACGTATATCATAAAAATCATTGGCCCGTACGCCGGCAAACCATAGCACAACCCATACACTGGCAAATCACATCATAGCACAGTCCGTACGCCGGCAAATCACATCATAGCACGGCCCGTACGCCGGCAAACATATCATAGCACAGCCCGTACATTGGCAAATCACATCATAGCACGGCCCGTACGTCGACAAACATATCATAACACAGCCCGTACGTTGACAAATATATACATATATATATATATATAAATCCTGGCCCGTACGCCGTTTTTTCCCAATTATAAAAATCCATCTCATAATCCAATTCTGGAAAACAGTATATCACAAAATTTTATACTTATGCCACACTGAACAGATTTTTCACGTATTCAACATATCATCATTTAAACAGCATTTTCTCAAATATAAATTATATATATATATATAAATAAACATATTTACTTTCCAGAAGTCAATTACTATATATATATATATATATATATATATATATATATATATACATTTTCTCAAAAAGAACTAGTTTAGTTTATCCTCTTACCTGGCTACCGAGAAAGCCCCCAAAATAATCTAGTCTAACTCCCGTAGGATTTCCTGATCAATACCCTGAAAGTGAAAACCCCTAGTATTAAATTTCAGTATTTTCATGCGCACAACATTTCTTATAACTACCCTGAGGCCAAATTTGGCTTAAAAAGCCTTATCTCAACTTTAGGATGATTCCCAACTTGCTTTCTTCCACGATCCGCTCCGGTAGATTTGGAGAGAACTTCCCCAAGAGCGTCGTGGTGGCTTCAAACCTTCGATCTGGCGCAAATCCGGCCCAAAATCGAAGAGAGAGAGAGAGAGAAAACCGAAGAGGAGAGAGAGAGAGGGAAAACTTAGCTTCTTTAGGAAGTCAAAATCCGGATTTTTATATTTATAGAATAGGGGAATTCGTCGACGAGCCACGTTATTTGTCGACGTATTCTTCAATAATCTCGTCGACGAAATTCAGTCTTCGTTGACGAAATTCAGTCAGCTCAAATTCCCTCTCGGTATTTCTTCGTCGACGAGTCCCTGTATTTGTTGATGAATTCTCTTATACCATCGTTGACGAGTCCTCTGTATTCGTCGACGAATTCTCTTATACCATCGTCGACGAGTCCCCTGTATTTGTAGACGAATTCTCTTATATCTTCGTCGACGAGCCCCCTGTATTCGTCGACGAGGAGCTGAGAATTCCTCGGGATTTTTTTCCTTTCCAAAATGCAATGTCGTCAACTTCCTCATTTTGTTTCTAGTTTCCATTCCCCTTTCTTTTATTATTTAAATACTGTTACTCTTCGGGTTGTTACATGGGTGGTGCTGCGGAATGTGGGAGAGCTGTTACTGGTAAAGTATAGGGGCTTTGGCAAAAATTAAAATGGTAGAGCATTTTGGAGTGTGGCAGTTTTGCCATTCTTTGGACATTGTGGATTGAGAGGAATGGTAAAATTTTCAAGGGTGGCACAACCTGCTTAAAGGCCCATGACTTTTATGGCATAGAATGATCTTCCTTGCCTCCTTTTGGGTCGCATTCTCTTGGGTTTTTTTTTTGGGGTTTATCACTTTCGGATCTCAGAAGAGATTGGAAGGCAGCACTTTTGTAATTTAAATGCCTGTATTTTTTTTGTTCTTTGGTTCTTTGCTAAAGACTTCTTGTCCTATAAGCCTTGTGCTCTATTTTTTGGATATTAATAAATTGTCTTCTTTTCGAAAAGAAAAGATCTTCAAGCTATTTTGGAAGTTTGTATTTTAGTCGGAACATTACCTTGGATAGTCTCTTGATCCGTTACACTAGGACATGCTTTACATCTACATAGAATGCTGGACTCAAGATGGTTAAGAATGCCGACTTTCCCTTAGCTTGGTCGCCTTGGAGTGAGCAGGACTAATCAGAGGGCTAAATGTTATTCTCGTCTGGCCCTTTATGAATTGATAGAGATTATCCTTACCCTTGTGTGTAGCATTCAAGTCAAACTGCCATAGCCTATCCAATATATTAGCATGCATCCATGTCTACGAGATCACACAAAACCTCATCTCGATACGACCCAATGTAAAAATGGATTTATTAGTTGCAATTTTTTTGACACCGCCTTTGGACACAATATTCTTGTTGCTTCTACTATCTATGATGACATCATAGATTTCAACTTGATTTTACTTCGAGTCCAAAATATGTTGTGGCACGAGGGTCTTCCATCTCCTCCAATTTGGGGTACGCTAACATCAATTTTCTAACTACGAAGGAATAAGATTCTACTAACTCATCCCACATTGTTCGGATTGATATGCAGTCTCGGCTGTTTACCTTCACACTTAGTGTCATCCTTTTGGTCAGGTAGTTCATGCTCCAAAATCATTGACCTGCCTCTCAATCTCTTCCTCTTTGTTTGGGCACTTGTCGAATCAAAGCCCGAAACTTGACAACGAACAACTTATGAGGTAATGGCTTCACATAAGGATTTCCCAATGCTTCTTTCCATTTGGATGGGCCCTAGGCCTATTACCATTTCCTTCTCAATTCCCACTAATAGATGGTTTAGGTTGGGCCTTTGCATGTTGTTTTCCTTTGTTGGTTGCTGTGATTATACCATGAGTTGACTCAGAAATCGTCATAAATTGGGTTCGTGATGGAGGCGTCTCCAACTACCTGTCTACCTTCAAAGTCAATTTTACGCTTTCTCTAATGTCGAGAGACTATGTGGGGAAACTTGATCTTGTGTTACTAGATGGAGACCATTCACATGCCTCATAACATATTGCAGTGATGTGATCAAGAAGCCGAACCATGGTAGACACTTGTTAGAGACTAATTAAGAGGAATTGGATCAAGGGATTGTTGTGTTTAATTGATTTGTTTTATTATGTGTGTTTAGTTTGGGATTATGTGTATTTGGGGTTTTTTTTGTAATATTTGTGTCTTTTAGGGGTTCATTTGTAATTTCATGTATTTCTGGGGGTTGGTTTGTAATTCTTGTAATTTAGACTTCTTATAAATAGGGTGTGAAAAGCCATGTAAGAGTTATTTTTTGATGAATTTGAATTGAGAATTGAGTGTGTTCTTTCCCCAATTGTATCCCCTTCTTCCTCTCTTATTCTTCCTTCTTGTTCTTCCCTCCCCTTCTCTCCTATATATATATATTCTTTTATAATTTCTCCCTTGGCAGCAATTTGGTGATGCTGTCCTGCATCACTTGGCCATCCAGATGCTTGGACTCTTTCCCTTTGATGCCAAAAACTTACAGGCCTAGGATTAGCACCCAAAGGCACACACTTAAATAAGTTAAATGTCACTTTACAATACCTTAGCTAACCATAGAAGCCTGCTCCAAATATCTATTGGAGCTAAGATTAATAGCAGCAACCACTCTTCCCTAAATTTACTTTTAAACAAAAAATCCACTAAAAAATTTGAAGTATTGGAATAACATTCGAAAAAGACTGTATGATCACTTGAGAGAAGTCTATCATCTGCATATGGGAAATGAGACACTAATACCTCTTCATTACGCATCCAAACCCTCACTTAAACCTTCTGTCCACACAGCCCTATCTAACAATCCACTCAAGACGTTGACAACAATAACATACAAGAAAGGAGATGGCAGAACTCTTTGCCTAACGCCCTTTGAAGCCCTAAAATGCCACTTAGGTTCTCTATTAATAATGACTGAAAAGGTTGCATTAGACAAGCAGCCCCTCATCCAAGTCCACCACCTCTCCGCATAACTAATTTTTATCGAAGAAGTTATCCAAAAAATTTGTGCATACTTGATCATAAGCTTTTCCAAAATCAAGTTTAAAGATGAGCCATTTGCTGGTGAACATCCTCCACTACTTCATTAGCTGCTAGGATGGTGTCCACAATCTATATACCCTCTAAAAGGGGATTTTGGGCCTAGGATGTATCTCCTACCATAAAAGGCAACCTATATGCAAAAACCTTAGTAGAGATCCTGTACACACTGTTTACTTTTTTGAGTGGTCGAAATTTATGATCTTAATACATGGACTCTTCTTAGGCACCGAAATGATGAAAGTAGACCTATTTTCTTTATTCTTCTCAAAACCCCATTAAAATAGAACTCTTCAAAAATCTTCTACAAGTTCACGCTAATCACATCCCAACAATCCTAAAAGAAAGCCACACAACAGCCCTCGCCTCATTCTTCACAACAACCAAATCGCATGGACTCTAGAAATGAGATTCCACTCCAAACTTTGAGCCCTACAACCCTCCTCAGTAAGAAGGTTATAAAAAAAAAATTGTAGTCTCACTAGCGATTAGACAAGAATCAAAAGTGACCTTGCTGTCCTCAACTCCGGTACACAATCATGTTTTTCCTTGTCTGAGCACATATGAAAATTTTCTTGAATTGTAATGGCTCTCTCTAACCCATTTAAAAATTTCCTTTTGGCTTTGCCAAGGCTTGATACATACATTGTTAGCCCACAACCTAACAACTTAAGTTTTTAGGTAAAGTGGTAATCTACCATGGTATCATATTTGGTTACTAGGAGGTCCTAGGTTCTAGTCTTGTTGCCTGCGTTTATTATGTGGTGTCTTCAAAATTTTTTGTATTCCTTGTAATGGGTGTTATCTATTGTGCGTTTATCTCTCCATGTGCTATCAGGCTGCATGTGCAGGGGGATTGTTAAGGCTTGATATACATTGTTAGCCCACAACCTAATCGCTTAAGCTTTTAGGTAAAGTGGTAATCTGAAAGCCTCCAATCCCTCACTTCCCAAAAGATCACTTCTTCTAATTCATTTTTCACGAATTCCCAAAAGATCACTTAAGCTTAGCCACCTTACTATCCAAAAGGCCCTCTTCTTTCTCTTTTCTATCCAAATAATCAAGCTTGCCTAAAATGCTAGCCTTCTTAGCCCTAATATCCCCAAAAATTTCAAAATTCCACTTCTTCAAAACGTCTTCAAGATCCTTGAGCTTTTTCATGAACCTAATTCCTTACCAACCCCTTTCAGAATCCTCAGTTCAAGTTTTCTTTACCAAAAAGTAAAAAGAATGATGATCAAGGCACATGTTTTCAAGTTGAAAAGGAGTAAGACCCCACTGAACCTTGCTAGACTTTGATTGGACTTTATTTGTTGATCACATTGTACAGTTTTATAATTGCAATATGTGTGATTTAATTCATGTTCTCCTTCCCCTGATATTATTAGGTTATTTAACATTGTTTTTAAAATATTCTTTTATGCAGGGTTAGTGCTACTTCCTTTTGGTGGAGTTCGCTGAAAAGATATTTTGATGGTGAAGTTTGTGGCTATTTTTCTTCCAGTTCTGTGCGAATGAGAAGTTCCTTACGACCAGTGCTATATAAGAACCAATAGTTTCTCATGCTTTGCATAATAAAAATGCAAGTCATTTCATCACATCTTTGTTTGTTTTGTAATAGAACTTGTAGTTAGAATTTTACCATTGCTTTTGTGATCTATCATGCTGCTGTAACTTTTGATAATTTAAGATCATTAGAGAGATAATGCGTACATCTAATATTATCATTATCTCTGGTTTTCTAATAAGTGGTCGTGGTCTTCGATGTGCATCCTGTGTAAGCAGCTATTCGATGGACTAATGAATTAATTATACTCTACAAAAAACCAAGATATCTCAATTGTTCAGTGCATTCGAGTGATCCATCCAGTACTAACAACATGCTTATTTTGCAAGAATGGCTATTCTATTCCAAGTCTATTCTGAATAGAATTAGAACAGCATGGTTTTCTGAATTTGTTGCTATTAGTTCTTTTGTCTTTTTTCCTCTTTTTCTTTCTTTCTTTCTTTCTTTCTTTCTTTTGGGTGTTTTTTTTTCTTCTCTTTTTGAGGATTTCTTGTCATGTCTATGGTTGTAATCACTTTATTCTTCTTCCTTAATACATTTTCTTTTACTATCCAAAGAAAAAAAGAAATAGCTATTACAGCATTTGGTTACATTTTGAGGGTGGAATAACTATTTTAGATTGGGTACTCTTCCTGTCAACCTTGGAATACATATTCCCCACACAAGAGGTGGAAATGCTCATTCAGAACTCGCCCAGAATAGATTAAAAATACTATACCAGTAATATCTCACTTAATACTTAATTTCAAACATTTAATGCATATCCCTTAATCTGAATCGTGGGTAGAAAACTCTCCTTTTTCTCTCCTCTCTTTGATCAGTCCTGATGCTTGAGATCTCCATTTGCTTTCTTTGACCTGTCCATCTGTCCGTGGCCATGTGGCGTCAGTCTTGATCGCAGTCGGTGTGTGTCTCTCTCCCAGTTTAGAATTATGAACCTTGATAGATAAATTAATTTTTGTTTTTATATATCCGTTGATTCCTCTTACTGATTTCTTGTTACTATTATGATAAATTTAAGATCAGCTCTCTCTCTCTCTCTCTCTACAAACTCACACTTCTAGTCTTGTTTGGCTCTAGTTTCATAGATATGGCTTTAGAGCTTGATCCTAAAGCAGTTAGTGTGGCAACTATTTATTCTATAAAGGGCACATGACTTGCTTAAAGTGTCAAGCTGATATTGTTAATTTGTTGTATGGATATGACTTTGTGGGTTTCTAGCATGCAACAAATAATAGAAGTAGATGAAATAGCCCAGCGAAAAAATAAAATAAAATAAAATTAAGGTTGAAAAAATGCTCAGAAATTGCATTGATTGTATTAGAAAGTTCATAATATTTGCAGTTTGGTTGCTTTTCCATTGATTACTTGGTTTCTTATAGGGTTTTACTATGCATGTGCTTTTCTTAAAATGTAGAAAAGTAATCTGATGCTGTTTATGTCTTTGACTTATTATTGTTGGAAAATGGCACATAATTTTAACTTTTTTCCGTATGTCTAACTGATGAATATGTGACCAGGACATCATCTTTAAAATGAAATGTGGAAACCATTAGGACTTAGTTTTTATACCTTTAGTTTATGACATAGTAGTTCTCTTGTTCTTTTACCTTTGTTTAGTTTACCTTCCCTTCATACCCCTTATCCACAGACACTGGTATACTTGTTTTCCTGATTTTCTTTGTGATGAACTGACCTTGGGATTCTTTAATGTGGATGAATTGTTTGTTAAAAAGATATTGAATGCGGTTACTGAAAAATCATTTCATATTGACCTTCATTTGCTAGGCACTTGGGGAAACCTACTTATAGGAAAAACATATGGAATAAGATTGCTGGACAAATGTTTAATATTTACCTTCTTCATTTATTTGGCGCTTGGGGAATCACTGTCTTGGAAAGCTACTTCTAGGAATAGGATGCCCTTCCCATAGAAATTTAGATAAACAAAAAATATGATTGGGAAGATTTTGTGAGCATAGTAGGCTCCCTAGGAATCCTTAAATGCCCACCACGTTTGAACTGAACCTAACTTGGGCATCATTGATTCCCTGTTTGTTCTCTCGGAAATGCTTGAAGATTCCTTGAATCTGACAAATAGTTAATTTTTATATGGGAATTTGTTACTGTTCTTTATCATTCCTGATAAATCATTTCATTTATGTACATGAGTCAGTTTAATGCTCCATATTGTTAGTTCTTTTATATGGAAAATAGTATTTGAAGGAAATTTGAAATCTAGAGAAAATGAGTGGTGGATGAGACAAGAAGAAAGGATATATGGTGGAAGGAGGGGTGACGTAGGGCAGAAAAACTCCAAGCTACTAAAACGTCCAAAACAGCCCTAAATTAACTAAACTTCCTAAAAGTCAAATTGCCCAAACAAAGCTCTAATTTCTAAATGTTTGAATAGAATATTTTCTTGATAGAAGAAGAGGACAATAATATTAAACCTGAAAATCGGAGTACATGATTGAGAAAACGAGGAATCCTCCTCAACCAACTAGAAAATCAGAAGAAAAACTGTTATATAAGCAAGGAAAGTACAGAAAAAGGAAAGAAAAAGAAAACAATGTAAAAAAGCAATTACAAGAGCTCTGCCCTCCGATCTCAAACAAGCTCAGACAGCAGAAAACCCTAGAAGAAACCCAAAGAGTGCACCCACAAAGAGGCTAGGAAAGTCGCTCTATCTCACAAAAGTCGTGGGGTAAGTTGATCGACTTCTGAAAATCCTAGCTTTCCTCTTTATCCACAAGGTCCAGAGGATGATGAAAACAGCTGCATACCAGAGTTCTGTTCCTTCCAAAACCCCTGAAATTTGCCAAAAGCAAGTGTCTCATCTTTCTCGGAGTCTCCCCCTCTTCCCCAGCCAAAGAAAAAAGGGCATTCTAGAGCTGCGATGCAACCTTGCAATGCACAAAAAGATGGGTGTTCAATTTGTGCTTTTACAACACATGAAGCAAATATTAGGACTACGAGCCTTATAGGGTCTTGTTCTCTAAAGCAGATTATGCGTGTTAATCCTTTCTAGAATCATGGTCCAAACAAAAGCCCAAGTCTTCCTTGGCACCTTAGCCCTTCAAAGAAAGCGGTTCCAAGTAAAAAGATTAGGGATATGGTTTTTAGAAGGTGAGATAGGAAAGATTTGGAAGTGAACATACTTGAAGAATCCCCCTTCCACACCCTCTTATCCTCACTAAGATGGGGTTGTGCTCATCCAACAAGGCAATAAGGATAATGTGCTTATCAACCTCTCTTTCATTGAGGTTCTTGAAAAAAATGGAAATCCCAAGAACCCTCCCTTCCCTCAAGAAGAAATAAAGGAGCTGATAGGAGCATTATGAAGCGATGAAAGCTTATAAATACAAGGATCGTTCAACTCCAATGAAGTCTCCTCACACCCACACCTTCCTAAAATTGGACTTTTTTGCTATTACCCACTTTGAATTGGATAAGAATAAAGAACTAACCGGCTACTTGAGAGACAAATTTCCGAGGACATGCGTGAGATATTATGCCGCTGCTCCTTGATTCCCACTCATATGTTTGATCCCGTGCTTACACCTTATGCCATAGGGATTTAGTTTCTGAAGGGAACCTCCAAAGCCATTTACTATAAGGGAGATGTTTTGGGATACCATGTTCTAGGCGCCCCCCCTCCCCCCCCCCGCTCTTCTTTTAGACTTTGGTTTACTAATCATGTCCTAGCTAACTTGCCCAAAGGAGCTCACACATTAGCCTCTTTATAGATTTGGCAACTCTAGAAGGGGCCCTAAACAAGGAGAGGTAATTAATAAGGATATTTTCATGCATCAGCCTCTTTGACTAGAACATGATTGTGCATTTAGAGAAAACTCAACCTTAAGTCTAGGAATGTCATAGTAGCAACAATTTGATAGTCTAGAACAACTTCAATTGAGATGATGCAAAATGAAAACTAGCATAAATCTATGGCATTCCTCAAGCACCACATGACAGTAGCAGAGATCCTCCAACTAAAATCACTCCATAGCTTCAAATCATCTATATCATGATTCGCTTGTGAGAACACTGATGACAACAATGTAAAAGCTCAAAGAGGAAAGGATACATCAAGGAGCTGATCCTAGATTTTGGCCTAGTGGTGAGGGTTCAATCTCAGATTGGAGTTGAGATTATGAACTTCCATAAAACTCTATTTTCTGAGGAGATCTAGAATAGACTGATGGTGGAAGGCTTGGCTTGGAGTCCCATCCAAGAAAGTTTTGCTTGGTGGTTAGAAAGGCCTTTTGAGGTCAAGAAATTAGAAAATCTATCTTTGACATGTGTAGAGACAAGGCTCTTGGCCCATACGACTTCTTAGTGGCATTCTTTCAGGATAATTGGTGAGTGTTGGAGGTTGATGTTGTAAGGTTTTATTGATGAATTTCTTAGCAAGGGCGTGGTTAATGACTCAGTGTTATTTAGATTTAACTTTTGTCATTTCATTCCCAAAAAGGAGAGAGTTAGAAGACTCAAGGACCTTAGACTGATAAACCTAGTTACTAGTTTGTACAAAATCCCATCAAAAGGTCTTGCAAATAGACTTAGACATGTCTTAGGGGACACTATCTCCATGGCACACTTCTCATTCATCTATGATAGACAAATCCTTGATGCGATATTGGTGGCTAATGAGGTGGTTGAGGATGTGAGGAGGAGGGGTTGGAAGGGGATTCTCTTTGAAGTGGATTTTGAGAAGGCCTATGATAGGGTCAACTGGGTTTTTTAGATAAGGAGTTGGGTAAAAAAGGCCTTAGGGACCAATGGAGAAAGTGGATCAAGGGGTGCCTTAGCTCTACTCATGTGTTTGTCATCATCAATGGTCAATTTAGGGAGTGGTTTAGGGCCTCTAAGGGTCTTAGACAAGGGAATTCACTCTCTCATTCTTGTTCACCCTAGTTGTTGATACCCTTAGTAGGATGCTTCTCCATGTTCAGGGTAGGGGAGTTATTGGTGGTTTGTATGTGGCGAGGGAGGAAATGGAGATCTCTCACCTCTAGTTTACTGACTCCGTTCCTTCTTGAGGACAATTCTACTAAATTTCGAGAAGTCATTTTGTTGCTAAAAATTATTGAGCAGATATCAGGTCGTAAGATGAACATGTTCAAGAGTGGGATAGTAGGAATTAATATGGGGGAGTGAGTTCTTCATAAGTTCATTTCTCTACCGGAATCCCTTGAGTGGCCCCTATCCTATCTCAACCTCCCCCTCAGAGGGAACCCAAACTCTTTAGTCTTCTATGATCTTGTGGTAGATAAGGTGGCTAGGAGATTGGAGTGTTGGAAGAGGGCTTATTTCTCTCCTAGGGGCCGAGCCACATTAATTAATGCCTCACTCTTTAACATTCTTATTTGTTATTTCTCCTTGTTTAGGATTCCCTCAAAAGTAGCCAAATTGCTAGAGGTTGATGCATGATTTTCCTTTGGTCAGGTTCTAGGGAGGTTCAGAGAGACCATCTAGTTAGTTGGGATGTCGTTAGCAAACATAAGTTTGATAAGAGAGGGGGGGGGGGGGGGGGGGGTTGGGTTTAATATTAGGATTGCGGTATCCAAACAAAATCTCCCTCATAAGAAAATGACTTCAATTTAAAGTTGGCAATGGAAAAACGTTTGCTTTTGGGGGGGATATATGGGTAGTGAAGTCTTTGTTGGAGTTGAAATTTGCTCATATATTCAAGCTTTTATTGCTTCATGACGCCCCCATTAGCTCCTTAATTTATTTTGAGGGGGTTCTTCCTCCTCGGATTTTCATTTATTTAGGAATCTCAATGAAAGAGAGGTCGAAGTGCTGACTAACCTTCTTTCTTTATTGGATCATCATGTTCCTACCATTTATGAGGACGGAAGAGTGTGGGAGGGTGATTCCTTGGGTGCATTCACTTCTAAATCCTTTCTATCTCACATTTTAAAACTTCCCTCCCCCAACCTTGTTCTTTGGAACAACATTCTTCAGAGGGCTAAGGTCCCTAGGAAGATTTGGGCTTTTGGTTGGACTGTAATCTTACGAAGGATTAGGCAGGATTTGCTTTAGAGGAGTAGGTCCCATAAAGCTCTTAGTCCTAGCATGTGCTTCATGTGTTATGCAAGCAATGAAACAAATGCCTATATTTTTGTGCATTGCAGGGTAGTATCAGAGCTTTGGAATGCCCTTTTATCTCTCAAGGGGGAACAGTGGGCAGCCCCTAGAAAGGTAGGACATTTTTTATTGGTCAACTTCTGGGGTTTCGCAAAATGTAGAAATGGAAGAGCTCTTTGGTTTACATCTTAGCTATCCTTTGGACCTTGTGGATTGAGAGGAATGCTTGGATTTTTAAAGGTTGCTCAACATGTCCATGGTTACTTTGGGATAGAGTGACTTTCCTTGCATCCCTTTGGGTGCACTTTATTGGATTTTTTTCGGGGATTACCACTGTCCGGCCTCACGAGAGATTGGAGGGCAGCACTCTTATAATTGATACTTGTACTGTTTTTCCTAGTTCCTTTAGTAGATTTTAGTTTTTTTTTATCTTTTATTGTGCTGGGAGGACTCCTTGTCCTCTGCTATGTACTTTGTTTATTGCTTTAATAAAATTGTCTTTTATCCCCCCCAAAAAAAAATTCCCAGTTACAGATTTCCTTAAATTTTGAATAAACACCCTTTAAGGATTGCATGGATTGTCTATCTATTTTGGGTTTAGCCCCAGGAGAATATATTGAAAAGATTCATCTTGTCTTCGTTTTCGTGAGCTTAGCTCATTATGTGGCACTCCTCCTTTTAAACATATGTGTGCAAGCCTCAATAATTTCAGAGTCAAGAAAATGGGTCTTTCATTCTTCAAAGACTGGGCCATTTGCTAAATCCTGAAAGGCTAATGGCCCAGTGATAGGTTTGGGTTGGGGGAGAAACGGTGAAATTGAGGCTTAGCTCTGGAGGTCACTTGGTCAACATTTACCAACCTCTATGTACATGTGTCTATTTTTCCTGTTCTTTCTGCATTGGCGAGAAAATTTGGAGATAATTGAAGACTGCTTTCTTTGGTGAAGCATGTTGGAAAGTCTCAAATTCCATTTGGTGAATTGGAAAGCGTGAAACAACCCTTGGATAATGGAGGCAGGGAAGTTGAGAGCCTAGCTGTCCTCAATAAGGCTTTGTTGGGGAAGTGGCTTTGGAGGTTCATGGAGGAAAATGATTGGTTTTAGAAGACATCATAGTTGTTAGAATCATGTAGTTCTCCATTAGCAAGAAAGGGATAAATTGGTTTGAATGCATGGGAGAATTGCAGAAGGCTGTGAGTTGAGGTAAATTGTACAATTCACCTGGTGAATCATTAAATCACAAGATTCTGATCCGACTCCTCTAAGACCCAATTTAAAAACCTTTAAAATTTATTTTTTATTTTTGCACGATGCCCATCTATTTGCTATTTACTTGAGTTCTATGCTCCAAGAGAGGATAAAGATGTCTGTTGGCCTTCTCATTAATCACTTTTCTTTTCTGCCATTGGTTAAGGTTAGAAAAAAAAATCAGAGTTGAAGAAGCAAACCAGTCTTGAAAAGAAAACCAAAGTCGACTTGGTGGGTGAGCTTTTGGTTGGCACATTGCTTTCTCCACTCTCCAAATTTAAAGGTCTAATATTTATTAATTTATTAATTTTTATAAGTTCTGTTTATGCTTTTCCTTTTCATCTTGTTTTAGTTGTCAGAGAAAGCCTATGCATTAAAAATGTTTTCTCTTTTTAGTAAACACCATGAAGTTCAAATTCTTATTGCTTTTTTTTTTTTTTTTCAATTCATTCCTTCAAAAACCATGACTTCCAATTTTTCATTAATCTTTTATTAATTTCTCTCCTTATTTTTTTTAAATGAAAGCATACACATGAATTTTTTATTCTTAAACATGTAAACTTACACACCATAAACATAAAGTTTACATTTTTATTTTTTTTAATTTTAATTTTTTTTTGTGGATCCTTAACTTATTTTTTCAGTGTATCTTGAACTTAGACTCAGTGCTTTAGTTTTGAGTCAAATAACATGTGTTACAGTTTCATAGAAACTAGTTAAGTTGATACTTGATACTTGATACTTGATAAAGGTGGAATCATTAGACCATGGTTTATCTTCTGTGGCTAGTTTTCTTTTATAGGAATGTATGTTTGAGTTAAATAGATTACTGTAAGATTTAGACCTACAAAATTGCTTCAAAGGCAAGCATCATTCCAATTGTTAACATTGTTGATCTATAATTTTTGAAATCCAATGCATTTTACTATTTTATTTGTTGCACATATACGAATGACATAATTTTGTTTTGAGTCTTAATTCTCAATTCTCAAAATTGGGATTTCTGTTAATGATTTAGATCTTAATTTGACATACTAAGGAGGAGATTATTGGAGGATAAATATGGGTTGGATTACACAAAGGCCTAAGGGTGTGGAAGAATATTGGGAAAGGTTGGAATTCTTCTTCAAACAAATCAATGTTTAGGTTTTGGGGTGGGCCCTCTTGGGGGGGGGGGGGGGGTGTGCACCATTCAGCTCTGGCATGATTGCTAGTGGGAAACACCTTTGTTGAGGCAATATCCTGACACCAGTGACAAAGCAGTGATGGTCAGCTCTTCTGCAAGGCCTTTTCAGATGGGAGGATTGTTTGTAATGCATCATTGAGGAGGAGAGTTTTTGACTTGGAGTTGGAGAGCTTTGAAATTTTTTTTTTTTTATTCTCTTTATGGCAGTTGGGTCAGCTGTGTTAGGGATGATGCAATTGTAAAAATTCCTGGAGCTCAAAATTTGAGGTGAAATCCTATTATAAATATGTAACAGTGTGATGCACTTAATGTCCTAATTTCTTCACCCAGCCAGTCCCAACCCTAGATATAGAAGGAGTATTGTGTTAGGTAGCTGACAGCTAGCACAAAACTCGTCAGATCACTATGATATGAAGCAAAGATTAAGGCTAGAAATGAAGATCTTGGAGAATCAATTTTGTTTTATGCCTGGGAGGTCTACTAGAGAAGCTATATATCTTTTAAGAAGATCAATGGAAAAGTTTACCGAAAAGAAGAGGGACTTGCATATGGTATTTATTGAGTTAGAGAAAGCGTATGATTGGGTACTAAGGGAATTTCTATGGTAGGTTTTAGGGAAAAAAGGTGTATGTAGTAGGTATACTGATGTCATTAAGGATATGTACGATGAGGTAAGACTAGTTTTAGGACTATAGGTGGAAAGACTAGAGAATTACCAATCACAATAGGTGTACATCATAGATTTTCTTTGAGCCCTTATCTTTTTGCTTTATTAATGGATGAACTGACTAGGAGTATGAGTATCCAAAATAGGGTTTCATGGTGTATGTTATTTGCAGATGATATTGTCTTGCTTGACAAAACTAGTGGTGGAGTAGAATCTAAGTTAGAGTTATGCAGAGAAGCTTTAGACTCTAGAGGCTTTAGGATAAGTAGAAATTAGATAGAATATATGAAATGTACTTTCAATCATGGTAGGAGGAATATTGGAGACAGTTAAATTTGTTGATGAAGAAATCAATAGCATTAGTAGATTTCGATACCTTGGGTCTATTATGCAAGCTGAAGTAGAAATTGAAGAAGATGTAATGCATAGAGTTAAAGCAGGTTCGGTAAAATGGAGAAGTGCTGCAAGTGTGCTTTGTGATTGAAGAGTATCCTTAAAATTAAAAGGGAAGTTTTATAAGATGACTATAGACCAACTATGCTATATGGATAAGAACGTTGGGTGACTAAGACACATCATATTCCAAAATGTAAAAGTTGTCGAGATGAAAATGCTAAGATGGGTGAGTGGTATACTCTTAAAAAAAAAATTAAGAAATAAACATATTCGTGGTAAGTTAGGCGTAGCTCCTGTAAAAGACAAGGGAGGGACGACTTGGATGGTTTGGACACTTGCAATGTAGGCTACATAGTGCATCAAAGGGGAAGAGTGAGTTAGTTACTGTGAGGGGCAGTAAAAGGCGTAGGGGTAGACAAAAAATAACTTGGAATGAGATAGTAAGGTTTTAATTGCCCTGAATTTGTCGAAGGAAATTGTCCACAACCACATAAATTGGCGGAAAAAGAATCATATAGCCGACCCCACTTAGTGGGACTTAAGGCTTGTCTTGTATATGTAACAGTGGGAATGAGAGAAGCGATTGGAGGGGTTTCCCATGAACTGCCAGTTGGAAGACTTGCAGCCCAGAAGGTTGCTTTCTCTATTTGGGAGATTTGTTGGGGAAGAATTCTGATAGTAGGAGGAGTTTATGTGGTTAATGGTATTTCCTGTGTGGAGTTGATGCATCATTTACTGACTAACTAGGTGGACCTGATTTTTATGAGGTTGTGCAGCTGCAATTTTGGGAATCAGATGGGGCAGCAGCCAGAACAATTAAAGGTGAACTGTTGGCTTAATGGCATTCAAATTAGAAACATTAAGAAAAAGATTGTACTGATGATCCCTCAAACCATTTTTTGGCTGGTGTAGAGGGAGAGAAATTGAAGAGCTTCCCGTAATGTTTTAGAATGCTGAAGCAGAACTTTGTATTTTTGATCAACAGACAGCATTTTTTGTGAATGTTCAGGCTGCTTTTGACTTTATTGACTTGATCAACTTGTAGTCTGTGATCTTTATTTATGTATTCTTTCTTGTGCATTATTTCAGTGCCTCAAATAAATTTCTTTGCTTATAAAGAAAGCTCTGTACTAGTTTCCATTTGGGTTAGCAAAAGGAGAGCTAACTCTTTGTCAGTTCGTGATAATGTCAAGCAGTGGTGGTCTTATACAAGAGGGGGAATCTGACACTCTGAGAGGGGAGTTTGGAAGAGGCTTTTGATAGAGACGAGCCACAGATCAGTAGCATAACATGAGGTCAGAGGTTGAGTCAGAGACTGGGTTCGTGAATGGGCGAGAGGATTGTGCTTTTCTGCAATTCCTACCATGGAGATTTGAGTTAAAAACATAAATCACAGAAGGGAATGATCGTTGGGGTTTAATTCCCAGGGACATTCAAGTCGTTGCTAGATTTGAGACAGGATCAACCTCTTCCATTTTCACTCAAACGTTGACTGGGGTGTAGGGTGATGGGCCTGTTACCTGTTCTATGTGTATGGCAGCATTTTGGGAACAAGGGTAATTCCCCTTCTTTTTGCAGACAACACCATTTTTTTGTGGGACAGATCTGGAGGAAATAGTGAATTTGAGAACCATCTTATTCTGTTCTTTAGCAGTCTTTGACTTGAAGGTTAACGTGGGGAAGAGTGAGCTTATCCCCAGTTGGAGGAGGTGGATGGGGAACTTGACCAGCAGTATAGCCTGTAATGTGACTTTCATCAGGAGAGCTCAAGACTAGGGATATCAGATTTTTTCAAAAATTTTTATTTATTATAATGAGAGTCTGGTCATCTAAGGGAGGGAGCTTGTAGTTAAATGGAAGAGCACCAGTAGTGGGGTTTATGAAGGTATTTCCTATCACTGGCTTACTGGATTGCCGGGAAATAAGGGATGGCAGGGAGTGATTTCTTCTGGAATGCAATTTGGAATAGACTTGCTCCTTGCAAAGCAGCGCCACCCCCCCCCCCCCCCTCTTTTTTTTTTATGCATGAGGCTGTCTAGAAAAGAATTTTGACTTGATAATATTAAGAAAAGGGGCATTACTATGGTTAACTGTTGTTTTATGTGCTAAGAATGAACTTAGTCAATGCATCATGGACTGATTAACTCTTTGAGGGCCAGGCCTTTGTAGGATTGTACAGCAGCAATGTTGGGAATCTAATGGGAAGCTACAGATTCTAAGAAGGGTGAAAATTTTGGGTTTGGAAATGTATACAAACAGATATCTTGAGAATGGGATTTCTACAGTGGATCCCTCAAATATGTCTGGTGCAGAGGGATGGAATAGAAGAGATTTTGTGGGTATAAAACTAGAAGACAGCTCAGTTATAGATTGTTGATTAAGAGCTTTTTATTTTGGTTCAACAATAAGCATTTTGTGAGTATTCAAGCTGCCATTGATTTCATTGATTCTTTCAACTTATAATCTTTGATGTTTATTTATTTACTCTCTCTCTCTCTCTCTCTCTGGTTGCACCTTCTTGGTGCTTAGAGCCCTTTGTTAGGAGAGAAGTGGAGACGAGAAAACAAACTTGTAGGAAAGAAGGGAAGATAAGAGAAGAACAGAAACTAGTTCTCTGCAGTCTCCACCTTGTTTGGTTTAATAAGAGAGCGGGTAGAAATATGAGGAAAGAAAAAGTCAATTGTTGTTTATGAGACTGCCCCCTGCATGACCATTTTTAAAGTTGTCTAAGGGTGTTTTGGTCTTTTTATTAGCTTCTCTCCATTTCTTTCCAATTTAGGGGAAAAGAAAGTGGGCCCCTTTTTCTCCTCTCTTTTCGCTGCACTTTTTTTTTTGTTCTCTCGGCATTTATGCCAACAAAACAAGAGAAGTGGAGAGAAACCGCTTCTTTCTCTTCGTCTGTCCACTTCTCTCCAACCAAATGGATTCTTAATGAATCCTTTGGCAACAAACTAGGATTCAAGCATGTTGAAAGGGTATGGGTTATTGTTGACCCTGGATTTGAGTTTTTCTCTTCTTCACGTACTAACAAGTAAAGGATAACTACCTAAGGGTGTTGCCATTCCAATGAGAAGGGTGCCTAATATAAACTTAGGCATAATACTATGAATGCTGAAGTAAAAAATGTAAAAAATAAAAAATAAAAAAAGAAAAAAAAAATGCTGAAGTAAAGCATAACTAAGTGAGTTAATTTAGTTGCAAATGTAAAACTGAGGGAAAATTCTAGTTTCCTGTCAATTATCAGGACTCACTCAACATTTCTAAAGTCACACTTTCTGTTCCTTGGTCCTAGAGACACTATGATGTACCAACTCCTTGGCTAATAGTCAAAATTAGTGATGATTAATGCTGATATGCGTACAGTTTTGAGGTTGTTTTGCACTTTTATTTGATTCAGTTGTTTGCTTATGAACATTATTGTGCCTTAAATATTCCCTTGTTATTAAAGATTTATTGGCATGATTTTCCTTATGCAACTAGTCATAAGTGTTAGAAGACTTAAAAGAGTGTCCTTTTAATTGAAAACCTCATTGATTTACATAATTTTGTGATAATGGTTCTCCAGCAAAAACCTTATGGAAAAATTTCTTTTGTGAAGTTTGTCCATGCCGAGTGTGTGGAAGGATATCATTAAAAAGATGCAGACTTTATAAGATGTTTATCATATGTGGAGTTATTGGAGAAAGATATTGGTGTGGTATGGTACAATTATGTTTTGAGTATGAACTTTTCTAGCGACGGTTATATTTGCTTGCTTTGAATAAGCATACTGTGGAAAGAAGGGTACTGAAAGCCCATAGCAACATTTGGTTCATTAGAGAATGTGAGGACTGGGAGCTTGACTTCAATGTTGCTTTCTGTTTGTGCCTTTTTGTGGGTAAGCTTGATGTGGTAAATTCGAGGAGAAAAGTAACGGATGAATTATGCTGAGAAGGATCTAGTTTTTTGAAAATCTTGATTTGTTCCTTTGATGAATTGATATCAACCTAGCAGAGGTCAAGTTTGTAAATCTTTTTCCTCTTAAGGTTTGCTAGTTCTTAAGGCTCGCAGAAGTTTGTGTAAGATCATTATAGTAGATCGTTATAAGAAGAACAGGGATGATGGCAAAGAAATGTGGTTATGCAGAATGTGGAGATGGTTGGCTATTTTTTTTTTTTTGGATGATGTGAGAACTCCAGCCTCTGACAAGTCCTTTGGACCTCCTGGTGCTGCACCATCGGGGCAGTGTCATCCCCCTTGGTCTCGTCACCTAGGTAAATCCAGATGCAGTCACAGCTTATACACATTCGGGCCAGACGTTCGGGATGTGATCACCCTCCCAGTGGACCCCCCTTATGTGCAGATGGGACCCTCGGAGAAGCGGCAAAGCACACCATGACTCTGCCTCCGCTGAGAATTGAACCTCTGATGCTCCTTATAACCCTTTTGCTTTACCACTGGGCCATGCCTATGGGGGTTGATGGTTGGCTATTTTTTAATGTTGTGTTTGGTGGCTCACTCATTGTGCAATCTTCTCTCTTCGGAGTTTGCGGGGTTCTTCCTGAGGGTGTTTATGGTATGCCCTGTTGTGATCATAGGAAAACAATGCTTGGCTATAGAAATTTGCCTTATGCTCATAATATAACAGTAGAAGAACTTTTCCACCCGGTAAGGAAAAGGTGGGAAAAGTGGGAAAACCTTAGAAGAGTGAAAGCTGCAGGGCTTATTTCATCGAGTGATACTCTTTTCTGGGTGCAAAAGATGTTGGGTCAACCAAATCTGCCAAGCCTTGGTTCTCTTTTAGCCTGCCGAAATTGATTCATCTGTTCGGAGTTTCTAGAATGACTGGCAAAGATTTCATCTTATCACATTCGCTGGGTCAACCAATCTACAATGCACACGTTTTCCTTTAGTTGACTTTATAATGTTTTTTGTCTCCTTCAGGAATGCATTTTTCCCTTTGTTTGCCGATTGCAATTACTCGTCTTATATGGGCTTTGCTTGCTCATATTGATGATCTGACAGACTATTGGTTTATTAATCTAACTAATTTTATATTCAGTATCTCGGTGCCCAGACCAATGGTTATTTGGTTCAGTATTATAAATTAAATTTATTTTTGTAGATTTATATATATTTGTAGGAATCTCTCTCTCTCTCTCTCTCTCTCTCTCTCTCTCTCATAGTGGCCACTGAGGGTCGACGGCGAGATTTGACTTAAAGACTCCTCCGATGGGCAAACAGTGTCTACCCCGCCACCGTCA
This sequence comes from Malania oleifera, assembly GCF_029873635.1. NCBI lineage: Eukaryota > Viridiplantae > Streptophyta > Magnoliopsida > Santalales > Ximeniaceae > Malania > Malania oleifera. The sequence goes on along the minus strand of NC_080425.1, from coordinate 9,218,248 downwards.
CCGCCACCGCCACCGCCACCGCAATCCATGCAGTAGCCAGGGCCGTACTATCATTTTTTATTATTTTGGGCTATTCATCAGTACTCTCTACACACCTCCCACTTGCCTCAATTTTTTTTTTAAAATAAGTGTTTCTTTCTTTAGACCTTTTGGTTCCGATGACCTCTCTCTCTCTCTGGGTTGGAAAGCATAATTGAAATTTAGATTGAAGTTGGATTTGTCCTATGCATTGCAGGTTTCGAGGAATGCATTCATCCATGGTGGCTGGCTGGCTCCGAAGAAAGTTCAAGTAAGGATAATCGGTCTAGAAAAACTAGGTGATAAAAACGAGTTAGCGGATCGAGTTTGAATAGATCGTAAATGGGTAGGGGTTAAACGAATTAAACGGGTCACTTGGCGAGTACTCAATTCAAATTTGCTTGACCCGTTTATTAAACGGGTCGGGTTCGAATTGACCTATTTATAAATGTGTCACCTCCTACTAAACTTGAACTTGATTTAAATGGACGGATCATGGATTATTTGTTGGGGTTCGACCCGTTTTGCCACCCTTAACTGAAATCTTCAAATCTTCCTTTCCTTGTTAGATTGAGGGATCATTCAATCCCACCCATTTACAGTATGTTTGGATCAAAGATATTATTTGAAGAGAAAAAATGGAATTTTTTTTTAATATTTTCTTTCTCTATTAAATTCTATAAAAAATGAAAATTTATTTTAATATGTTTGAAAATTTTAAAAAAATTAAATATTAATTGTGTAAAATTAAAATTTTATTTATAGATTCGGTACATCTTCTATTTTTTATATTGATAACCATGTGAATTCCTTTATATTTTTATTCTCTTTTCTAGTATTTTTTGAATTCCAAATGGAGTCTTAATGTTCTATTTTTCACTATGTTTTTTCCTCCCAAAATGCTTTACCCATATCATAGCTCTATGTTATCAGGTGTTCACTTGATGTTTATGATGCTTTTCATGGTATTTTATTTATGATAAATTTGATATTTTATTTTTTTACAATCAATTCTGCACCACCAAACAAACATTAAATTAAAACAGTCCAAATAAAAAAAGAGCACACTCACTATGAATTAACCAGACACAATGAGGAAATGGTTGCACAAGGAGGCTAAGAGTAGATGTGATAATTTTTTATGGAAAGATTGATTTTGACATTCATTATTACCCAGAAAAATTTTAATGTGTTTATGGAGAGCCTGGTTTAAATGCTTGGCTGTAAATGATAGAATTCAAACCAAAAGAATATCGATGATTTCGGCTTGTGATTGCTGCGTTTAGAGAAGTCAAGAAAACATTGATTATATTCTTTCTTTAGGAGAGGTGGCTTCAGAGGTTTGACGTCAGGCTAGTGTGGCATTGGGGATTCTTTTTCAACGATTTCTTCCTTGGAAAAATAAAATGACAAATTGGTTCCACTATGCTAAAAAATCATCTATTAAAGGTATTTTAATTGGGCTAATTCCATGTTTGATTACGTGGTGCCTCTGGAATAAAAAATGTAAAGTGAGAATAGAAGGAGTTTATCAAAGTGCAGATCAGATGTGGAGAAGTGTTTGATTTTGTGTTAGTTTTATTGCTGAGAGTATCATTTCTTTTTAAAAATTGAAAAAGTCGGACATTAAGGTTTTGAATGAATTTCAAATTAAGCATAGGAGAGTTTGCGATAGGTTTGGAAAAATTATTTCATGAGTTAAACCTCCAGTAGGGTGGATAAAAATTAATTGTGATGGGAGTTGTAAGGGTAATCCGGGTACTTCAAGAGGTGGAGGAATTATTTGAGATTGCCATGACATAGTAAAAGCGGCTTTTTCAAGTTATTTTGACAATGGTACGAATAATAGTGCGGAATTAAAAACAATCAGGGAAGGAATTCGTTTGTGTAAATGTTTGCATTATGTTAATGTGATTATTGAAAGTGACTCGCGAATTGTAGTTGATTGGTTTCGGAAAGATAGATGTACTTTGTGGTATCTTTGGGAATTTTGGGAGGAGCTTGTGGTAGAGTTAGAAGGAGTGAATGTCATGGTGATGCATTAATATAGGAAAGACAATAGTGCGGCTGTTTTTCTTACTAAAGAAGGAGAAATGAGAAACAATGTAATCTACGAAGAACAACACCTTTTACCATGTTATCTGAAAGGTATCTTTCGGATGGATAGATGGGGTCTTGTTTCCGTTCGTTGTTAGTTCATCTCTAAAGTTTCGTTTGGTATATTTCGTTTTTTTTTTTTTTTTTTTATTGTTTTTATGTTTTTATCTCCTTTGTTAGTTATGTTTAATTTTGTTTGTCCTAATTTGGTTGATTGGTTTTAACTTGTAACTACGGTATTCTTCTGTCAAAAGTGAGAGTTTATTAATAAATAAATGGATGTGCCGCTCTCTTTTAGCAAAAAAAAAAAAAAAGGAGGCTAAGGGTACTGGAATACAAGTGGTAGCTTAGAGGATATGCCTTGCTAATACGGTATACTTCATTTGGCATTTTCGAAACAAGAGAAAATTTGAGGATTGTGTTGTCTCTCTGGAAGCTATTGTTAAAGTTATGCAGACTCATATGTTCAGGATTCTCTGTGACAGATTCCCCCATCTCTTGCAGTTTGAGTGAATGTAGAGTTGGGTGGGTGTGGTGTGGATGTACTTAGTTACTTGGTATGGACTTTTGGCCTGCCCCGGGTTCGATGTAGCTTGTTTGACTTTATTGCTTTGCAATTGTGTTGGGGCTTCACTCCCCTTGGTCTAGGTATGCTCAGTGTATAATTGTACATACCCATTTGATCAATACATTTACACTTTACTAATTTAAAAAAAAAAGACAATGAAAATTAAAAGCACTCAACCTAAATCTTTATGTCCAATATATGTAGGCTCGTAAATCATCAAAAGAACTAGTGGATTTGAAGCAAAATTTTTATCTATACAAAAGAAAAAAATCATTTAAATCTTACTCGTTTAATAAACGGATAAATATATCTAGTCTCGTAAATAGTCGAAGAGGACTCATGAGCTTGAAATAAAAATTTCATCTACACAAAAGAGAGAAATCATTTGAACCTTACAATTTACAAACATAGAAAATATGCATCACCTGCAAATAAAATTCAAGGAAAGTGCAAGAAAATTCAAAAACCCTAGATGCTCAACAAGTAAGCAAATGTGATATGACAGGGATGGTCAAAATCAGGAAACTGGTCAATGGTTCTGCTCGCTGTCTCACCTCTTGTTTGTTGTCAGGGAAAGATTTGATGTCGGCAATGCAAAAATAGTGTTTGGGGGGCGGGGGTGGGGTATGAAACTTTCTCGGGCATTTTCTATGAGAAAATGCTTTTTGGAGCTTTGGCTTGTTTCTACTTTCTATATGTAGTAAGATCATCCTGTTTCCTATCCTTGCTACCCAGAAATTTGGAACCCCTTCAACTGGGGCTATTTATTTGGGATTCCAACATCTTTGAAAATTTTGCCAATAGGCCTTGCAATGTCAAAGCTCTACTTGAATCTACATTCCATTACCATACAACTTGTAGTAAGAATCATGTTTCAAAATATAATTTTTTAAAGTGTTTTTGTTATTTTATGTTACGTTTGTTTCGTTGGTAAAATCGAATAGACTAAAAATAAAATATTAATTATATGTGAAAAAAGATAATGTTATTCTTAAAGAAATGATTTTAGCATAAAAATTGAAAATCTCATGTTTAGTTTATGGAATGGAGTGGAATGAGTTATGAATGAAATGAAAATTGAATGTTGAGTAAGAACAGATCAAGTGATAAATTTATTTCCATTCATTTGATTTTATTTTATTTATATATAAACTAAGGGTGGTCCGTTTGGATCAAAGATTTTGGTTGAGGAAAGGGAAATAAGGAGGAAATTAATTTTTCACTATATTTTTCCTCCATGTCAAATACTACTAAAGGCGAAAATTTATTTTAATGCGGTCAAAAAGTAAGAAAAGTTAAAATGTAAATGGTTTCTTTAATCATGTTTTTGTTTATTGATTTGAAATATTTTTTATTGTTTTCTTTTTTATTTTCCTTGATAATCAAACATAAAATTAAAAAAATAAAATAAATTTCTTCATCTTTTCCTCTTTTTTTCTTTAAAAATATATATATATATATATATATATATTTCAAATTTCAAACGGGATTATTAAATTTTTCAAATTGCACTGTAAGAATTTATATGTTCAAGTTATGCCATATTAATTATAATACTCATTTCATTTTTATCACTTTCATTTTACGAATAAGAAGTAATTGTTATATTATGCTCCACTTGGAGAATTAAATGCATAGAATAGAATAATCATTATATAAGGATATAGTATTTTGCAAAAATTGAATACACTATTCTTGAATTAGAGAATTAATGAAAACATCTATTTCGAATGTTATTTCGAATCATACAAAACTTTTGTACGATAATTTATCTTAATACGAAGTAAGATATTGCTTTGTTTAAAAAATTATTAATTATTTATTCTTCTATTTTTATCTTAATATATTCTATGGGAAAAAAAAAAAAAGGAAAAGAAAGACTGGTGTCTTAAGAATAACAAATTAAATTTTAAGTCGCTGAGATGATGGGATCGGTTACATAAACTTTTTTCCATTAATTTATGCGATCATGGTAATTTCTTCTAACAAATTCAAGGTTATTCACTTCTTACGATCTTAATTCAAATTATTATAGATTTAGCCCTATTCATTTTATTGCCAGTTACAGTAATTAACTCACTTATACTCATTGGTGCATTATTTATAGACGTCCAAACCATACAAAGAAGGACAATTTAATTGATTTGTACGTTTGTTCAAATAAAACGCATAATCATCTCTAGGTTAAAAATGGGCATGAACATAATGATTTGTAGGGGAAGAGTTTTAGAGTTTATTTAATTTTTTTTATTTCATTGATCAAGAATATTGACTTGAAATACTGTGATTTTGATTGATTTAGCTATTAAGAACAATGCCAGCATATCCTTTTATTCACCTACCAAATCTCCCCCCACCTAAAAAAATAGTGTGTCGATGTTTTCGGGGACTAAGGCTACAATATCTCAAATTTTCTATTCTTTCTAGTAAGACAATATGGGCGAATTAGGGAGAGAATCGACATATTTTTTTTATCATAACTTCATGAAATAGCCGCACAATATCTATGTGAAGAACTCAGATAGAAAGAGAGATGAGTTGCCTTCATTGTATAGTCTATAAGTTCACTGTTGACTTCTGATGAACTCAAATGAACAAGTCAATCAAAGATTATATAACAAATTTTGATTATATTAATGTATAATAAGCTTAACATCACAATTTACTGAGTTATTACGATGATATGTCTCAATTGAGATTTATTAAATGAATGATAGTAATGTACTTAATAAAAATATGGTCGACAGATTGAAAAGTTTCTCAACCGATGATCATAAAGTTTGAAAAAAAGCCCCTCCACTCTCAACAACTCAAAGAGAAAACTGAGATGATATGTCTCAATTGTGATTTAGTAAATGAATGATGGTAACGTACTTATTAAACAAAAATTCGATGGATCAAAAAGTTTGTCGACAAAATGACCATGAAGTGTGAAAACGGACCCTCCACTCTCAACAACTCAAAGAGAAAACAGTGATGATGTACCCGCTGCATGTGCGGTCGAGGCACACAGAAGAATTTCTCCATGGTATGACCATGGCCATGAAATTTGGGAATGGACCCCCTCCAACCCTAACAGCATGAAGAGCGCATGTCACGTGGGAGCATGGGAAGGAATAAACAAAGTCATGTGCACATGGGGGTGGTGGCGGAGAGAGAGAGAGAGAGAGAGAGAGGCCCATTGGGGTTTGTGCCTCCCAAACGGCACGTGCTCACGTGACCTAGCTTATTTGAAGGAGACTTTTGGAGCATATGGGATGGTGATGGTCTTCATCGGTTGCACGTGATCCATGTATATTTAAAATTTTATGGGCCCTACTGCTCGTAAGCAATAGGGCTGTACAGGGAGTCCATGAGAGAGCATAGGCCCAGTCTTCAAGGCCCGCCGATATACAGCTCGCTCCTCAAACGGCCCATTTTGTCCTTTCACACAGCCCTACCAGCCCACACGTTGTATTTGTGCCTGCCAAATATAATATATATAAAATTATTGCTTTGAAACGTTTTCATTGTTTTGTTTTTGTTTCTTGCAATTTGGTCCGCGGTGCATTTGATTTGTTTCCGTTTTCAAACTTCATTGAAAAATGGAACACATGATTTTACAGTGCAAAATCAAAACAGGTGTGACAAACGAGTTTCTAAATATAGTTTATAGGCGAGAGAGAGAGAGAGAGAGAGAGAGAGAGAGCCAATCTAGTTTGGTGTGGAGCTACTAAGCTTTTGTGGAATTTCTTATGATATAGGTTATACCTTTGTTAGCTTGAAGTGATAGTTTTTTTCTAATTTTTTTAGATAGTGATTCGGTCTTTAAAGGAGAATTGAACTTATGATGAATGACGTATATATATTGTTTAGGAAAAGTAGAATAATTCAAGGGAAATTATCATGTTCTTGTTCTTATTATGTAATAAAGCAGAATAAATGTTTGACTACGTACATTTTAATTTAAAAAAAAAAAAAAATTGAAACTGCATATACCAACCAATAGGTAAGAAAAATTGTTCTTGGAAATTTAAGCACATGTATAATGTATAATAAGAGGTAACTCAAGAATTATCAATGAACTATGTAATGACAACAGGTGAATTTGCTTAGGTCTAAATACATGCTAATTTCACTCAATACGATTAGCTCTACATACGGATCCCATCCAAATAGTATTTGTTGAAGTCTTTCCCCCCTTAAGAAAAAAAGGTTTACAATTAATTATATGGCGGTGGGAATTTTATTATTATTATTCCCTTGATAAAGATTTTTCTTTTGATAGTGTCTACTACTTTCAATGTAATAGTAAACTAAGTTTATTAGCTTATAAATTATGAACTTCTTTGTAGTCATTGTCTCAAGCATAGGTGTTTGGTTGTTCATCACCTTCAAGGTCAAACACATGAGTATCTCCCTCATACATAATTGAGACTATTGTCCTATATAACTTAGGAGTAGTTTCAAATCTTTGCATATAAATGGAAGTCTTGAATGCATAAAAGATCTTCTAAATTTTAATGTTATGGGTAGACTGGGATTTCATAAAGATATTGTGGCTTTAAAATGATGCCAAACAAAATTAGTATGAAAGTTCGTATATTTGGGTTTTTCTAATGATGTCCTAGCTATATTGTTTATAATTTACACTTTTCGGCTTAGGCGAGACCAGTAATGTTTCTTTTCTGTTTATAAATTTTGGTAACTTGATTCAACTACGAAAATAATCAAATCCTTCTTACCTTAATGAGAGAAGGTTAGTTTTATCAAATATTACATTTATCAGCTCTTGATCTATAGCCATGGCCTAATAGAAACATAATTAATAATGCCAAGATAATGTAATAATCAACACATCTAGTACGTGAATACACAAATAATACATAAATGATCAGTCGTAATTCATAATGACTATTACATACTGTTATTGAGAAGCTAATAGTAATTTGCCTCTTGTAAGTGCCAAATTGAACTTTCTTCCACAAAAAAGTGCCAAATTAAAAGAAATTATGCACAAATATAGTCAAAATCAACCATGCTATAATATTAAAATTTTGATTAATAGTAGGCAATCTTAGATCATAATTAATGCTAGGCTATGACATCACTCGTATTGAGCAATTATCAATAAATTGTCATCAGTTCAAAAGTTTCAATAATTTTTTTGTTTTGCAAAATAACTATTACTCCTAAATTCATTTATTATTTTAGAGTCAAGAAACTTAAACAATAACAAATTTTTTGTTGATATCTTACTTTTTACGTTTGTAGAAGTTAGCATATGATCTATCTTTAGAAACCCATATTTGATTAATCTTCATTTACAATAAAAATTGTGAACACTTCAATTTATTTATTTTTGTATAGAACAAAAAAAGTTAAAGTGAAAAGTCTCAATGGAACACTTTCTTTTATATATTTTTAAAATTTGTTGACTCTATGAGTCTGATCCCGTTTTGATAATGACAAATCACTTTATTTCTTACCTGTGCACTGAACATTTGAACAAGATTACTCTTAGCACGAAAATAATGGTAAGGATACATTGGAAGTTCTGAAGGACATCAAAGCTTATAGACTTGGCACTTGAAGAGCAAAAGGGAATGAAGACCATTTCTGTTAATTGTAATTACATTATATTTTTCAGGTCTGTAATAATTATATGGTCTGTAATAATGCATTGCATGCACGATAATGATTAATTGTCAAAGACCGTAGACTAACCATAGGATCCACAACCCTTTAATTTAAATGATATAACTTATTCACACAGGGTTGAAAAGGATTAAGGATATAATGGGGCAATAATTTTTATTTTTGAAGAGCCTCGGTCGACCGAACCTTGGGAGTTCAAAACACCTCAGTCGACTGACCATTATTTGAGTAATATTATATTGCGTTGGCCGACCAACCAAAAATTGAACACACCGCCCTCAGTCAATCGACCATTAGGGTTTGTCTTTTTCATTGTACTCAGTTGACTGACCAAATAACCTAAGAATTGCCCCGGTCGACCGAACCTACGAAAGGTTGGAAATCGCCTTTAGCTCAGCCGATCGACCCTTATCTCAGTCGACCAAGCCCCGTATTCTTTTGAAAAAGCATAGGGGCTCAGCTGACCGGCCTTACTCTTGGTCGACCGAACCCCTAGGGTTCGCACTGATCTATTGTAATGTCAGTCGACCGAACCTCTCGGGTTGCCAAATTTTAACTGCGCTAACACTACAAAAAAAACAGATTTTTAGTGATGAATTTATTAGTGACAAATTCAATTTTGTCACTAAAAATAGGTATTAGTGATGATTTTTAAGAATTGTCACTACTAGTGTAAGCATTACTGACGATTTTAGCACCCGTCACTAATACAACACTATCAGTGACGGTTTTAAAACTCTCACTAATAACTTCGCCCCTACAAATCGATTTTCCCACTAAAACTATCACGGGAAACCATTTTTCGTGCAGAAATTATCTCGAGAAAATATTAGCGACAATTTTATGGGTATTAGTGACGAGTGAAATCCGTCACTAAAAAGTCATTATTAGTGATGATTAGGTAGCCGTCACTATTATTATTGTATTAATATATAAAAATAATATAGTTAACACTATTAGTAACGAATTTTCAAAATTGTCACTAATAACCTATATTAGTGATAGTTTAGAGTCATCACTAATAGTCTTTTTATTTAAAAAATTTTAAAATAATTTTATAAACAATAGTAGTGACGGTTTGGGAAAATTCATCACTAATAATAGAGTATTAGTGACAATTTAGATTTGTCATTAATAGTCTTTTTATTTAAAAAATTAAAAATAATTTAGTTAACAATATTAGTGATAGTTTGGGAAAATTCATCACTAATAATATGATATTGGTGACGATTTAGATTCGTCACTAATAGGCTCTTTATTTAAAAAATATAAAAATAATTTAGTTAAATAAATTAGTGACAGTTTGGGATGTAACGACCCGAAAAATAATGGTATTTAAATAATAAAGAGGGAGGGAAATTGAAACATAAACAGAAGTAGACAGTAGGAAGCATTCATCGACGAAATTATTAAAGGACTTCTTGATGAGGTGACGTGTCTCATTGACGAATCCGGCTCTATAAATAGTGGAAACTCGAATTTTTGATGGAAATTCAGTGTAGGAAATCCTCTCCTTCTCTCTCTGTGTCCCTTCCTCCTTCTTTCTTCGATCCCGGCTCCGTTTTACGTTAGATCAACGATATGAAACCACCACGATGCTCCTGGCGAAGTTCTCTACAAGTCTGCTAAAGCTGATTGTTGGTGAAGTTGGTTTGGATTTCGTCCCAATCTCAGGATAAGACATTTTATTCGGTATTTTTCTTTCCCTTAGTTATAAGAAATACAATACACGAAGAAATACTGATGTTTTGTTCTGGGGGATGTGATTTTCAGGTTGTTAAGTGGAAAACCCTGCGGGTATAGGGCTAAAGTACAGTAGGGATTTTTTAGAGATAAGGTAAGGGAAATATGCTATGCTAGGAGTTTTATAATGTTATAAGAGATTTTTATATATGTATATACCAACTTATTACTAAATTTTTATAGAATGAGTTTTAAATGCTTGTGTGGCCTGAGTAGATAATTATTTGATGAAGAACTTATACAGTTTCTACAGTATATCATACTATACAAAATACACAGATATAGACAATATATTACAATTTTATTCAGATTAGTATATTATAGTTTTATATAGATCAGTATATTACAAATTTTCAACGAGAATAGTATATTATAGTTTTATTCAGATCAATATGCTATAGTTTTATACAGATTAGTATATTACAGATTTTCACCCATAATAGTATATTACAGTTTTATTCAGATCAGTATGTTATAATTTTATACAGATTAGTATATTACAGATTTTCACCTAGAACAGTATATTGCAGTTTTACTCAGATCAGTATATTACAACTTTATTCAGAATAGTATATACAACTTACAGTATCCCATGTTTCCTATTACCATAACATTCAGAGTATACATTCAGAGTATATTGACATATTATACAGACAGATATACAGAGATAGCATCAAGATGCTATAGATATATGATACAGAGATTATAGAATTTACAGTATAGAAAGATAGCGTTATGGTAATTTTGGAAACATGATGAAAACAATAAAAGAGTATATATGTATATATATATATATAGTATTAGATCCCCGAGGAATGATTACGGACAGATACACATAAAGAATACAGAGCACGGTACTGTTGCTAGATACAGATAAAGTGCAACCACATATCTCAGATAGTGTATGGGTACCGTCAACCGTACTTGGAGAGTATGCAGCTCCCTAGTTCACTGGGTTGAGGGGGCCAGTTTGACGAGGTAGCAGCCAGTCCCGCGTCTAGGAGAGTATGCAGTTTGGCTGGACTGAGGTAGTGTAGAGTATATTGACTTATCTGGAGGGCAGACCAGATTAAGTCCCGCCTATGGGCCGCATAACCCTGTTATGAGGGGTCAAATCATGACATACAGAGTTTCAGGGATAAAGCACAATTATGTATATGTATACAGTTTTATAGTATCTGATGAGTATAGTATGGTATTAGCAATATGAAAAGTAGAAAATACAGATGATACAGTTATATTTTATTGTGAAAATGATGGACATGTTTTACAAATTTACTATTTCATTACAATTCAGTTGTTATTTTAACAGTATGCAACTTAGTCGCCACACACTAGTAATAACATATTTCTACTTACTGAGCGTCGACTCACCCTATGACTTTAACATTTTTCAAGTGAGCCAGCTGGGCGAGCTGACTAGGCTCGCGAATAGAGAGTTTATTTGTTTACCCTAGATTAAAGGGTAAGTTTGTGTAGGATTTTGTATTTTGGGACAGATATTTTGGAGAGAGATGTATTATATAGTATGGTTTAGAAATACAGATTCCTGGTATTGTATGATGTGTATAAATGTATGAATTACGTTTTCGCTACATAGGTATGACTTTATATTCATATTTACCCCGGCGCCTTTCGAGGCTCGAGTTTCATAGCAGGGGGTATCAGAGTGGTGCATATATATAAAGGAAAAAAAATGATGTAAATTTTGAGGTCGTCACATGGGAGGTATTAGTGACGGTTTAAATTTGTCACTAATACGCATAAATATATCTACTCGCGCCGCTTGGATTTCCCCTAAATTCCCTCATTTCCCTCCTTTCCCAATTTATTTCCCTCCTCCCTTCTCGATCCTTCTCTCTCTGTCGCAGCTCCAGCCCCTTGCCATCACCATTCATCGTAGCCCCTCGCCCGTTGCCATTTGCAGAGCCCCTCGCCTGTTGCTGTCGCAACCCATCGTCGTCGCAACCTTTCGCCGTCGATTTTAAGTGCCCAACGATTATCACAAGGTTCTAATTCCTCTTCTGCCTCATTCCTCTATTTTCTTCTATGCTTTACGATTTCATGGTTCCATATATCTCAAAATCCTTGAGCGAGACATTTTTTAATTATCAAGATCTTAATATTGGCCAAAATCCAAATAACAACACAAATGCACAAATTAAAGTTTATGGGATTTCAAGAGTAATTTTGACAGATTGATAAATGTAAAAATTAGGGTTCATCTTTAGAATTTCTTAAAAAATGAATAAAATATTCCAACATTTTCATCTTAAATGTGGACATGAAGGCTAATGTGACATGTTTTTAGTATTTTTTGGGTAATAATAATATCAATAATAATAATTATAAATGAAAGTTTTTTTTTTCTCTTAATAATAATATCAAAATTTCTCTTTCTTTAATCATTTTTCTCTCTCTAAATCAAGAACCTCTTACTCATTCAAACTCTTGAATAATGAAAATTGATACAAGGATAAGAGGTGGTTTCTTCCTTTTTTTTTTTTTTTGTTTTTTGTTTTTCATGCTAAACCCACATCAAAAGTATTATGCTACTGCAAAGTTTGGTCATGAAATTTTATAAGAAAGACATGAAAAAATATGGTTTTTTTTTTTTTGCGATCTTCCTTATTAGATATGTCTAATGAGTTTGGTAATTGCCATGAATAATAAATATTATATAAAAATTATCGATAAGTTGTTTGGAATTAGGTTTTGAACTCAAGGATTTGGTTTTTTTTTTTTAACCAAATCCATCATTTGAATTTTTTAAAATAGCATTGAATCAGTATCCTATAACTAGGTTGTTCTGATAAGATAAATTTATATTAAAATATTATTTCATGATAGTTTATAGATTATAGGTGGATTGTTTTGGGTTTTCCTTGACAACTTATGTATATATGCAAACATTACATCCAAATTAAATCTCTTAATATTTCTTTTCTTTTAAAAAAATATTTATATCTTGTGATCACTTACATTAATAGACTTTGAAAGTAATATGATTTGATTAACTATTCGTTTCATTCCTTATTAAATTGCTTGAATCAATATTTTTCATTATCTTGATTAATTTTTACTTTCTTTAACAACTTTTAATAAATGATGTAATTCATGAAATGATAAATAGGATGATTAACATTTTTACTATCCATAATGCACAATGACTAAATCTTTTTTATGGATGTTGGTGTTTGTGGCCCACCTTGTGCGACGCCCCATCCCTGCGCACTTAGGGTTTCGTCTTTTCTCGCCAATGCCTCTGCGAACAAAGCCTTGGGTTGCCTTAAAGTACAACCACTTGCCACGATGTGCCGCCAAGCGGCAGAGGGTCTAGGACCTACCAAGGGGAGAGTCTTCTTCTAGTGGTTGAGTGGCCCTGAGCGAGCACGAACGGATTTCGGAGGAGACGAGAGCACCAAGGGTGACTCTTGAGGATGTACAGTTGCCCCTGTCACATTCTACTGCGCCACCCATTAGAGAGCAGTCCCCGGATGTTACCCCAAGGCTTATAAAGGACATGCTTAGCCGGTGCTGTTCCATATGATTAGGCCGACCACGCAACTGGATGTTGCTGTGGGGCCTCCGATGGACACATCTGACAAGTTGGTGCCGCTTCGTATCCTCAGGCCATGCAAACCACCACCCTCCCCTCTTACCCCTAACTTGCATCGTATTCTAGAGAAAATGGCACAGGACCGAGACGCCGCTAGATTAGTAGCCGCCTCGCCTTACTTGGCCAGTTTTGATTCTGATTCTGACTCTAATTAGGATATGCAAGATGCTTGGGATCTTTTGATGCACTTTCTCTTTTTCTTATGTACTGTTCTTATGCACACTTTGCTTTTCTTTTCTTTTCTTTTATTTTTTTTTCCTGTAATCTGTTTTACCATGCATTTGAATGGTTGTACGTGTACTTTGATGTTTCTATCTACATTGTACTGCCTTTGAAATTAATGAAAATACATGGTGCTTTTGGATTCTACCAGTATTTTGTGCTTCACTATATCATTATGTTTTTCTGGCTATTTCTGGGTTTTATGTGGATGTTACTTACATAGGTACACTAGTTGATTACATAGTACCGTGCAGTGGAGATGGTTTATCGGGTGCATACGGTGGAAATGGAGAACCAACAACTGAAAGAGAAGGTGTCCACCTATGAAGCCCGATTGGAAGTTATGATGAACAGGCAAGCTCAGCTTGAACAAATGATGCACCAATCTCGACCAGATGATGCAGATGACTCCTCCTCTTATTAGACCACTTATATGAAAGTTTACAAATATTGCATGCTAAATTTGATATCATGTTCTATTGAGTCCTACATATGAATGATGAATTTGTGTAAGTTTGAAAGAGTAGTAAGTTGAATTGTATAAGAAATAATAATTGGTTATTTATCTCAAGCCAGTTATTTTGTACTCTGTATTAGAGGGGCTAGCCTTCACCCTAAGATTGTATTATGACTTGATGCAGTTATTTATGGTTGTGGCTAGTTTGTTTTGTATTTATAAAGTTAATTTTTGGTTGGTGCTAATGAATCTATCTAATGTTTAAGGTCCTTGGAAGCGAAAGAATCTTACTGATTTTGGAATTGTCACTGCATGCATTGCTCCTAATAGAGTTAACGACCAATATTTTACAAATGTTCTACTCAAGATCAATGCGAAGGTGTATCTTACCAACTCACCAGTCGCCATTTAAAAAAATCACCCTAGCCTCTAATCTCAAAAAGCACTTCTTCCAAGCCTCAACCCTCACCTCGGCTCTCGCCTACGCGTATTCCAAATCCTTCATCTTATTCTTCAGATAAGCAACAACCTCCTTCTCACCTTCACAAGAACTCCTCAAAGGCCCCAATAACCTCTCGCATCCCTCCTTCCTCCTCTTTTCCCTACCGCTCATTACTCTGTTATCCTCTCTCAAATGAATGATCGTCTCTTTAGCATCTTTGTACTTTTTCTTCAAGTCTTCCAATTGATCTTCAAGCAAGCATTTACTGAGCGCCATCTCTCCATTCTGCATTTCCCCAAGCTTGTTTCAGAGACATACACGAGGGGAATCATCACGTTGGATTCTAAAGAGAACCTGGAGAAATTATGGGAATTTTTGGACAATCTAAATCACATTATAACATCTTCAACAGGAAGGTATCAACTTAATGCATTATTATTGTTGATTGTATAGTGTCCGCTTTTTCCTCTATTTTTATATCAAATTATTTGGATTTGGAGTAATTGCTTTCATTAGAACTTATATTTCCCTTGTCAGTTAGCTTTCATTGTTTTGTTCATTTTCTGTAGGCCATGGGTAATAATTGAAAAGATACCAAGGCATGGATGGTTTAAACCATTAATTGGGAACCTGAAACCAAAGTCCCTGGCAAGTTCTTTCATTTTTATTTTTATTAATTTTTGAGAAAATATCATCAACTATAAAAGTGAGATTTTGTGCTACTGTTGGAGCTCTATTGTCGAATTGCAGAATTGATTTTATGATTCTCATATTGTAGCAGGAATTACAGAGCACAAATGCTATAATTGGCGAAGAATTAAATTCTGTCACTCAGGAACTGCAGAATACAGGATAGCTAAGGAGCTAAAGGATTTATTTGTGGAGTTTGCAGATCATTAGAAGCGATTGCACAAGAAGCTTGCATTGAAAGAGAGAAAAATCCTGCACACGTCTTGTAACGCCTCGAACCCTTAAACTCGGGCCGGTGCGTTATACCTGATAAAATCCTGATAATCCATAAATAAAAACATATACAGGGGAAAACATAAATATAATCTTCCATTTATAAAATATGAGAGTTTTCTGCATCTATCTATACACCAATAATATACCATTCATCACCTGTATTCTTATATTCACACGTCTCCAAAACATTCAATATTCACAAACACCAGTATGTTCTACAATCATTCATACCTTTAAAATATAAAACATAACTTATATACATCCCAAATTATCATCAATAATATTTATATCCTTTTCTTTATCTAGAACCCCAAAAATGCTATCAACCTTGAGCTTCTCTAAGCTCATTTACGTGGTGGTCCTGAAAAGAATAAATTTGTAATCGGGTGAGACACATCTCAATAGGGGAAAGAAACAATATATATTAAAAATAGCGTGTGGTCAACATAAGATTATAAAAACCATTTTAATATCATTTTCCAACCATTAACATATATTCTGAAATCATTTTATGAACCTAATCATACATAAGCAAATATTTACCCACGAGACTACCCAAGGATAGGGGTGATTACCCGCCCAAGTAGCACCCCTCTGCTCTGATACATTAGGCAACCTAAAGGTCACAACTGAAGCATACCAAAGCACTCACCTTACTCAGTAAGCCCTCAAGTGACAGATTAATTTCGTACACACACAATTCATACAAAGGTTTACTAGCGAAGGCCCATAAGAATAAGGAAATCTACCTGCCCATACAAGTAGTTTCCCTCTGCCCTAGTGCGTTATGCAGCCTACTGCTACATCTGATACTATTAGTGCACTCACCTTTCTCAGCAAGCCCTCAGGCAAAGAGTTTGCCCCACCATAACGTAACTTGTTCTACTAACATAAATACTTGATAATACCATAATATATTATTCTATTTGTTGTTATTCAACCATCCATATCTGTTCATGTTCATAACTTTATCATTTATTGGCATTTCACTTTACGTAACCTTTAACATTTTACATTATTCACACTTCACGTTTCATATACATTTCATTCATGTTTCCATTTCATTCATTTTCATTTCATTCATTCGTACTATAACTCCTTTTAGCTGTACATCAGTTAGTCCACATAGATATGCACTAGAATTTGCTAACACAACTCCTTTTAGCTATCATTGCATACATGGTTGCATTATCAAACACAAGCAACATGGTCCTTATATCATTTCATTAACAATGCATTACTTACATAACCTGCATCTCATACATATAACATATGTTCAAACAACATTACTATCCACTCATGCCACACATTTTAGTAGAAAAGTTTGTACATTGCCTATAAAATAAGCCAACCAATATTTAACGTTTACACACTGAAAATACCTTTCATTTCTTACATAATTATCTTGGAAATAATTTCTACTTTCATAAATTCATTTTCATATATACGTAACTAAATAAGTAGTCCTAAGCTCAGAAAACATAATTTACATGGTTGGCATTTTATACCCACATGAAAACATATATACATATATAACATAGTCCATTTTTATTTAATCCATATAAACCTGATTTAATATATATAATTTCCCCTTTACTTGAATCCTCAAACTACACCAACAGGTATCCCAAACTGATGCTTGTGATGCTCACCTGATCCCTAGTTCAAAAACCTTAGTTTAATTAGGTAAAACCCCACATAAGTTATTATTTTTGCATTTTCTAAACTTATAAAACTTAAATAAGCTTATAAAAACCCAAAATTGGGAATCCAGACCCTTACCTTAACTTTGGGGCATTTCCCAAAAATCCAAATTTAAGAAACTGATTCGCTAGATGTGTTGAGAATCTTCCTTAGAACACTGTAGCGACTTCCGTTTAGCGATTTGGGCTGAATCCAGGCCAGATTCCTAGAGAGAAGGGAGAGAAGATGACCTAGAGAGAGAAAATCGAAGGAAATTTGATTTCCTTTGCGTAGAAGCAACCCTGGTTCAATTTATAGAAGTTGTTGCTACGTGGACTCATCGACGAGAAGATAGGACTCGTCGACAAGGCTAGGAGCTTGTTGAAGAATTTCAAAATAGCCCAAACCCTCTTGGTTAATCCTCGTCGATGAGACATACATACTCGGCGATGAGTCTCACAACATCACTCGTTGACGAAAAAATCCTGCTCGTCAACAAGCACTTGCTTATTATCCCTTTTTAATTTTCTTCTCCCTTTCTTCTTTTCCCCTGTTTTTCTTTATTCATTATTTATCTTTTTCATCTATTATTTTTTCCAATTATTTTATCATTAAAATTTTCTGGGTCATTACACGTCTACCCCATAAGTGCTTGCAGAGTTCAGACGTGTTCTTGGATGGCCACTCAAATAAGCAGGTGAAAATTTGTGTCTCATCTTTGCAAACTGAGTGAATGATTACATTTCTTTGATGGATGATTTATATTTTGTATGGCCTATTGTTTGAGCTACTGGATTCAATGCCTTATCTGGAATGCCACCTGCATGGCTAATGTAGTGATTTATGTTTTTTATGCTATAGAAAACTGCTAGGCTATTTGGTATACTCTTTTGATTTACACATTTGGGAAATGTTCTATTTACAAATAGCATCATGCAAAAATTTTGTTAAAATTTTTTCCAAAATAATCAAAGCCCAAAAATCAAGTGCTAAATGTTTATAATATAATGCATGCTTAAATTGTTATTGAAAGGATGAGTGATTGCTAAATGAAGATTGATCTTCATCCTAAATTGAAAATGCATGCATAAGAACATATATAAAGGAGCTGAGCACCATTCTTAGATCATCAATAGTGACAGCCCCCTATTTTTGATAATGGCAAAGGGGGAGAAATGGATGGTAATGAGGATGGTGTTCTTTCTTTTTTTGTGCTTGAACTGATGATGTTTTTGGAAGTCAAGAAAGTTTTTTCGTTGCTATCTTTAAGGATGTTACTAACTATTTGCATCTATTTTGGTGTATTGATGCAAATCATCTTGTACTTTTTATTTATTTTAACTTTGTAATGAAAAACAATTATGCTTAACTAATGCTTGCAAGGACCTACTTAACTTGATTGTTTGTATGAAATGTTTGGACTGATCATACTGAACTGCTTGTGCTAAATGGAACATTGCCAAATATTGAGTATACTGAACTACTTGTGTTGAATGAATTATTATTAAAATATTGATTATATTGAATTACTTTAGGTTTGTATATATGTTTTGTTATGGAAAAATGTTCTATTTACAGACGACATGCTGCTTAAATTTAAGTTGATTTTTTCAAAAATAAAATATGATAAAATGGTCATAAAGTGCATACATTAAGTGATTAAAATGAATTGTTCTTAGTTATGAACACAAAATCATGCTAGCTAGCTAGCTAATTTCTTGTGAAATTATTATTTTTGTAGGGTTTGCGGCTCTCAGAACACTACAACAATAGCAGACACTTCAGTCGGGTCGAATGCGCACAACTTTTTACTTTTCCTGTATTTCTTGTTAACTGAAAAAAATTAATTTGTATATTTTAATTTGAATTTGTACTTGTATGTATTTTAATTTTGAACAATTTTTATTTTAAATTTTAATAATTTATGAATGTTTTAGTAATTTTGGTTCAATTTTATGTATTTTTAAATGTAATTAAAGGTTTTTACAGGAATTTTAATTTTTTTTTTAAATTTTTTCAAAGCATTAGTAACGGTTTACAAAACAGTTACTAATAATGGGAAGATGAAGTATTAGTGACGATTTAGAAACCGTTACTAAATGACCAAAACTGTCACTATAGAATCAACCCTATGGAGGCCAAATATTAGTGATGGTTCTATAATCATTACTAATAGTCAATTATTAGTAACGATTTTAATAATCTGTTGACTCTACGAGTCCAATCCAGTTTTCATAATCACAAATCACTTGGTATTTGATCTATACATTGAGTTTGTGAACATGAACTATATTAAGCATGTACGGAAGGATAACGAGTCATGAAAGCCTTAAAGTAAAGCACACAAATCTTGGCAAGATCCATGGAACTCAAAGAGTACGAGAATCAAGATGCAAGCGACAAAGTTCAAGAACATCTTGGGAATGGGTACTTAGATCTCATGTATTTACATTTTCGTATGATTTAATTTGAGGCACAACATAACTTAGAAAGACTTTAGGATTCATGCATTTCATGTATATCATTAGGATACTTTCATAGACTCAAAAATACTTTTAAAATTATGGAAAATATGTTTTATAAAAGAACCAAGAAGGAGAGCAAAACAGGATTTTAAATTAGAAAAGAAAAATTCAGAAATTGGGGACTTCGGTTAACTAAACTTTAAGTTCGGTTGACTGAAGAATTTCCTCAGACGTTTGAAGAATAAGTTCAGTCGTCTGAAGATTTTTGGGTGAAAAAAAGAAACTGGCAGAAGCACCTCAGATGACTGAATATTGACCTCGGTCGTATGAACTCGACACTTCGGTCGTCTGACCCTTGACCTCGGTCGTCTGACCATGTGTCTAGACTTTTTTTTTTGAAGGATAAAAGTGACTTCAGTCATCTGGGCCCTTGACCTTAGTCATCTGAACTTACAGGAAAGATTAAAAGTGTAATTTTTATTGATCAAACACGCGAGCTATCTCATTGATCCAACGGTTGAGATCAATTTTAAGGGTAAGACACTATATATACTGAATATCTAAACCCTAGTACGTAAGCTAAACACAAGAAGATCAACGTAAAGTGAAAAACACATCTTGTTGAAAAGAAAACTGAGATGCTTGAGCTAATTGCTATACGTTTGCCTACGCTCTAGTTTTTACACATCATCTTTAGGCAAATCACCTCAGAAAGTATAAAGGGATCTCTATTATACATCTTGTACTTCAACTTGGTTCGACATTTGGTTATTACATTTAGTTTTTCTAGAGAATCTCATATCACTATCTGTTTTGATATATTTAGAGAAACTTGATATTGAGTTTTCACATTCACATAAATATCGTTTTTGACAAACTTAATACTTGAGAAAGTTTTGTATTTGGGCATTGATTAAAGTTTCATTATACAAATGTATTCTTAGTTTAAGGCTGATATTTTCGAATAAATCTAAACTATTTGAATATACGTATATCCTTAGAAGTGTATAACTATTTATATACATATTGAAGGATATTATCTGAAAATCAAATATTAAGTTTGTTGATCTTTGGCATTATCATCTTATATATATATATACACACATATACATATACATTAAGTCAATATTATCAAGATCACATTGAGTTTGAAATATTTAGAGAAATATTGTTTGTTTGACAAAGTGTGTTTAGCATCTTTGCAGTCTACAAAGTTATCTTTATATTCAAAGATCTATTCTAAGATCTCCAAAGCATTGTTTTATACAAACAATTTTGGGAGAATTGATAAAAAGGGGTTTGTGTGTTAAAGCATATCAAACATAAACGATTATATCGTTTCTGTAACGCCCCAAACCCTTAAACCCGAGTCCGGTGCGCTATACCTGATAAAATCCTTGATAATCCATAATCCATAATATATGCAGCGGAAATATAACCATAATCTCCATATAACATAATACCAGAGTTTACTAATTCTAATTACCAATCATAATAAATTAATCATCCACCAGTATTCAAATATATGCATGTCTCCAAACCATTATTCACTAATACCAGTATGTTTCACAACTATCCTTTCATAACTGACTTAAAACATAAATTATAAAATATAAAATATACATATTAAAATTAATATAAAGATATACCATTTTTCTTATATCTTCCAAAAATGTTATAAAATCTCGAGCTCTCAAGCTCGATCCTGAGAAATCCTGAAAAAAATGAATTCATATTCGGGTGAGACACATCTCAGTAAGGGAAGAAATAATATATTAAAACAGTGTGTGGCCAACATGAGTTTATATATAACATATTATTTAACATTTGAAAATCGTTAACATAATTTCTGAAATCATTCCCTGAACCTAATCAAACACATGCAAATGTTTAACCCACGAGATTACCTGAGGATAGGGTGATTACCCGCCTATACAAGTAGCACCCCTCTGCTCTGATACCTAGGCAACCCAAAGGGTGCAGCTAAAGCATACCAGGGCACTCACCTTACTCAGTAAGCCCTCAAGTGTTAAATTAATCCCGTACTCACGCATTCAACAATAGTTTACCGACAAAGGCCCCAAGGAAAGGGAATTCTACCTGCCCATACAAGTAGGTTCCCTCTACCCTAGTGCATTATGTAGCTACTGTCACATCTAAAGCTACTAGTGCACTCGCCTTACTCAGCAAGACCTCAGGCGAAAGGTACGCCTCGCCTAATCGTAACTGTTCTATGTACATACATACTTCTATTATCATAATACATCATTTTTTTCTGTCATTATACATTCATGCACATTCATTCCCGTTCATAACTTAACTTTGCATTTCGTTTCACTTTAAGTGGCTATTTCCTATTTACATCATTTACCTTTGTCATTTCATTTCATTGCCATTTCATCGTCATTTCATTGCATAACATTTCATTTCATTACTTTGTACTACAGTTGGTCTTTAGCCATCATCAGTTAGTTTACGTAGAAATGTGCTAAATCTGCTAACACAGCTCCTTTTAGCTGTCATCAGTTAGTCTACACAGAAGTGTGCTAGATTTACTAACATGGCTCTCTTTCAGCTGTCTTACATTTTCATGGTTGCATTTAACATACACAGGCAACATTATCCATATCATATTTTATTTTCATTGCTTTACTTACTTGGCCTGCATCTCATACATTTAATATATATTTGCATAGAATCTCATGCCACACAATTTAGTAATAAAATTCATACATTGCCTGTAAGATAAGCGAACCAACATTTAACATTTATATACTGAAAATACCTTTCATTTCTTACTTAATTATCCTGAAAATATTTCCCACTTTTATCAGTTCATTTTTGCATATACATATCTAATAAACAGCCCTAAACTCGAAAAAATATAATTTAAACAGTTGGCATTTTACCCATACTGAAACATATACACGTACATATAACACAATTTATTTTTCTATTAAATTCATAAAAATTCTAATTTAATATATATTTTTCCCCTTACCTGATTTCTTGAACTACGCCAATAGGGACTCCGAAAAATACCTGCGGCGCTCACCCGGACCCTGAAATTAAATTCCTAGTTCCAATAAATTATTCATGAATAAAATATTAATTTAATACTTCCTAGGGTCATAATTCCTAAATAAATAAATATACCCTTAAATTTAGCCAAATTACCAAATTTCTCAAATCCCACTCTCGCTTTGGAGTAGGGCTTAGAAAACCCCAATTGAAAAATTACCCACGTCAAAATGACGATAACGACGATTAGGACCCCGTGGTGGTGCCTGATCGTCGATTCAACAACAGATTTTACCAAAAATTGAGAAATTGGGAAAAAATTACCTTTCCCCAGGAGCAGTGCCTAAGTCGTTCTTATGAAAAATCTGCTCCAGTAGAAATATTGGTGGCGAAGTTAGGAATCCAATGGCACCTTCCGTTTCTCGATTGGTGCTCGTTAGGCCGACGAAATTGAAGAGAGAGAGGGAGGTGGAAACGGAGACTGCGGACGAATGCAGAGAAGGAAACTGAGAGAGGGAGAGGCACAGACTGAAGAATCCAAATTCAATTTGGATTCTACTTCCTTATTTTTTTTTTTTTTAACCTACTTAACTTAACTTATATATATATATATATATATATATATATTACTTTTACTTTTACTTTTACTTTATATATATATAACTTATACTTTAACTTATATATATATATATATATGTTAAGCTTACATATATATCTTTATTCCATTTTTTTTACTATTTATTTATTTATGTAATAACATTTAATTAATTCATTAATTAGTTAATAATTATTTTTTTCATACTATTTATTTTTATTTGTTTATTTAATACATTAATTTAATAGTGTTTAACCAATTAATTAATTACTTTTATTTTTATTTTTATTTTTTAATTTAATTTTTTTTCTCAGGTTATTACAGTTTCATACATTCTGAGCTTCAGATTTTATCATATGTTAATGTATTAGGATTTGAATTGTACTCACGAGCTTTTGTTTGGAAGCATTTTTGAGTGTTTTTATAGATTCTATTGTATTAACGGTTCGGTGTGTGAACCGGGATTTAAGGAGAGAGTTGTATCTCGTGTAAGCAGCGGAGTAGGAGGGAGTTGTGCCTCTTGTAAGCAACGGATTGTAAGGGAAGCTCCGTCCCAATTTAAGGAGTAGTGATTTTAGTGAAATCCTTGAGTGGTTGCTCAAGGCGAGGACGTAGGTCGAGTTGGCTGAACCTCGTAAAAATTGCGTTTGTCTTCTCTCTTCGCTTTACTATTTACTTTCAGCATTACATTTAAACTGTTCATAGTGCATGTATAGGTTGAATAATATTGCACACAATTAATTGGGTAATAAGAACTCATTGGTCAATTGAATTTTTTGTTTCTTATAAATCCCTAAGATTGGTTTGCTTAATATACAAGTAGGGATTAAGTGGTAGATATATTCAAAGAATTTTTAAATACCCAATTCACTACCCTCTTGGGATTACACCTAATTCAACAACTGGCATCAGTGAGGGTTTACATAGACTTAATAGTCCATTTGTAAAAAGATCACATGGCACATATCGGTGTAACTCCATTCGGTGAGGGACACTAATCCACTAGACCACCCATTTTCTGTGATGTAAACTACACCTATTGGAAATGTAGGATGAGCATATATCTATTGAACGTAGATTGGAAGGTTTGGAAAATAGTGACCAAAGGAAATCACATTCCCATGAAAGTAATTGATAAAAATAATGTACCTAAAACTGAAGATAAATATACCGCGGAAGACTGGAAATCTTTATAAATCAATGCTTTTGCCATGAACTTGCTTTTCTGTGCTTTAGATGTAAATGAATTTAATAGGGTAATGACTTGTAACTCGGCTAAAGAAATTTGGGAAAAATTAGAAGTTACATATGAAGGTACTAAGGAAGTCAAGGATAGTAGGATAGACATGCTCACCAGTGAATATGAAGCATTTAAAATGACAATTGATGAATCTATACAATCCATGTACACGAGATTCACACACATTATTAATTCCTTAAATGCACTTGGAAAGACTTACCCTACTTATGAGTTGATCAGGAAAATACTCAGGGGATTACCCCTAGCGTGGGAAGCGAAAGCTACGACAATAGTAGAAGGAAGAAATCTCAAGGAGATGTCGGTGGACGAACTCATTGGATCGCTCATCACCTATGATTTGGAAATAAACGAAGAGGAAGATTGAGCAAAGCAAAACAAAGAAGGTCACTGCACTTAAGGCATCATCAAGCTATTCAAGTGAAGGAAGTGATTCCAAAACAGATGATGACATGACCTTGCTAACAAAGAAGTTCGGGAAGTTCTTGAAGAAGAACAAGAAGTTCAACAGAAAATTTCAGAACTCTAAATCGAAAAGAGGAGAGTCTAGCATGAAGAAAAAAAAAGAGGATCCACCAACATTCTACAACTGCCTAGAAGTTGGACACATCAAGCTTGAGTGGCCCAAGCTCGTGAAAGCCTCAAAGAAAAAGAAGACGGCACTGAAAGTTGGTTGGGATACTCACAGCACTAGCGGGTTGGAATTTGAATCCAACGACGACGAAATCGCCAATCTGTGTCTAATGGCTCATGATGAACTTGAGGTACAATCATCATTTTCATCATCTTCATATTATTCTAGTGAGTTGAAAATGAAAATGACTTGATTTCATATGATGAACTGAAATAAGAATACCTATACTCTATTAAAATGTTTGAGAAGAAAACAAAGAAAATCTCTGAGTTGAAAAGAAAAGTCAAAGTACTTTCAAATTTGGTTGAACGCCAAAATGAATCTCATGCATCTTTCATCAAAGATAAAAATTTGAAAATTGAGGAGTTAGAAAAAGATTTGAGAGATAAAGCTAAAATTATCATTAAATTCACATAGGGACAAAAATTTTTGAAAAGCTCCTAGGATCTCAAAGAAATTCCCTAGAAAAGGAAGGGTTTGACTTTAATGGAAAGGAAAATCTAAAGAATAGACACCTTTACATGGGTTATTTTAGAAGAGAGTCAAAGTCATATATTCCAACTAAGAATTATTATAGAAACACTACATGATTTAAATGTAGAAGGTTGGGTCACATACAATTCAACTGTCCTTTTAAAAATAAAGATGTAAAATTTAAGAAATTATGAAAGGTCAAAGGTTAATCTAGCACTAACCCCCCCCGACCCAAGAAAATCTGGGTTCTAAAACTAGTTGTTTGATTATGTTTTGCATATATGCTTAAGATCAGCATCCTCAAAAGACAAATGGTATATGGATAGCAGATGCTTACGTCACATGACCGAGGATAAAGCAAAGTTCACATCCATCACACCCAAGGATGACGGGTTTGTTACTTTTGGAGATAATGCTAAGGGAAGGATCACAGGTGTAGGTAAAGTCGGTAATGATTCCTCACTCATTATAGATGATGTTTTATTAGTTGAAGGTTTAAAGAACAACTTATTGAGCATAAGCCAACTATGTGATAAAGGTTACAAAGTATCGTTTGAACATGACAAGTGCATAGTTGAACACAAAACTAATAATACAATATTGTTCATTGCTAAGTGTCATGAAAACGTATATACCACTAGCTTTGATAACTTAACTTCACAGAGTGTGACATGTTTATCTGCTATGAACGAAATTAGCTGGATTTGGCGTAGGAGACTAGGACACGCAAATATGGATTTAATCTCAAAACTAGTTAAGAAAGAATTAGTTAAGGGATTGCCTAAGACTAAATTTGTGAAAGATAAAATCTGTGATGCATGCCAACTAGAAAAACAAGCAAGAACAAGTTTTAAGAAGAAGAAAGAAGCCTCTACTACTAGGCCACTCCAAATGTTACACTTAGACTTATTTGGTCTAAACCCAATTCAAAGCTTAGGAGGAAAATCATACGCCTTTTTCATAGTTGATGACTTTTCAAGATATACATGGGTACTATTCTTAGGCCACAAAGTTGAAGCATGTGAAAACTTCATAAACCTGTGCAAGAAAATCCAAAATGAAAAGGGATATACAATCACTAAAATTAGAAGTGATAGGGGTAGATAATTTAAAAATCAAGGCATGGA
The DNA here is from genome assembly GCF_029873635.1 of Malania oleifera. Lineage (NCBI taxonomy): Eukaryota > Viridiplantae > Streptophyta > Magnoliopsida > Santalales > Ximeniaceae > Malania > Malania oleifera. Next base: position 9,191,222 of record NC_080425.1, on the reverse strand, counting down.
AGACTATTGTAATTCATTAGGAATCGCCCATAATTTCTCAGCTCCTAGAATACCATAACAGAATGGTGTAGTTGAAAGGAAGAATAGGTCTATACAAGAAATGGTCAGAACTATGCTTAACGAACATAAATTACCTAAGTACTTCTTGGTTGAGACAGTGAATACCACTTGCTATGTTCTAAACAGAGTATTGATTAGACCATCTCTTAATAAGACCCCTTACGAATTATGGAATGACCATAGAACAAACATATCATATTTTCATGTCTTTGGCTATAAATGTTTTGTGCTTAGAGATAATGAACATCTAGGAAAATTTGATGTGAAATCTAATGAAGGTATCTTCCTAGGGTATACCTTAGATAGTAAAGCCTATAGAGTATATAACAAATGAACATTGACGGTCATAGAATCTATTCATGTAGTGTTCGATGAGTCAAATCCCTTCTCCAAAAGAACTGATGAAGATGAAATTGAATTAAACAAGGAATTTGAGAAACTATTCATTGAGAATGATTCAGAAAAGATAAATGAACTTAAAGAACAATCCATTGAAATTGATCAAACTGAAAATGAGGTTAATGAACCACCTAGAGAATGGAAATATATAAAGAATCATCCCATAGATCAAATAATAGGTGAACCATTACGTGGAGTAGCCACTCGCTCGTTTCTTAGGAACACGATTAGTTATTTTGCATTTTTATCTCAAGAAGAACCTAAGAATGTGAGTGAAGTTATAGAGGATGAATCTTGGGTGTTGTCTATGCAAGAAGAGTTAAATTAGTTTGAGAGGAATAAAGTATGGACATTAGTTCCCAGACCTGAGGATAAGTCAATCACAGGAACCAAATGGATATATAAGAATAAGAAAGATGAATATGGAATAGTTGTGAGAAATAAGGCTAGATTAGTAGCTTAGGGTTATAATCAAGAAGAAGGTATAAATTTTGAAGAAACATTTGCACCTATAGCTAGAATGGAAGTCATACGAATGCTTTTAGCATATGCAACTTTTAAGGATTTCAAGTTATATCAAATGGATGTCAAAAACACATTTTTAAATGGCTACATAAATGAAGAAGTGTATGTAGAACAACCCCCAGGCTTTGAAAACCATAAGAATCCAGATTATGTATATAGACTGACAAAAGCCTTATACGGTTTTAAATGAGCTCCTAGAGCTTGGTATGAAAGGTTAAGCGGTTTTCTATTAGAAAATGGATTTATAAGAGGAAAGATAGATACAACCCTGTTCATTAAGTCTAAGAAAGATGATATTCTCCTGGTGCAAGTATATGTAGATGAAATCATATTTGGCGCTTCAAATAAAGAATTGTGTGATGAATTTGCCAATACCATGCAAAATGAATTTAAGATGAGCATGACGGGTGAACTAAATTTCTTCCTAGGACTTCAGATCAAACAAGAAAAACATGGAATATTCATAAATCAATCAAAGTATATTAAAGACCTACTCAAAAAGTTTAATATGGAAGATGAAAAAAATACTAGGTACACCTATGAGCACTTCATTGAAATTAGACAAAGATGAATAAGGTATACAAGTAGATGTCAAACTTTATCGTGGAATGATTGGAAGCTTATTATACCTGACTTCCAGTAGATCTGATACAATGTTTAGCTTATGTTTGTGCGCAAGATTTCAGTTTGCCCTAAAAGAGTCACATTTGTTCGTTGTTAAATGAATACTTAGATACCTGATAGGAACCGTGGAAATTGGATTATGGTATCCTAAGTACACATCTTTTGAGATTCTCAACTATTCAGATGCTGATTTTGCGGGTAGCAAAGCGGATAGGAAGAGCACGAGTGGTACTTGTCATTTCTTAGGAAATTCCTTAGTCTCTTGGTTTTCCAAGAAGCAAAACTCAGTTGCTCTTTCCACAGCTGAGGCTGAATACATAGCGGCAGGTAGTTGTTGTGCTCAAATGCTTTACATGAAGCAACAACTGAAAGATTTTGGATTACGTTATGAAACAATCCCTATTAGATGCGATAATACGAGTGCAATAAATATTCAAAGAATCCCATATTACATTCACAAACTAAGCACATAGAAATACGACATCACTTTCTTCGTGACAATGTAAAAAAAGGGGAAGTGATACTAGAGTTTGTATGCACGGATGAACAATGGGCAGATATATTCATGAAACCACTTGCAAAGGATAGGTTTATCCAAATTAGGTGTGAATTAGGTCTCATGCATAGTCGAGAGGTGGCCTAGAATTATGTTAGATAATATAATTCAGGGGGAGCAACGTCACTTACGATGTAATCACTTGGTATCATATTATCAAAATTTTGGTATTGCATTAATCCACAATTGGTATCAAAAATTCGACATAACATTTAAACAACATTTGTTATCCTCATGTAATCTTTGAAATTTATGCATTAGTAAGGGGGATAGTTGATGTCAAAAAGCATGAGAAGGAATTGTTTTTACCTAATGGTTGAACACGTTTAAAACCTTAAGATCTCTAAGAGAAGATGAACATAAGGGTACGTCTACTTATGTTTTATTATATTACACCTTTTTATTGATGTCAAAAGGGGGAGAAAATTAGGAGCAAAAATAATAGAACTCAGGAGAAAAAGCATAAATAAGAGAAATCGAGAAAAAGGAGCAAAAATTAAAACTTTGTGTTGGGGAGAAATATCAGGAGCAAAAAATGTTGGCAAAACTAATTGTGCAAAAGAGGGAGAAGTATAATAACAAAAATTGTTGAAACATCATGAGCATATTGTCATTCATTGAATATTTGATCCATTAATTGAGGGGGAGCCTTATTTGGTGTAACCCATTATATATATTTTTTCTAGTGCATTTGTCATCATAAAAAAGGAGGAGATTATTGACTGTACAAGTCCAATCCGGTTTTGATAATGACAAATCACTTGGTACTTGATCTGTGCATTGAGTTTATGAACATGAACTATATTAAGCATGCGCGGAAGAATAACGAGTCATGGAAGCCTTAAAGTAAAGCACACAAATCTTGGTAAGATCCATGGAACTCAAAGAGTACCAGAATCAAGATGCAAGCGACAAAGTTCAAGAACATCCTGGGAATGGGAACTTAGATCTCATGTATTTACATTTTTGTATGATTTAATTTGAGACTCAACATAACTTAGAAAGACTTTAGGATTCGTGCATTTCATGTATATCATTAGGGGACTTTCATGGACTCAAAAATACTTTTAAAATCATGGAAAATATGTTTTATAAAAGACCTAAGAAGGAAAGCAAAGTAGAATTTTAAATTAGAAAAGAAAAATTCAAAAATTGGGGACTTTAGTTGACTGAACTTTAAGTTTGGTTGACTGAAGAATTTCCTCAAACGTTTGAAGAATAAGTTCAGTCGTCTGAAGAGTTTTGGGTATTAAACAGAAACTGGCAGAAGCACCTCAGATGACTGAACCTTGACCTCGGCCGTCTAAACTCGACACTTCGGTCATCTGATCCTTGACCTTGGTCATCTCACCCTGTGTCCAGGCTATTTTTTTGAAGGATAAAAGTGACTTCAGTCGTCTGGGCCCTTGACCTCAGTCGTTTGAACTTGCGGAAAAGATTAAAAGTGTAATTTTTATTGATCAAACACGCGAGCTATCTCATTGATCCAACGGTTGAGATCAATTCTAAGGGTAAGACACTATATATACTGAATATCTAAACCCTAGTACGTAAGCTAAACACAAGAAGATCAACGTAAAGTGAAGAACACATCTTGTTGAAAAGAAAATTGAGATACTTGAGCTGATTGCTATACATTTGCCTATGCTCTAGTTTCTACACATCATCTTTGGGAAAATCACCTTAGAAAGTCTAAAGGGATCTCTATTATACATTTTGTGCTTCAACTTGGTTTGAGGTTTGGTTATTACATTTATTTTTGTTAGAGAATCTCATATCACCATCTGTTTTGATATCTTTAGAGAAACTTGATATTGAGTTTTCACATTCACATAAAGATCATTTTTGACAAACTCAATACTTGAGAAAGTTTTGTATTTGGCCATTGATTAAAGTTTCATTATACAAATGTATTCTTAGTTTAAGGCTGATATTTTCAAATACATCAAAACTATTTGAATATACATATATCCTTAGAAGTGCATAACTATCTATATACATATTGAAGGATATTTTCTGAAAATCAAATATTAAGTTTGTTGATCTTTGGAATTACCATATATATATACATACTTATACATTAAGTCAATATTATCAAGATCACATTGAGTTTGAAATATTTAGAGAAATATTATTTGTTTGACAAAGTGTGTTTAACGTCTTTGCAATCTAAAAAGTTATCTTTATATTCAAAGATCTATCCTAAGATCTCCAAATCATTGATTTATACAAACATTTTTGGGAGAATTGATAAAAAGGGGTTTGTGTGCTAAAGCATATCATACATAAACGATTATATCATTTCATACATTCCGAGCTTAAAATTTTATCATATGTTAATGTATTAGGAATTTGAATTATACTCACGAGCTTTTTTTTGAAAGCATTTTTTAGTGTTTTTACATATTCTATTGTATTCGCGGTTCGGTGTGTGAACCGAGATTTGAGGAGAGAGCTGTATCTTTTGTAAGCAGCGGAGTAGAAGGGAGCTGTGCCTCTTGTAAGCAGTAGATTCTAAGGGAAGCTCCGTCCCAATTTAAGGAGCATGGATTTTAGTGAAATCCTTGAGTGATTGCTCCAGGCACGGACGTAGGCCGAGTTGGCTGAACCTCGTAAAAACTGCTTTTTTCTTCTCTCTTCCCTTTACTCTTTACTTTCAGCACTACATTTAAACTGTTCATATTGCATGTATAGGTTGAATAACATTGCAAAGATCAACCAGATGCAGTTTGTAGCAACAAGCCTGCAAAGATAAAATACACCTATTTTAACCAGGTTAAACAAGTGCCTAAAACTTTCAGATCAACCTAATTCAGTTTGCTTCTGCCAATGAGGGATGAGAAAATTTAAACTGGGCACAATCGGAATGTGGCACAATTCTCTAGGAAGTTAATGGTTGGTGGATTTTTAGTTAGGAGTTAGTAGGTGTTAGTGGTTAATAGCTATCATAGAATCTCCGAAAAGTAGCTACTCCATTAGGGATGATCAATCAGGTGTAAGATCCCGAGATTCTTTGGACGACGAGTATTCAAGTGTAGGGTCCTGAGTCTTTGAAGAATAGCTACTCCATTGGGGATGATTAGTCGGGTGTAGGATCCCGCGATCCTTTGGCTGCTCGAGTACTCAGGTATAGGATCCCGAGTCTCTGAAAAAAATAGTTACTTTGCTAGAGATGATCAATTGGGTCTAGGGTCCCGAGATCCTTTGGATGTTCGACTACTCAAGTGTAAGATCTCGAGTCTCTATTGATTGTTCGAGTGTAGGATCTTGACGACTTCCCAGATGTAGGATTTTGAGAGTCTGCTGGTTGCTCGAGTGTAGGATCTTGAGGACTTCTCAGATGTAGGATTTCGAGAGTTTGTTGATTGCTCGAGTGTAGGATCTCGAGGACTTCTCAAATGTAGGATTCTGAGAGTCTGTTGGTTGCTTGAGTGTAGGATCTCGAGGACTTCTCAGATGTAGGATTTCGAGAATCTGCTGATTGCTCGAGCGTAGGATCTCAAGGACTTCTCATATGTAGGATTTTGGGAGTCTACTGATTGCTCGAGTGTAGGATCTCGTGGACTTTTCAGATGTAGGTTTTCTGAGAGTCAGGTGACTGTTTGTGTAATGACCTGCCTATTTTACCATTTTATTCAAATTAATAAATCTTGAAAATCATAATCCACCTATACCTGTGGGTACCAGGGGCATATAAAAAATACAATGCGGAAGCCTAGGCAGCAGGAAAACATAAAATCATATATATCTTGGAATATCATTAAATACAAAACCAAAGTTTACTATATCCATAATACAACTTCTAAAATCTCCAAAGACAAGTCCTAGGGTCGTTTCCCACAACATCCATCTAACCCTACCAAAAAGACTTACCCTTCAGAAAAGGGTAGATCAGCGATATCTATCTCAGCGGAGCTTTATTCGGTCTCCTATCTAGGGCTCCTGAAATAATCACATAATTTGGGGTGAGACACCTCTCAAAAATGGAAAATAAACTAATATTAGTATGTTGCAACATAAGTATTTCGGTTTATACATAAGAGCATGCATAAAAATATTTGGTAAAACTGTCAATATTATTTTTGGGAAAACATGTATAATCATAGCATAATTGAACATACTGAGTTTTCATAAACATAATTCATCTTTTATAATGATAATAATATGAGGACAACCTTGGTAGGTTAGCTGGCTAATGTCATGTATTAACCCCACATGACTGGGTTGTGTGGCTTGAAGGTGGGACTTGACAATGGCTAACCGACCACTGCCAAGTCAAAATAATGTCTGTAAGTACGATGGGTCTGCCAGACTGGTCTGTACACCAGGGTGCCAACACTTCAATAACCACATCGACTATCCATCCTTACGCTACCCCGTATGACAGCGATAACACAAATATCACGATAAATGTGATCACATAGCTACGGTACCATGTCTAGTGTAAGCCTAAACCAAGCCAACCAGGTTCTGATACTATATATCGTATTCCAAACCGTGATACATCATTATTCCATAGTAATAATTGTCAATTCAATATCATCATATCACATTTCATGTACAAAGTGAAAAATCATCGGCCCGTACACCAGCATTTCATATTTTATCAATCACGACTCGTACGCTGCATTACATAACAAATAAGAGACTTGGCTCGTATACCGGCTCAATCACCTCAATATCTTGGCCCGTATACCAGCATATCATATCAGTAGATCGGCTCGTACGTCAACATATCATATAAAAATATTCTCAGAAAACATTATTTCACAATAAATCTTACTCATGCCACACAAAATGGGTATTAGGTATATTTAAACACATCGCCATTTATCACAGTATTTCCTAACATAAAATATACATATATATTCATTTTCCTGAAACCAAATATTGTAAGATCATACATACATTTTCATAAAATTACTGGCTTAGTTTATTCCCTTACCCGATTCCTGAAAAAGCCCCTAAAATAATCAACTCAACCCTCACTGGGTTCCCTGGTCAACACCCTGAAGATGACATTTCCCAGAATTAAACTTAAGTATTTCATCGTATATAACATTTCTTACAACTATAGTAAAGCCAAATACTGAGTAGAAAGCCTTACCCTGAATTTGGGATGGTTTCCAACTTAGCCCCATTGACGATCCACTTCAGCAGATTTGAAGAGAATTCTCCTAGGAGTGTCATGGTGGCTTTAGATCGTCGAATCGGAAAAAATTTGGCCTAGAAACTTAGAGAGAAGAGAAGAAAACCGAAGGGACGAGAGAGGGAGAGTCTGTTTGTGTGAAATCTGCAGAAAATTGGTGTTTAGCACTACTTATATTGTGGCCTTCACCGACGAGCCACGTAATGTCATCGACGAGGTCATGAAGACATCTCGTCGATGCACTTTCTCCTCGTTGATGAAATTCAGAGTCACCCAAAACCCTCTCTCGGTATTTTCTCGTCGACAAGACACTTCCTCGTCGACGAGCCCTTCGCGTTCGTCGTTGAGGCCTACTACCCCTTTCTTTTCCCTTCCAACTTCTATTTTCCCCTTCTTTATCATTATTTAAAATCCCATAATTCCTCCGGGTCATTACAGTTCGAGTTTAGGATCTTGAGGACTTCTCAGATGTAGGATTTTGAGACTTTGTTGTTTGCTCGAGTGTAGGATCTCGAGAAATTCTCAGATGTAGGATTCTAAGAGTCTATTGCTCGAGTGTAGGATCTCGAGGATTCCTTAGATGTAAGATTCTCAAAGTCTGTTGATTGATCGAGTGTAGGATCTTGAGGACTCCTTAGATGTAGGATTCCGAGAGTCTGATGACTATTCGATGGGAATTATGGACCAGTGGTTAATGATGGCTCGGGTGTAGAATCCCAGTTAGCAAGGCTTTTGAGGAGGACTTATGTCGGGTCTAGGATCCTGATGACTTAGGAGGTGACTACTCAGGTGTAGGATCATGAGAGTCTAATGACTACTTGAGTGTAGGATCTCGAGAACCTGATGAATTGTCTAATTAAAGATGAATGCTTGGGTATAGGATCCCAAGAGCCAGATGAATTGTTAAATTGACGATGAATGCTCGAGTATAGGATCCCGAGAGGCATATGAATTGTCGAATTGAAGATGAATGCTTAGGTATAGGATCCCGAGAGCCAGATGAATTGTCAAATTGATGATAAATGCTTGGGTATAAGATCCTGAGGGCCAGATGAATTGTCGATTGAAGATGAATGCTTGTGTATAGGATCTCGAGAGCTAGATGAATTTTTGAATTAATGATTAATGCTTGGGTATAGGATCCTAAGAGCCAGATGAATTGTCGAATTGAATATGAATGCTTGGGTATAGGATCTCAAGAGCCAGATGAATTATCGAATTGAAGTTGAATGCTCGGGTATAGGATCCCAAGAGCTTGATGAATTAATTTAGTCCTAAAGGCTGGTGCCCCAGTTTCAAAGTGGATGTTAAAATTTGGACTAGGGTCAATTGCCCCATTTTCGGCGTGGATGACTTGGCTAAGGCCTGGGCTAGTTGCCCCAGTCTCAGAGTAGATGGATCGACTTATACTCGGGCCAGTTGCACCAGTTTTAGAGTAAATAATTTGGCTAAGACCTGGGCTAGTTGCCTAGTCTCGGAGTAAATGGATCAATTTGTACCTAGGTCAGTTGCCCAAATTTCGGAGAAGATAGATAAAATCGGACCTAAGTCAGTTGCCCCAGTATTCAAACATTAGTGAAACATGGATTGCTTAGACAAGGATGAAAAGATATGTACAAAAACCTATACAACAAGACAAGTGTGAATGAATGATACTATGTGATGTATGCATGCTACTACTTATAATGCTAGAATGCGGAGATGTATGCATGCTGCATGATACAGATGCATGTTGTATAACACAAGGATATGTAATGCACGTGGCATGATATGTATGTATTTTGCATGACAGTGATGCATGTTGCATGATATACTTGTATGCTATTACTTATGATGCTAGATCATGGGGATATGTATGCATTTTTCTTTTTCTTTTTTTCTTTTTTCTTTCCTTTTTTTTAATGTAGTGCATGAAGTATGTGATGATGCATGAAAATTATTTCCCCAACGTGCATGTAATCAATAAACCACTTTGATCTTGGCCATATTTTCGAAATCCAATCTAACATGGATGCCCCAGAATTGGTTCCCTTGAAACTCGACATGACATCTACCCCAGTATATTCATTTCTGACTGATCTTGTCCATCTTGCTTTTTCTCAACAAGGACCTTCTTTGGATTGCATCCTTAATATTTTAAAATTAATTTAAAATTTAAATAAATAAATATGCAATTAGATAACTCAATCTCATTAAAGATGTGAATGGAATGCGCAAACTTTCTTCTTTTTTGCTGGACTTTCTGTGCTTGTTTAACAAGAAACAATTTTAATAGTACTTTGACACTGATGTAACTTTGTTGGTGGCTTAGAGAATCATATCAATGGGCAAACCTTCTTTTTTTTTTTTTTTTTTTTGTTTTAATTTTTTTATGTTATTTTTTTATGTTTTTTTTAATGTTTTTTTATATCAGCCTCCTAACCATAACTCCTTCACTGTATCACCATTCAGAGATTTGTTCTTGCGCCGTATTCCATGACTTATTTCAAGCTTCCTATCTTGGATTAGAACTAGTGTCTCATTAAGTAGTCTGATCAATATTCAAATCTTAAGGTGGACTTTAAGACATGAGACGAAATGTAGGCTAAGGATTTAGGTTTCAACAAGAACAAGGAAACTAAGGCTCAAAAATCCCCGAATAATATCTTCTGCCTCAGTTTGTGGCAAAGCATTTGCAAAGTATTCACTGAACTTGTCATTAGAATAAGCTGCCTACGTACCTTATCAGGATCAGGTCATTACGTAGTTCAGACTCAACATTGAGTTTGACAAATCATTTGAGACAACAATGTATACCAATTTGGTCAGAATTTTCATTTGGACTGTAACGTAGGCTAGGGGTATGGGTTAAAGAAAGAAAGATTTAAATAAGGCTCAAAATTTATCAATCTCATCACAGTTATTCATTTGTCAAAGATCACATATGAATCATGTCCCTTATTTTTCTTTCTTCTTCCTTTTCTTCTTCTTTCTCTTTTTTTTGTTTTTTTGCTTTTTCATCTTCTTTTTCTTCTTTTACTGCAACTTTTGCCTTTCCTTTTATGAAGGAATCTTAACTTCATTTTCATTTGAATTCCATTAGAGACTGATTTTTTTTAAAACTTCCTTAGTGTGGGGTGTGATCCTTTGACGGGTTAATTAAGAATTTAACTTTTTAGGCTCAAAAAGGGTTTGCAACGGATTTCTTCTTTGACTTTATTTTGGGTAACAGAAAAATGGCCTACCATCATTTTGGTAGTGACCATTGCCTCAAATGATTTGTCAAACACTAAGAGACCCAAGCCCAGGTTAAATTTCTAGTGTACTGACTTTTAAGAAAAAAACTGGTTTGACATTCAGGCTCAAAATGGGTTAGCAAATGATAAATCAATATTTGGTTCTTTTTAGGAATACTGGTCGACCAAAGATGACCACCCCTCATTTGATCAGAATTTTATCATTATACCTTTAAGACACCAATCAAAATTTAGATAACAAAAACAAGAGACTTTTTCATCGATTTCATAAAAAAAATGTAGGACAAAGTTTGATTCTTCATCATTTTGAAATCCACATCCCAACAAGGCTCCTTGACAACGTCTTGAAGTGGGGGTCTTCTATCTCGGAGGCTTTTCCTTCATCATCCTTTTTTTTTTGCCCCATTGAATAGACTCCCAAAACCGACTAATGGCTCAAAGTCCTTTGTACTGACAAAACTATTTCCTATATCACTTATACAAAATGCAAGCAAAAATAGGTGACTTTTTGGCACAAGGTGATGATCCAAGGAGGGTAGGATGAGATGAGACTAAAAGACATTTTTATTTCATTCAATTTCAAAATGATTTAAATGAAAATCATGGATGCATTCCTCTTGTTATCACCCTTAGGTGATCAAGCACATCATTTTTGTATCACGTGAGCTCACTTCTGAAGTTGAATACCAATCAATTCTTCAACTTGATGGCAGTTGCGACATTTCTACTGTGATTGGGCAACGGGTTCCCATGATTCTAACCTTTCGCCTAGAATAGAGAGATCGTTTTTGTTTTGCTCAATGATGGGACCCCGAATGCTTAACTTTGCCCCCTTGACACACCGATTTTACAGAAAATTGGGATGTGATTATCGACTTATTAGAGATGACTATGCATGCATGATTATGAAATTGAGCATGGTATGCATGATTATGTTGTTCAATGAGTGTTTATGTATAGGTGTAACTCATGCAAACATACATATAAACAGGGATATGAACATGCATACAGCCTATCAAGCATGACTATGCATGAAATTATGCATGAAGTGTATGAATGCAATGCAACTTAAACAACCACTTTGCCAGAGTTTTGAGAAAAGTCTTACCAACTAATAAAAGACTTCAAAATTAAGCTGACCATTGATAGACCACCATTTCAATTCAATTCATTTTCCTGGTAATGGTCCATGTACCCTAGATTCTGCAAAGGATCAGGTCACTATCTGGGTTTGGGGTTGACCTAGGTGAGTCAACCCATTGGGTTGGTTCAATGTGGGCTTGTGGACTTTGATGTGCACTTGGACCTCAGGTGTTTCAAAATATGCACTTGGATTGCTTAAACATATGGGTCTGAATTTTTCGGTAATAGGGCCAAAGCCCACTTTTGAATTCTGGATTTGCCTTTTTGAAAATTAGGTCTGGGCCGGGTTGTTTGCTTAAAAAAAGGTTGGGCCTAGGTTTGTTTTAAAAAGAGTAGGGTTCGAGTTATTTGAAAAGGATTGGACCGACCCATCTTTTAAAATGCTTAGGTCAAGTGCTTTTTTGAGAATGGGTCGTGATCTCACTATCAGACTTTTCTAGAATATTGGCTAAGTGGTATGGATGCCTAGAATGGATGCAAATGAATATAACATTAATGATTCAAGACAACCAATCAGTCATAGCATATGCGGGACCAAGTTATGAAGGAAGATGTGGGCCCTATCCCAATCCCAAGTGGGTGACTTGTTAAAGTATCTATCCTAAATGTGGGATCCTATGGATGAATATGTGTGGTTAAGCTCTAACCCTTAATAGAAATAAAGATTCCCAGCTTATCCCCTATCCTCACCCAATGGGCTTGGACAAAGTTCAAACTAAGTGGAATGGTTCAGGCACCCCCAAAGTCCTTGTCCCATGAAGGCTAACGGTACTTTGCTCCTTTCTAATCTTAGAGGGTGAAGCCCGGGTAGAAGGCTAGTGAAAGTGTGTGAATTTATAAGCTTAGCCTAATCCCTCTATCGCCCACGTTCATCCACATGCTATTTCAAATATATATGGAAACAAGTATCTACAATTTAATTAACTATACGCAAGTATCTATTCAAACCTACATACAATCAAATCTTCAACCTACATACAATCAAATCTTCAAAGCTATACAATCATATATAGAAACAAACAAATCTTCACATGCTTATTCAGACAAGGATGGAACTAATTATTCTCAATCAATGAAAGATATTTACATGCTTATTAAAACAAACATTTATAATTAATGAAATATATTCACTTGTTTTATTCAAACAAACAAGGAAACAAACATTCTCATTAAATCAGGGATATTTTCAAATATGAGAACTAAATATTCACATTAAATCTAGAATATATATTTACAAATATAGTGGCTAATATTCACATCACATCAAGGATCTTCACAAATATGGAAACTAAATATTCACATTAAATCTAGAATATTTAAAAATATAATAAAAAATATTCACATCAAATCAAGGATAATCACAAATGTGGAAACTAAATATTCACATTCAATCCAGAATATTCACAAATACGGTAACAAATATTCACATTAAATCAAGGATATTCACATATATGAAAACTAAATATTCACATTCAATCCAGAATATTCACAAATACGGTAACAAATATTCACATTAAATCAAGGATATTCACATATATGAAAACTAAATATTCACATTCAATCCATAATATTCACAAATATGGTAACAAATATTCATATTAAATCAAGGATTTTCACATATATGAAAACTAAATATTCACATTATCTCAAGGATACTTACGAATATTCACATTAACTCAAGGATATTTACAAATATGGAAACATATACCCACACTAAGTCAAACATATTATAATTTTCACAAACCAATTATTCAAATATGGGAGTATATTATTTACAAAAATAAAGTGGAGTAATTAAAAGACTTAATAAATTTAAATTTGGGATAACTCCTAATTAATTATTGGCTCGACTCTCTGATGTCCCTCGCAGAGTCGCCAAGCTGTCATGACGTCCCGGGAGCGCGGGTGCCCTGAGGTGGCGAAATAAAAATTGCGATTTTAATTTTCAGGAAAAATAGGAATGGAGTCATCACTAACCTTTTAGTGTAGTTAAAACACTTGATTACTACAAAATTAAGGGTAGAATCTGTTTGTGTTACCAAAGCTGGGATCGGGAGTTTGGTTATGAGGGGAAGGTACGAACACCCCTTATGCGCCCGTTCTTACGAACGGTACCTAATTAATCAAGAATTATCCCAAATTTAATTCAAAAAATCTTTTATTTTACTCCCCTTATGTATTTACAAAATGCAAATAAATGGACCACACATAATATACAATGTAAATATATATATTCCCTCAAAACCGCGGTACATGAAGCTTAAAAAGCTCATACCTTTTTTGTTGCAATCATTGGGAAGAAAATCGAGAAAATAATTTACAAAATACACTCCCACATTTTGGAAATCTTATAGGATTTTTATAAGTATGAAAATACTAGTTTGGGAGGTTTTTGGAACTCAAATGGTATCAAAAAATAATTTACAAGTCTCAAAAAATTCTTCTTGATTTTTTCTAATTTTATGAATTTTTATATTTTTCCACATTTTGTTGAATTTGAAATAACAAAAAGACAATTTAAGAAAACGGTGAAAGTCAAGTCAAAAATATTTTTAGAATTTTGTCCTAATTTTCAATTTTTTTATGATTTTTCTATATTTTACCGAAATTTCAAATAGCCAATAAAGAAAATAATATAATACTAATACTATATATCATAACACGTAAATATATAATAGTCAAAATCTCAATGATAAAGCCCAAGTATTAACAATCAATCCAACGCTAATAATATACCCCTAGTATGGAAATAATTAAACCCACGAGATTATATACAATATACAAACATGTAATGAAAAAGAAAGAAATTATGGAAATAATTCAAGTCATGAATCTAATATGAAATATATACAATCTCTAGAAAAACCAATATAACATAAGATGAGATCCCTAAAAACAAATATGGAAATAAATTGAATTCTACCCAGCAACATTCAATAATATAGAAGCCTAAAAATTAATATACATCATATGCAAACCCTTAAGATCACTATACAATGATATGGAATCCTTAAAATTAGTGCACAAGTCATATGTAAGTAATTAAGACCTAAACATGGAAACCAATCAAAATCCCTATACTCAGTGAAACTCTGAGTCAACAGTGCCACCACCTGAGCGCGTATCCCCTACCTTAGTTCTCTCTCAAACATCCGAGCTTTCAGCGGCTCGTCTGGGACCATATGTGAAGCGAAACGTGATAACTCAACAAACTTGGCCGCATATTGTTGCACGGTCATGGACCCCTGGGTCAAATGTAGAAACTCCTCTACTTTAGCTGTAACAACCTGCTCAAATTCTATATATTTATATATTAAGTTAAACTGCGCTGATAACTCTGGATGGAATAAAACATCAACCTAAGTAGCGACAAGCTGAAGTCAAGTATCCACAACCATATACATATACAATACAATACTAGAGTGCCAAATACCCCCAAAATGATATACATACATAACTGAACTAGGGCTACGCAAAAATACCCCTCTTTCCCAAATACACTTACCCTACTGGTAGGGTAACACTGTAGCCCTTCTACCTGCGAGCTTGATCTGCTCGCCTAACTGGATCACCTGAAAAATATCAATTAAATGGGATGAGGCGACGCTCAGTAAGAAGAAACATGTTATTACTAGGGTGTAGCAAGTGAGTCATATACTTGGAAAATATGATCTAAACAAAAATACCATATATAACAAAATTAAGAAAACCTGTGTACTTGTTATCATATAAAACAAGTTTACGTAGCTTAACATAAACTGATTATTTAGAATGTTCTATTCATAATACTGATAATACTTATAAGTATAACTGCCGTCTGTAAATCTGATCATAATATGTATAAATAATAATTGTGAAAATTCCCTGGATGGATAACTGAAGTCATGAATTAACCCATCATGACAGGGTTGTGCGGCCCGAAGGCGAGACCTAACCTGGCTGGTCAACCAGGGTAAGTTAACTGAACTCCGACAGTCAGATCGGTCCCCTCAACCCATATCTGATGGGGATACTGTCCACAACATAGACACGATCGACTTCTGAATACCATTTATTATCTGAATAGGGGTTGCACTCTAAACTGAATATAGCTACAATACTGTGCTCTGCTACTGAATATGGTCCATCAGGGTCTGAACTATATACATAACTGATATTTCTAAAAAAAATACTGTTTTTACAATGATTCCATAACATCTGAAATAACCATAACATCATATAAATTGCTGAGTAAATTGTAATAACTGAGTTTTTGAGATATCAGCTTAACTGAATAATTGGAATATTTGATTTACTATATGAACTGAATGTTATGGATTTGAAATAGGTATATCATAATATTCTGAAAATACTGCAAAACACAAGTTTCTGCGTGTATACTGAAAATCATGGTATTTTGAAAATTATGGAAACCTTGTACTGAGCTAATACTAACTCATGCCACACAACTAAATATCAACATTATCAGGCTGTGAACCTCCATAGATAATCTGAATAATAATTTTCTGAAAACATATAATTTATACTGATTCATAATAGGTTTGCCTAGCATATCATATTTGCCTTACCTGATTCCTGCTAAAAATCCCCTACTGAGACGGGTCCTGCACCCGCAGGGTTCTCCACTCAACACTCTAAAAACCAAATATCCAAAAACAAAATATCATTATTTCTACGTCTACTACATTCCCTACAACTGCTCGAAAGCCTAATTTTAACAAGAAGACCTTATCTTGAATCTGGGATGAAATCCAATTTCGTCCCACTGATGATCCGCTCTGGCAGACTTAGGGAGAACTTTCCTAGGAGCATCGTGGTGGCCTGAGATGGTCGATCTGGCGAATGGTGGGGCCAAAATCGAAGAGAGAAGGAAGACGAACCATTTGGGGGGGGGGGAGAGAGAGAGAGAGAGAGAGAGAGAGAGAATTTCTACCATTTTCTGCGTAAAAATACGAGATTGGTACAATTTATACATTGGCCTTCATCGATGAGCCACGTCACCTCGTCGACGAGGTCAAGAAGGCAACTCATCGACGAACTTGCCCCCTCATCGACAAAATTCAGAGTCGCCCAAATATATTCTCAGTATCTACTCGTCGACGAAGGACACCCTCGTTTTGCTGCCTCATTTTGTTTTTGTTTCCATTTCCCTCCCTTTTTATTATTTAAATACCATTATTCTTCGAGTCATTACATTCTCCCCTCCTTATAAAATTTCGTCCTTGTAATTTATTATTCATATAAATCATCATCCCTTAAAGGCAAAACGGTCTACTTATTTTATTACATGCCCTCACTTATGGTGGAGGAATACCATGGTTACATGGGTAGTTTTGGGAGATTACAACTATAAAAGAAAATTCTCCCAAAACCAAAATACTACATATCCTATACACTACATTACAATTCCACTGTGCTAAACCAAATAAAATTACTATTACCTTAATTATACATCACTGTTGTATTCACTAAACAAGTGGGGATATTTTCGTCTGACCTCATCTTCATGCTCCCATGAGACTTCTTTTATCGTGTGATTCTTCCACAGAATTTTTACTAGTGGTATCTTCTTATTGCGCAATTCCTGTTCTTTTCTATCTAGGATCTGCACTGGAGCTTCCTCATATGCTAGAACATCATTGAGCTCCAATTCTATGTAGCTAATAATATGTGAAGGATCTGGGACGTATTTTCTTAACATAGAAATATGAAACACGTCGTGAATCCTGAATAAAGATGGTGGTAAAGCTAGCCGATAAGCCACTGACCCAATTCTCTCGAGTATCTCAAATGGGTCAATGAACCTAGGGCTCAAATTACCCTTCTTCCCAAACCTCATGATCCCCTTTAATGGTGATATTTTCAAAAATACATGATCACCCACTTCAAATTCCAGTTCTCGGCGGCGAGTATCCGCGTAGCTTTTCTACCGACTCTGTGCGGCCATGATTCTATCTCGAAGGAGTTTAACTTTATCGTACATCTGATGTACTATTTGTTTACCCTATGGGTCATACCCTATTTTGATTATGACAAACACTCAGGTATTTAATGTCTGCCGAGTTGATGTGCAGGTTTATCTTGGCAATATCCTATGATGGCACTCGGAGACCCGGAGGAAAATGAAGACCCTAGCTATAATTTATGTGTTGTACTTTATATTCGGGTTTGTAATATTTAAGTAGGAAAGGTCTGTAATAGTAAATAGGGCTTTGATTGTAATAATTGCATGCATCACCTGCATGGTTTAATACGTAAGCTCAAAATAAAAATGACCTTAGACAGACCTTAGGGACACCGAATTTTTTTAGTGTCTTCAATTGGACCTAAAGAGACCCTAGGATACTCACCCTTGCACTCATATAAGTTAGGCACATTGAATAGGGTGTTTGTAAATCAAAACAGGACTGAAATGCACACTTTGTGCACTTTCGGTCGACCAGCTCATGCAGTTCATTTTGCCCCGATCGACCGAATCTGGCCTAGGTCAACAATTTGACCTCAGCCTGGTTGACCGAACCTTATAGTTCATTTGTAGCCCAGTCGATCGAACCTAGGTCTAGTTCAATGGCTGATCACGTCCCGATTGACCAAACTGAATAGTTCAATTAACCCCCGGTCGACCGAAACCTCTCGAGGTCAACATTTTGACCACCTAGTCGACTGAGCCCAGACTACATTACAACTGTCTGGCCGATCGAGGGTCCTTAGGAGAAATCTCAACTGTCTGGGCGACCGAATCACCTAGTTCAAAATAGACTGGTCAATCGAACCTTGAAAAAATGGAAAAATCGCCTCGGACATATACGTACGGTCGACCAAGTCCCCAATTAAAAAAGGTCCTGGTCAACCGAGCCATATGAACTTCGATAGACCGAAAGGTTTCTAGTCGACCGGGTCTCTCGGGTTGCCCTGCATTTTTACCGTGGTTAACTTATTTTTATCAGAGTTAAAATACTTAAAATATTATTAATCTTTTCTAATAATCCCGGCAATGTCCCCAACGGTTATATTTCATGGCGTGTCTATATATACCCCATTCATTTGAAATTATTAGTAGTAGATTAGTAGATTTGATTAGGAAAAATTCTTTGAAATCCAAAAACTTATAGTACTCATTTTCATACTAAAACCACTCATACTTACCTTCTCTTATTGCCAAAAGGCTTTTCTAAGTTGATTGAGTGATTATTCTCAAAGGTTTGCTCTCCTTGTACGTCGATGCACCCTGGTTCCCATGAGGTCCTGCCATCTGCCTCTGGTCTCCCCTATCGCGACCTCCTCTCCATGGACCCCTACTAGTGCCAGCCTGAAAACCCTAAGGCGTAGGCCTCTTTCTCTGACTCTGAGCTACTACACTCCTCTGAATACCACTCTCAATAATCGTAGCTCTATCTACAACCTCTGTGAATGTCTGAGCCCTAAAACCAATTACCTGCTCAAACAGATTCTGCCTCAGTCCCTCTTTAAAATTTCTCACCTTTTTCTCTTCATCAGGTGCTAGATGTGGAGCAAAACGCGACAACTCAACAAACTGAGCCGTGTACTGGGATATAATCATCTACCCCTGTACCAAATGCAGAAAATTTGCTGCCTTCACACTCCGAACAATAGCAGGGAAATACTGCTCGAAGAACAGATCCTTGAATCGGTCCCATGTCACTGAAACTGGAATCGGCCTCTACTCCTCTATCAGACGCGCTGCTCTCCACTAGCGCTTCGCCTCCCCTGTTAGCTTAAATGTTGTAAACACTATTTTCTATTCATCTGTACATGTAACCACTGCCAATGTCTCTTCAATGTCCTGGACCCAATTCTCAGCTATAATTGGGTCATCTCCTCCAGCAAAGGATAGGGGCTTCGTCGCGTAAACTGCTCAATCGAACAACCTCTCTCCCTAGAACTCCTGGCCATCTCGTCCATTTCCTGCTGAGTGAAACTGCGCAGCACAACATCAGTATCTCCTCCACCAATGCTGGAAGGTCCTAGCCTATCCTCCTTGGCATTCGTGCTGTTGCTTCCTAGGTCCATCCTGAAAACAAGAAACACACTTAAGCACTTTGTCTCCTATACGGACCTATCCTGTACTAACTCAAAATTAATTACCTTCCCTGAACTTAACTCAATACTCAGTTCTATTACCTAGATACACGACCCAACGATAGTTTACTATAGTTTTCCTGAAATTGTCACCCTCGGAAAAACACAGAAACCACCACAGTAATCTTGTATCCAGATAACCGAACAAACCTCAAATCCTTTTCCTATACTCTAGTATTGCTTCTGCTGTACTTTAAAGTCTATAGAACCTAGCAACCTAGGCTCTGATACCAAACTATAACGACCTGCTTAATTTCCAAGGTTTTTTTTTTTTTTTTCATATACTATGACATTCTACATGCTCTAATACCATACTGGGGGTAAACCCAATCATTAACCTAAGCAACGAGAAGCAGAAATCATATAGACATAACCATAGGTAAATATACATACAATACAGTACCATATAATACCAGAGTACTACATGTTTCCCAAAATACCCTCAACTATGCTGGGATATATAAAAATCCTCCCAATACTCACTTCACTGACAGGGCACTACTGAAGCCCCTCTATCTGCGAGCCTGGTCTGCTCGCCTACCTGGATCACCTGAAAAATAATTCAACACTAGGATGAGCTAACGCTCAGTAAGACAAAATATGCTATTACTAGTGTGTGGCATATGAGCTACAATATTATGAAAATCTATTTTCACATAATCATGTATAATTGAATATGTAAATAAAGTACAAGTGATAAAATCCATCACCCCTTTCCATGTTGCTTAACATAATAGTATTGAAGATTACTATTCAAAATACTTCTAGTATAAGTAAGTATGTTTCTTGTTTCTGTAAATCTGTATAACATAATAGTAACTGAAAACTTTCCCTGTGGATAACTGTGTGTCATGATTTAACCCCTCATGACAGGGTTGTGCGACCCATAGGCGGGATCTACACTGGCTGGCCGACTAGGGTAAATCACTATACTCCATTGATCTGATCTGCCCACCTCAACCCATATCTGATGGGGAGCCTGTCCACGTCAAGGGCCTAGGTGATCGACCTACTACCACGTATTATCTAAATAGGTGGTTGCACTCATAATATAACATAATATCTGTAGCAATGGTACCATGCTCTGTAACTGCATAGTCCAACAGGGTCTGATATTATATAATATATCTTTATATACCACTATATGATTTACCATGATTATGAAATAACTGTAATAACCATGATGCTACATAAACCGTAACTATAATTCATACGTTGTAGTAGTGAGAACTGTATAATCATAACACTGATAATTGCATAATCATAGCATTGAAATTCGTATAATCATGGTACTGAGATTCGTATAATCATAGTACTAGAATTCGTATAATCATGGTACTGAAGTTCATAAAATCATGATACTGAAATTCATAAAACATATCTCCGTACTATGTTCATATTCTCAAGCCACACCATACTTTAATAAATAATTTTCATAATTTAATAAACTGTATAATATTTCAAAATTTCCTAACATAACATATTTTCCTTACCTGACTACTGAAAAGCCCCTATGGTTTACTAGCCTAACACCCCCAGGGCCTCATACATAACACCCTGAAAATAACATTTTTTGGAACAGAATATCAGTATTTCTTCGCCTACATCATTTCCTATAACTGTCATAAGGCCAAAAATGGACTAAAAGACCTTACCCTGAATTTGGGACGAAATCCAACTTCGTTTCACCAACGATCCGCTCTGACATACTTGCAGAGAACTTTGTCAGGAGCGTTGTGGTGGCTTCAGATCGTCGATCTGGTGACTGGAGGGGCTGAAATCGAAGAGAGAAGTGAGAGGGATCGTAGGAGAGAGAGAGAGAGAGAGAGAGAGAGAGAGAGAGGAGAGAGAGAGCACTGAAAATGGGTTAAAAATACGAGTTTGTACTATTTATAGGGCCAGATTCATCGATGAGACACATCACCTCGTCGACGAGTCCTTCATTAAATTTGACGACGAAATTCAGAGCAGCCTAATCCTTCGCTCGGTATTTTCTCGTCGACGAAATGGGTCCTCGTAGACGAGATCCTGAAGACATTCGTCGACAAAGCCTACTACCTCCTTCTATTCCTGTTTCCATTTTCCTCCTTTTTATTATTAAAATACTATTATTCTTTGGGTCACTACAGAAGCAATTTTCTTGAGAGCTAAACCTAAGTAAACCTAAGTATTCTTAGGGGGTTTTGTTCATAAGCCTATCGTAAGAAGACTTGCTTAAGCTTCTGAGTATTGCATTTGTGTTGCAATTTCTTAGGAAGCTTGTATTTGTCTTTGGTTTGCAAAAACATTTTCAAAATATACTTAAATATCTTGTGTGATTTGTATTGATATATCTTTGAGAAGATATTTGTATTTGTAATATAGATCTTTGTTGCAATACTTATTTGCATAATCATTTGCTGAATACAAAGACTATATATATTTTGCAAATTGGGCATATACGTCATCTACTATTTACGTGATTGATATATTCTTCAGAATAATACATTTGAAACTTGCTTGACATCTTTATGCGAATCTGTTTATTGAATATCTTGTGATACAAAGATTTCTTGTTGATACTCTCACGCACTTATTACACTAATAGAAAATACATTTGAGAGTTGAAATACTAGACCACACTGAGCTTACATATTAAATCATCTTGTGGTGTATATGACTAAGTGTACTTGGGTACATATCTGCTTTACATGAAAGCACAATCAATGTACCAAATATATTGATTGAGCAAACACTGTTGTATTTCCAGGCGTGGCCTGAAGAGGGAGACTAGCCCTTTGAAATAGTCCTAGATTGGCTTAGACCCAGTTAGGAAAGTTAGGTGCGCCATCCTATTAAGGCGTGTAGGTTGAGGTCGGCCTCGCTAATTGACCTAGTTGTAAAGGTTGAGGCCAGCCCTGTGCTAATTGACCTGGTTGTAATCGGTGTCGCTCCACCCTTAAGTGAGCCTTTAGTGGAATCCTCGGGCTTACGAGCTAGAGGCTGGGACGTAGGCATTGTTGGTTAAACCCCGATAACATATCATGTGCTTATTTATATTTTCGCACTTTATATTTACCGCACGTATATGTTTTGGTGTGAATGATGCGCATAATTTAAATTTCCATATATTATATTTATCAGCACATTTGAGATTGCTTAGAAAGACCCTAGGTTGTAATATCATGCTCACATCTAGTCTTACATAGGAGAAAAGTTTGAAAATTCTAATTCACCCCCCCTCTTGGGAATACACCAATTCTAACGCAATTTATGGCCCCAAAACTCGCCTCTCACCCAGTTCACTCTAGTATAAAGGGGAACGACACCTTTTGCCATAGAGTGCTTCATAAGGAGTCATGCCAATGCTAGCCTGGTAGCTGTTGTTGTAGGCGAATTCCACCAATGGCATATACTGAGTCCAGCTACCCCTAAAATCCAATACACACACTCGCAACATATCCTCAAGTACCTAAATCGTTCTCTCTATCTGACTGTTTGTTTGAGGATGGAAAACGGTGCTGAATGCTAGCTGAGTCCCCAATGCCTCCTGCAACCTCCTCTAGAACAACAAAACGTGGATCACGGTTCGAGACTATGGATACCAGCACTCCATGGGGTCGAACAATCTCCTGTATGTAAATCTCTACTAACCTATTCATAGGGTAGCTAACTCTAATGGGCAGGAAATGAGCTGTCTTTATCAGCCTATCAATAATTACCCAGATGGCATTCTGACCATGCGGCGCCGACGATAACCTAGTAACAAAATCCATGGATATGTGGTCCCACTTCCACTTAGGAATGAAAAGTGGCTATAACTGACTAGTCGGCCTTTAGTGCTTAGCCTTAACTTGCTGGCACGTTAAGCACTACTACACAAATTATGCTATTTCCCTCCTTATGCCACTCCACTAGAAATGCTCCTGCAGATCCCTATACATTTTTGTACTACCAGGATGAACAGTGTACAAGGATCTGTGTGCCTTTTCTAGAATCGTCCTCCTGATGCTGTCATTTGTAGGCACACACAATCTGAGCAACTTTAATTCTTTCATATAGTGTAGGCTGTACAACCAGACTGATAATAAGCGTTTGAGGATCATCCTCCACTAATTCCACATTGAGCCTTTCCAAGTCCATCTGAATTGGGTGCTAAACTACCACTACTAGCTGTGCTGCATCTTCCAATTTGTAGCTTAAAGCATCAGCCACCACATTTGCTTTACATGGGTGGTAATTGATGGTATAGTCATAATCCTTGATGAGTTCTAACCACCTCCTTTGCCGCATATTCAATTCTTTCTGTGTAAAGAAATACTTTAGGCTCTTATGATCAAAAAATATTTCACATCTCTCACCATATAAGTAATGTCTCCACATCTTCAGTGTGTGTACAATTGCAGCCAATTCTAGATCGTGAGTAGGGTAGTTCTTTTCATATTCTTTCAACTGCCTGGAAGTGTACACTACCAACCTACCATGCTGCATCAGTAGACAACCGGGCCCTATCAAAGATGCGTCACTGTAAATCACATACCCATCACCTCCTGATGGAACTGTTAGTACTGGTGTAGTGACAAGTCGCTGCTTTAATTCCTGAAAACTCTGCTCACATTCTTTATCCCACACAAACCTAACATTTTTCCTGGTCAAACGTATGAGAGGCCCTAATAAGGCTGAAAACCCCTTAACAAACCGACGGTAATAACTTGCTAGTCCTAAGAAACTTCTGACTTCTTGCACATTCTTTGGCCTGGCCCAATTCACCATCGCATTAATCTTACTAGGATCCACTGAAATACCATCTCCTAAGATCACGTGGCCTAAAAATACAAATTTCTCAAGTCAGAACTCACATTTGCTAAATTTGGCATAGAGTTTCTCTTCCCTGAGTGTCTGCAGAACCTGTCTCAAATGCACCTCATGATCCTCAAAACTTCTTGAGTACACCAGTATATCATCAATAAAAACTACTACAAAACTGATCTAAGTACTGGTGAAAAATTCTATTCATCAAGTCCATGAACACAGTTGGGGCATTCGTCAGACCAAACGACATAATGAGGAATTCATAGTGCCCATACCTGGTCTTGAAGGTTGTGTTCGCGACGTCCTCTGCTTTTACCCTCACTTTATGATAACCTGATTTGAGGCCGATCTTGGAATACACACATGTACCCTGGAGCTGATCAAATAAATCGTCTATATGGGGTAGAGGATATTTATTCTTAATAGTAACCTTGTTTATTTCCCTGTAGTCAATACACATCCTTATAGACCCGTCTTTCTTCTTTACAAACAACACTGGAGCTCCCCATGACGATACACTGGAACGTATAAATCCCTTATTCAGCAAGTCTTGCAACTGATTCTTCAATTCTTCTAATTCAGCTAGAGCCATACAGTAAGGAACTTTAGAAATCGGTGTCGTCCTTGGAGGCAAATGTATAGAAAAGTCCACCTCACGCTCGGGAGGCAACCTAGGTATCTCTTCTAGAAAAACATCCGAAAATTCTCGTATGACCAAGGTACCATCAAGTTCCGATTCATTTTATGATATTTATTTTACAAAAGCCACAAACCCCTGACTTCAGTCCTGGAGTAGTCTACTTACCTGTATAGCTGATACTATTTGCAATGGAGCATGTACATATGAACCAACAAACCTGAATTCTTGCTGATCAGAGGGTCTGAAAATTACTTCTTTCTGATGGTAATCAATACTGGCGTGATTAATTGCTAACCAATCCATTCCTAATATTACATCAAACCTATACATATCAAGCACAATCAGATTTGCTGGTAGCAGTCTCCCCTAAATTTCTATTGGATAACCCTTGAGTACCTTTTGACACTGCAACACTGACCTTGACGGTGTAGCTACCGACAACTCTATATCTAATGACTGGGTCTCACTTCCAGATAATTTAACATATGATGTAGAGACAAATGAATGTGTAGCACTTGAATCAAATAAGACAATAACTGGATATGATAACACAGTAAAAGTACTTGTCACCACATCTGTGGCAGCCTCAACATCACCCAGCGTCCACGCGTAAACTCTCGTCGGGGCCACAATCCTCTACTGACCTCCCCGAGCCGACTGATACCTCCCCAATAGGGCTTAAGAGCTGGGATCTGGTCTAACGGACCTGGGCATGCATGTTCCATGTGGTCGGGTCTCCCACAGCGATAGTACACATCTCTCCCTACCTGACACTCCCCCTAAATGACGTCTCCCGCACGTCTGATATACCGAAAAAGTAGGCGTACCCTAATTCTCGTGAGGTCCTGTCGTTAGCCATTGATCTCCCCTATCACGATCTCCTCTCCATGAACCCCTACTGGAGCTAGCCTGAAAACTCTGAGGTGCAGGCCTCTTCCTCTGACTCTGAGCTGCTATACCCCTTTGTATACCACTCTTAATGATCGCAGCTTTGTGTACAACTTCCGAAAATGTCTGAGCCCTGAAACCAATCACCTACTTAAACAAGTTCTGCCTTAGTCCCTCTTCAAACTTCCTTGCCTTTTTCTCTTTATCAGGTGCTAGATGTGAAGCAAAACATGAACACTCGATAAACCGAGTCGCGTACTAAGATATAGTCATCTGCCCCTGTACCAGGTGCATAAACTTTGCTGCCTTTGTGCTTCGAATGACTGAGGGAAAATATTGCTCAAAGAACAACTCCTTGAATAGGTCCCAAGTCACAGGCACTGGAACCAGCCTCTGCTCTTTTATCAATCGCGCTGATCTCCACCAACGCTTCGCCTCTCCTGTTAGTTTAAATGTTGCAAATACCATCTTATGCTCATCCGTACAAGGAAGCACAACCAACGTCTCTTCGATATCTTGGACCCAATTCTCAGCTACAACCAGGTCATCTCCTCGAACAAAGGATAGGACTACTCAATCGTGTAGCTACGTTCCCCTAAGCTTCTAGCCATCTCAGCCATCACTTGCTGGGTGACGCTGCGTAGTATTGCGTCCGTATCACCACCACCAATGATGGAAGGTCCTGGCTTGTCTCCCCCAGCATTCGTGCCACTGCTTCCTTGGTCCATCTTGAAAATAAAGAACACACTTTAAAAATCTTATCTCCTGCACATACCTAATCTATTTTATTCCACTCTAATCCCATATTCATAACTAACTACCTTCCCTAATCTTAATTCAGAATCCAGTTCTACAATCTAAACACACGACTCGACGATAGTTTACTATGGTTTTCTTGAAATTGGCACCCCAAGAAAAACACAGAAACCACCACGAAAAGTCCTGTACCCAGACTATAGAACAAACCTCAAATCATTTCCTATACTCTGGTATTGCTTCCGCTGCACTCTAAAGTCTACAGAATCTAGCAACCTAGGCTCTGATACCAAATTGTAACGACCTGCTCAACTTCTATATATTTATATATTAAGTTAAACTGTGCTGATTACTCCGGATGGAATAAAACATCAACCTAAGTTGTGAGAAGCTGAAGTCAAGTATCCACAACCATATACATATACAATACAATACCAGAGTGCTAAATACCCCCAAAATGATATACATACATAATTGAACTAGGGCTACACAAAAATACCCCTCTCTCCAAAATACACTCACCCTACTGGCAGGGTAGCACTGTAGCCCTTCTACATGCGAGCTTGATCTGCTTGCCTAACTGGATCACCTGAAAAATATCAATTAAATGGGATGAGGCGACACTTAGTAAGAAGAAACATGCTATTGCTAGGGTGTAGCAAGTGAGTCATATACTTGGAAAATCTAATCCAAACAAATATATCATATATAAAAAAATTGAAAAAACCTGTATACCTGTTATCATATAAAACAAGTTTACGTAGCTTAACATAAACTGATTATTCAGAATGTTCTATTCATAATATTGATAATACTTATAAGTATAACCATCGTTTGTAAATATGATCATAATATGTATAAATAATAACTACGAAAATTCCTTGGATGGATAACTGAAGTCACAAATTAACCCCTTTTGACAGGGTTGTGCGGCCCAAAGGCGGGACCTAACTTGGCTGGCCGACTAGGGTAAGTCAACTGAACTCCAACAGTCAGATTGACCCCCTTAACCAATATATGATGGGGAGCTTGTCCACAACATAGGCACGATCGACTTCTGAATACCACCTATTATCTGAATAGGGGTTGCACTCTGAACTGAATATAGCTACGGTACCGTGCTCTGCTACTGAATATAGTCCATCAGGGTCTGATACTATATACATAACTGATATTTCTTAAAAAAAAAGTACTGTTTTTACCATGATTCCGTAACATCTGAAATAACCATAACATCATATAAATTGCTAAGTAAACTGTAATAACTGAGTTTCTGAGATATTAGCTTAACTGAATAACTGGAATATTTGATTTACTGTATGAAGTGAATGTTATGGTTTTGAAATAGGTATATCATAATATTCTGAAAATATTGCAAAAGACAAGTTTCTGCGCGTATACTGAAAATCATGGAATTATGAAAATTATGAAAACTTTGTACTGAGCTAATACTAACTCATGCCACACAATTAAATATCAACATTATCAGGCTGTGAACCTGCATAGATAATCTGAATAATAATTTGCTGAAAACATATAATTTATACTGATTCATAATAGGTTTGCCTAGCATAGCATATTTGCCTTACCTGATTCCTGCTAAAAATCCCCTATTGAGATGGGTCCTGCACCAACAGGGTTCTCCACTCAACTCCTTGAAAACCAATATTCCAGAACAAAATATCATTATTTCTACGTCTACTACATTCCCTACAAATGCTAGAAAACCTAATTTTAATAAGAAGACCTTGCCCTGAATCTGGGATGAAATCCAACTTCGTCCCACTGACGATTTGCTCCGGCAGACTTAGGGTGAACTTTCCCAAGAGCATTATGGTGGCCTTAGATCATCGATCCAGTGAACGGAGAGGCCAAAATCGAAGATATAAGGAAGAGGAATCGTATGGAGGAGAGAGAGAGAGAGAGAGAGAGAGAGAGAGAGAGAGAGAGAGAGAGAGAGAGAGAGAGAGAGAATTTCTGCCATGCTCTGCGTAAAAATTCGAGATTGGTACAATTTATACATTGACCTTCATCGACAAACCACGTTACCTTGTCGACGATGTCATGAAGGCAACTCATCAATGAGCTTCCCCCCTTGTCGACGAAATTCAAATTTGCTCAGATATATTCTCGGTATCTACTCGTTGATGAAGGGCACCCTCGTCGACGAGCCCAAAGTGCAACGTCGTCGATGAACGCGAAGCATTGGTCGATGAAGTCTGCTGCCTCCTTCTATTTTTGTTTCCATTTCCCTCCATATTTATTATTTAAATACCATTATTCTTCGGGTCATTACATTAGCTACCCGGGTGGCGGAGGGGAAATACCGGTCAAAGAACACTTCCTTAAAGTGACTCCAGGTTATGACCGCAAGCCCCAATCGCTGCTCTTCTATCAAATTCACCGACCTCCACCACCTTTTTGCTTCCCCCATCAACTTGAAGGTGTCGTATTGTATCTTTTGCTCCTCGATATAGTGCAGAACAGTCAGGAGTTCTTCCATCTGCTGAATCTAGTCCTCCACTATGATTGGATCTGCACCCCCTACAAAAGCCAGCGGACTCGTCTGAGTGAACTGTTGAAATGTGTCGCCCCTAATTGCCGGTGGCTAACCCTACTCTCTTCGAGCTTCCTTCTTAGCTTGACGTGCTGTGCTACGAAGCACTACCGAGACATCAACGTCATCCCCACTAGAGGTATCCATGTGTATATCTCTTCTAATATCAACGTCTTTCCCTCTAGAATCCATCCTGAAGACAAAATAGAATAAGCTTATAATTCCTCATTTATCATATCTGAAACAAGTTTCAACGTGAAAAGTTACTATAACACATAAGTTCTAATCCATAATTCTTTCATACCATCTTACTATAGAATCGTAACACCAACACAACTACGCACTCAACCGACCTATCGTTCCAACTTATGTGCCCAAATTCCAGTCTCTTAACCCAGAAACAAAACCATTAATGGATTTACCATAGTTTTCCAGAAATCGTCACCCCTAGAAAAATATAGAAAACCATCAAGGGATTACCACCTCCAAGTTTCTAGACCACTATTCATCCTAACCTACACACTCTTATTCTTATCCTAACTCGAACCTATGCTCTTGTATTCATTATCCTTAAAGTCCACAAGACCGCTATGCTCTGATACCAATTGTAATGCCCCGAACTCGCCAAGTGGGGCTTGGAGGTCACGTGTTTCATTCACCTATTTTTGATACCATACACCACAATCATACAGCGGAATTAAAACATATATCCTCAAATTTAAATACCAGAGTCTACCTATATACATTTATGTACCCCATAAACGACTACAATTACTTGTTTATATTACATACCAGTACTTAAAAGCATAATCTATACATAAGCTGTTTATACAAACTTTACAAAATTACCCAAAATGCTACCATGCCAGAGCCCTAAGTTTGATCTCCTAATGGACCTGAAAACATGATCATCCACTAGGGTGAGTCACATCTCAGTAAGGAAGATCAAATCATAGCAATGTGTGGCCGAGTATTTAAATATTACAAAATATATATTCTTTTGCCACTCACCATCAACTGCAGTTGAGAAACACATCCTTAATATCCACATTGATCTTTGATTTCATACTCACATCTAATATGCGTAAGTACTGACTTCTAATTTCATACTCACATTCATAATTGTTTTTAATTATAATAATACTCGAGAATAGGGAAGATTACCCGCCCATACAAGTAGCTTCCCTCTGCTTTAATACCAGTGTCAGGGCACTCACCTTACTCAGTAAGCCCTCGGGCTATGTATATAGACAAAGTCTCCAAGAGTAGGGAAGGTTTCCCGCCTATACAAGTAGCTTTCCTCTGCTTTAATACCAGTATGAGGGCAGTCACCTTACTCAGTAAGCCCTCAGACTATGTATATAGACAAAGTCTCCAAGAATAGGGAAGGTTACCCGCCCATACATGTAGCTTCCCTATGCTCTGGCATCAAACTGAAAATATTAGGGCACTCGCCTTTCTCAGCAAGCTCTTGGCAGAAAGTTTAACCTTGTCATATATATACATACATATATAATTAAATTATTCTTATCAGATCACATTTCATAAAAACGTTCCACATAAACAATATTGTCCACACAGGACTCTCATTCACACAAAACACACGGTCCACACAGGACTTTCATTCATACAAAACACACGATCCACACAAGACTGGTCCACTCAAAGCACACAACCCACACTGGATTGGTTCACATAGGACTAATATCTTCATAACATACATGGTCCACACAGGACAAACATCTCACAGAACACATCATGGCTCACACAGGCACCACTAACTACTAGTATAAATCCCCATGACCTACCCATAGTATATCAGTAGAACAACCTCCTCAGGCCTGCCAATACTCTACCCCAATATATAATGATAATATACAAACTCCTCAGGCCTGCCAACGTATATCGTGATTACATCTAGGCAATATAACGAACTCCTCAGGCCTTCCAACGTTATAATATGATACACAATCACACAAAAATCCATACACACATATCACATTTTTCATCACACAGTAATCTCAGGAAACCAGTATTCACAACAATCAATATTCACCATAAACTATACTCACAGCTAATAAATGGTTCATAATTCAACAGTAATTTCATCATTTTGTACAACCAATATTCACAATCCATCAGCATATTTCATAGTTCTGTACTCACACCAGCCAAATAAAAATTATGAAAGTTGTAATCCTGCCAAACAATTTCTTTTCCATATATATATATATATATATATATATATTATATTCCCAAATTAACTGGTTTAGACTTTAATAAAAACCCTACTATAATTAATTCCCTTTATCTGGTTTCCTAAATTAGGCATGCGGAAACCTCGAAATGTCGCCTGCGGCACTCACCAAATCCTAATTCAAAAACCCGAGTTCATTAACCCAAACATCAATACAATGCTATTTATTATTCCCGAGGCCCTATATATTCCATATTAATAATATAACTTTAAAATACCCTACTTACCCTGATTTTGGGATGGTGCCCAAACCCTTCAAACTGAAATTCTACTCTGGCTAAGTTGTAGAGAATCTCCTTAGGATCATCATGGTAGCTTTTGATCATCGAACCATGGAGAAACGAGGCTGGATTTGTAGAGAGAAGTCAAATTAGTCGTTTTCTAGAGAGAGAAATAGAAAAGGGACAAAATTCCTCGCTGAAAATGTGATTTTTGCATATTTATAGGTGGCTGGCCACGTGGCCTCGTCGACGAACCGAAGAAGACAGTCCATCGAGGAAGGTGAAGAGTTAGTCGGCGAACTAATAGGTCTGAATTACCCCCTCTCAGTATCTCTTCGTTGATGAGACACGCTTACTCGTCGACGAGACTCAGAAGGATGTTCGTGGACAAGTAGAACTACTTCGCCGATGAGTCCCTACTTAATGTCTTTTTTAAAATTTCTTTCCCCCTTATTTTTTTTATCCTTTTTCCTTTACTCATTTTTTTTTTTTTGGGTTCAGGTTACTACACTCGACACTGTTGGCCTTACAAGACTTAAAATCTTGTTATCTTGTTTTGATGCTAACAAACAAGTGAAATTTAATGTATTTGTATGAATAATGATATTTCAGGGCTCATATATGAGAAAGCAAGGTCAAAGTGCTCACAAGGATCAAATGAAGCTTAAATGAGTCAAAACATGGATTTAAAGATGATATATTAAACCTTGAGGATTATAAGGATATGAATGAGTTGTTGAAAGCCAAGGAATATTAAGGTCAAAAGAGCCAAAGAAAGACAAAGTGAGAAAGCTCAAAGAATATAGAAGCTTGAAGAAAAGATGGACTCAATCCAAGGACAAAGCATGAAGACTCAAGAACCTAGAATGTTAATGTCTTAGAAAGTTTTGTGTAAGTGCTTTAATGTTTAAAATATCGTTTGAAATATTATGAAACTCTTATAAAATCAAAAGAAACTCAGATATATATTTCTTAAGAAAACTCTAAAGAATGTTTTTAAAAAATCAATGAAAAGAAAGGTTTTTGAAAAAAGAAAAGTTTTTGAAAAACAGAAGAGCTAGGCGACTGTCCTATTGTGGCAGGCGACTGCCAAATTAAGTGAAGAATTTTTCAAAGAGACAGTAGCATGCCAGGCGATTGCCTGAAGGTCATGCCAGGCGACTGCCTTGGTTCTGGCAGGCGACTGCCAGTGTTCTGTGTTGTGAGTTTGTTCTATGACAGGCGACTGCCACTCGAACGTTGGCTTAAAAACTCTCAACGGGAAGATTTTTTTAATGAAGTTTTTGGACACTATTATTTTGAAAAACTTGAAAACTACTTCAAGGAAACTTTGGGGGGGGGGGGGGTAAGGCATTACTTTTAAACATCTATAAATAGCCCCAAACTTCAAAGATTTTACACATCAAGAAATTTTCAGCAATCGAAGTTCTCTTGCTCACTCATTGCAAATCTCTTTTGTTGAGATATTCTAAAGTGTTAATCCTTCATTCTCTGAATTCCTACTGCTAATCCTCATCTAAGAAGGATATTGGTGAATTCTACACTTGAGCTTCATTCTATTTCATATTGATATTTTTACATTGAAGTATATAGTACTGAACTTGTACTAACTTGCTCTTTCTAGAGAGTGTTTCTTGTACACAACTATTTTTTTTATTTTTCTTGAAGATTGACGATTCCAAGGGTTGTTTGGATCGTTAGCTAAGCAAGTGGATATTGCTTAGAGACGCGAGTTCTAGCCTAGTTAAGGAGTGACAAGAAGGCGGGCTCTAGCCCTAACAAAGCAGTGTTGTAAAGGTTTGTTCCACTCGTCAATGGAACAGGTTTAGTGAATCCTTTGGTGGTTTACCAAAGGCGAGGACGTAGGCTGTGTTGAAGCCGAACCTCGTAAAAATCTCTGTCTCACTCTCTTTTTCCCTATTCTTTATTTTTAGTGCTTATTTAAATTGCGTGGATGGTTTAAATTTGAAAATCATATAAACTACGTATATTTGGAAATCAAACAAACTTAAGGTTTAATTTTGATTTGGGTTGTGGAAACCGAAAGGGAGTACGTTGGTTACACCATATCTTGCAGAAACTATACGGGAGTACGTTACTTGGTTAATATCCTAAAGATAAATTTACCAAGAGTTTATTTGAGTTCTAAATATTTGGAAAGAGTGATTAGATTCATCTATATAGGGCTTTATATCAGCAAGCATAAATTCTCATTCACTATAGGGCTTGGTTCAAATTTGGTTAATATAAATAAACAACCATCTTGAGTTTTTATATTACATAAGTGATGTATTGGCTTGTTTGTTTACTTTCTAATTATAGTTGATTGGTTTGGTTGAATGATTGGATGTTTGCATGGTTAAAGATTAAATAAAGAAACTAAGTTCTTGAGTGCTTAACAAATTAAACAAATAAGTCACAAATTGGTTAAAAGAAATAAAATAAGTTTAAGAATTCTAAAAGGAACTAAAATGAAAGTTTTAAAAGCCAATTCACCCCCCTCTTAGGAAGCTATTCCTAATTTCAGACACGCTCATCACATCAAACTGGACGTGCCGGATCTGAGGGTTCCCAAAAACTCCTTCCTGAAAGCTTTTTACCTACTTAGAAGCAATGTTAGAGTAGTATTGACTTTTTGAGTCTGATCCCTAATTTTGATAATTACAAACCGCGAGTTACTTATGTATGTTTTTAGTGTTTGAGCAAGCTTAATATTTTAGCGCACACATAAGGAAGTGGTGGAAGTCAGGAGAAACATAAAGATCATATCATCTGGCATACTCCATGACGAATTAGAGGAGCAAAAGAAGAAGGAGAAAACATTTCTGCTATATTGTAAATGCATTTTGTTTTACATTTTGGGTCTTTAATATTATGGATTGTAATAATTGCATTGCATGCATGATAGGATGCATAAGCTCAAAATACCATAGAAAGGTCGACCAATTTTAGGTTTATTAGGCTAAATTAAAAAGCCTAGACCTTCAGACAACCCTAGGTCCCTTCACATCACTTGCACGAATCCCCTCTATCTTACAAATCATAACTACACAAACAGGGGTAAACTACACTAAAAAATAGGACAGTTTTTAAGTTTGAAAGGGCTTTGGTGACTGAACCTGGCGCGTTGAAAATGCCTCGGTCGACCGAATAAATAAAAAGTCAAAAAGGTTGACTTGGCTCGGTGACTGAACCCAAAATGAGCGCACTGTTCATGGTCGACCGAACCATGAATGCTGACTTTTTCACCTTCCCTAGGCACACAAACTTTAAGTTTACATTTAGCCCAGGCAACCAAACTAACAAGTTCAGTAGACCAAACCGTTCACGTGGCGATGGAACCTCGAACATTCGGAAAATCTCCTTGGCTCAGCCACTCGAACCTTTCCCTAGGAACTTGAAGTTCAAAAAACAACTTTTCTATTTGTGTCTGTTTGGGCGACCGAGTCTATGCACCAAGCGACTGAAACTCTTGGGTTACCATATTTTTAATCGCGGTAACTGTGGTTAATTAAAGATAAATTGGATTAAAGGCTTATTAAACAATTTTAATAATTCCATTTATATCCTAACGATCATATTTTTATTGGAGGCTATATATATACCTTGATTTGCAAAGATTAAGAATGAATTAGTGCCTTGATTAAGAAAATTTCACTTTGAAATTCTTTGAGCTACACTTCCATATACAAGCCTATATACCTCACCTTTTACTCATTCCATTGCAAAATCTTATTGAGTGAGAGTATTTTGAGATAACCTACACTTCCATTGCAAGCTTATACTCTCATGTTTGTGATTGATTGTCGATTTTAAAGAGAGTTAAGCCCAAAAGTTTTTCCCCATTGATTTAATCCATAAATTTATTTTGTGGGGAAACTTTTATAAGTTTGTGAGTCTTTGCACTTTTATTGCAAGACTCTTAAGCTTGTCTTGTGTGTTTGAAGAAAATATTTTTGACAACCTTGTTTTGCAAATATCTCTTGTGCTTGAAGTTTAGAAATTAATTTTTGAGATATTTGATTATACTCTTGAAATCTTTGAAACATTATTTGTGGTTGATATATATATATATATATATATATATATATATATATATATTGTTTCAAAGAATCTTTGCTAACACACTCTCACATGTAATTTTTTATAGTTGCATACAACTAAGAGTTGGGAAATAGACTGCACTGAGCTTATACATTCATATGATAGTGAAGTGTAATTTGTTTTTGTATTGTGCGTATTGGTACATATATGCTTATTGGAGAAGCACATATATTGTACATGAAAATTATACTGATTATCTATTATATTCCAGGCATGGCCTGAGGGGGTGTTAATCTAACCTATAAGGATTGACTGTAAAGATTGAGATCAACCTTTGTAATTTGACTTGGTATTGTATACAGTGTCGCTCCACCCGTTAAGTGAGCAATAGTGGAATCCTCGGGCTTGCGAACTAGAGGCGAGGACGTAGGCATGTATTGGCCAAATCACGATATCATATTGCGTGTCGTTCTCTCTTACCATGCATTACTTTAATTTTCATGCTTGAATGTTTACATTTCTATTATTGTGAATGCTTGGGAAATACTAAGACTGTTTTAAATTGTGCTTATTATCTGCTCAGTATAACATTGTGGATATTGGAACTCATTTTAGAAAGACCCTAGGTTGTGGTATACTGCTACTAGTTTTGTTGAACGTAAGAAGAAATTTTTAAATATCCAATTCAGCCCCCTTGGGAATATAACAATTCCAACAAATATAAAGAAACTACTTAGTAAACTTAGTTCATTTTAAGCACTCAGGTGTCCAAATCGGGCATACGAGGTCCAAACCAAGCGTGGTCAGTTTAGAAATGTTCGTCACATTGAATTGGACATGTCTGATCTGACGGTCCCCAAAAACTCCATGCCAATTGAAAATTATACGCTTAAGGTGAACTTACTATACTTAGTTCATTTTTAAGCATTTAGGTGTCCAAATCGGGCATACGAGGTCCAAATCGAGTGTGGTCAGTCCTGACATGTTAGCCACATCAAACTGGATGTGCTGAATTTGATGGTCCCCAAAAACTCCATGCCAATTGAAAATTATATGCTTAGAGGCGAACTTAGTACACTTAGTTGAATTTAACCACCCATGTGTCCAAATCGGGCATTCGATGTCCAAACTGAGTTTGGTCAACCCTGACACGTTTGCCACATCGAGCTGAATGTGTCGAATTTGATGGTCCCCATAAAATTCATGCCAATTGAAAATTATACGCTTAGAGGTGAACTTAGTATACTTAGTTCATTTTTAAGCACTCTACTGTCCAAATTGGGCATACAAGGTCCAAGCCAAGTAAGGTCAGCCCCAACACGTTTGTCACATCAAACTGTACATGCTGGATACGATGATCCTAAAAAATGCCTTCCTAAAAGCTTTTTCCCTACTTAAAAGCAAAGTTATAATAGAAACAAACTACTTAGTAAACTTAGTTTATTTTAAGCACTCAGGTGTCCAAATCGGGCATACAAGGTCTAAATCGAGCATGGTTAGCCCCGACCTTTCTGTCACATCGAATTAGACATGCCGGATTTGAAATCCCCAAAAACTCCATGCTAATTGAAAATTATATGCTTAAAGGCGAACTTACTACACTTAGTTCATTTTTAAGCATTCAGGTGTCCAAATCGGGCATACGAGGTCCAAATCAAGTGTGATTAGTCCTAACATGTCCGTCACATTGAGCTAGACATGCCGGATCTGATGGTTCCCAAAAGATTCTCTCTGAAAGTTCTTTCCCTACTTAGAAACAAAGTTAGAATAGAAACAAACTACTTAGTAAACTTAGTTCATTTTAAGCACTCAAGTGTCCAAATCGGGCATACGAGGTCCAAACCGAGTGTGGTTAGTCCCGAAATCTAAGCCATATTGAGCTGGACATGCCAAATTTGATGGTCCCCAAAAACTCCTTGCCAATTGAAAATTAGATGCTTAAAGGAGAACTTACTACAAGTTCATTTTTAAGCACTTAGGTGCCCAAATCGGGTATATGAGGTCCAAACCGAGCGTGGTTAGTCTCGAGGCATTCATCACATTGAACTGGACGTATTGGATCTAACGGTCCCCAAAAAATACATGCCAATTGAAATTATACGCTTAGAGGCAAACTTAGTACACTTAGTTGAATTTAACCACCTATGTGTACAAATCGGGCATTCGAGGTTCAAACTAAGTTCGATTAGTTTTGACAAGTCTGTCATATAGAACTAGACATGCTGGATCTGACGGTCACCATAAACTCCATACCATATGAAAATTATACGCTTAGAGGCGAACTTAGTACACTTAGTTCATTTTTAAGCACTCAGCTGTCCAAATAGGGCATACAAGGTCCAAATCGAGCATGGTCACTCCCGACACGTCTGTCACATCGAACTGGACATGGTAGATCTGACAGTCCCCAAAAAATCATCCCCGAAAGCTTTTTCCCTACTTAGAAGTAAAGTTAGAATAGAAACAAACTACTTAATAAACTTAGTTCATTTTAAGCACTCAAGTGTCCAAATCAAGCATACGAGGTTTAAACCGAGTGTGGTCAGTCTCGACATGTCCATCACATCAAATTGGACATGTCAAATCTAATGGTCCCTAAAACCTCCAAGCTAATTGAAAATTATGCGCTTAAAGGTGAACTTACTACACTTAGTTCATTTTTAAGCACTCATGTGTCCAAATTAGGCATACGAGGTCCAAACCGAGCGTGGTCAGTCTTGACACGTCCTGTTGGCCTTACAAGGCTTAAAATCTTGTTTTGATGATAAAAAATTAGAGGAACTTAACATATTTGGTTAAGTGATGATATTTCAGGACTCAAGTATGTAAATACAAGGTCAAGTGCACACAAGGATTATTGAAAGCTTATACTCCAAAGAAAGAAGATCTCACAAAGCTTATACTATTAAAGCATGGATTCAAAGATGATTTGATGAAACTTAAAGTGAATTGATGTTGGAAGTCAACATAGACTCAAGAAATGGAGAAGCATGAAGACTTAAGTGCTTATGTAAGTACTTCAAGCGATTTCAATATGGATACATGAAACTCTGAGGTTAATTTCTTGGACCTAGATGCATTTTAAAATACTTGGAAAATATTTTTATAAAGTCAAAAGTTATTTCAAAAAGGTTAAAATTATTTTTGGAATGAAAAACACCATAACAAGATTTTCCAAATTTAGTTCTTTTTTCTACATCTGAATTGATAAGCACTTTTCTCTATCAAAAACTCCTTATCTTAAAAAGTGTTCAACATGAAAGTTATGGGATTTTCTTTTAACTTTCTGTTGATACCAAATTTTGACCAAAATACTGGAGGGTGGTCGAAGCTGTCAGGCGCTTGACAATGTTGACCCAGGTGACTGACATGTAGACAAAATGATTCTTGGAAAACTGGTGAAGACCCATGCGACTGACTCTTCATAATTAGGTGACCAACTCTTCAAAAAGTCAAATTTTAAAAATAACAAAAAATTTCCAAAAAGTGATGTCTTGGCCACCAAACTCTGTGAAAACTTGGGGAATACTTCAAGCAACTTGGGTAACACGAAAATATGCTTTTTAACTCTATAAATACATACTAAACCTAAGGATTTTACACACCAACAACTAAGAAATAAGCTATTATTCAAATTCTTCTACATTCAAAGAGTTCTTGCTGAGCATACTTTGTTGAAAGCTATTGCTATGAATTTGCTGAATTAAAGCTTGAGGTTCTTGTGCTTAAATTGAGATTTTTCAAATCTAAAGAATCCCAGTGATATATTCTTGAGTTTCATCTATTTATATTGATTAATTGCTCAAGTATATTGTGCTATAACTTGTACTAATTTTCCCTTGAAGAGAGTGTCTTTGTGCACCAAATGTAACAACCCAAAAAATTTTAAATATTTTGAAATAATAAGGAGGATAGAAGGGCAGGAAGAATAAATTCGAAAAGGTGGCAGCAAACATTCATCGACGAATGTTCTTCTTAGTTCGTCGACAAGGGTACATGTCTCGTCGACGAGGAATTACCGAGAGAGGTTCTTCGCATGATTAAAATTCGTTGACGAGTTGGCTGTCTCGTCAACGAACTGTGTACTAGGACTCGTCGACGAATCCACATGTCTCATCGACGAATCCCTATAAATAAATAGCGAATTCTTTTCATTTCAGCGCGAATTTCTTGCATGTTCTCCTTCTCTCTCTAAAAACTTCGTCCATACCACCTTCTTTTTTCGATTTCGGGTTGGATTTAACTCGGTTTGACGATAAG
Organism: Malania oleifera; assembly: GCF_029873635.1. NCBI lineage: Eukaryota > Viridiplantae > Streptophyta > Magnoliopsida > Santalales > Ximeniaceae > Malania > Malania oleifera. The sequence continues at coordinate 9,151,016 of NC_080425.1, read as the reverse complement.
AAACTACCATGAGCCTCCTGGGAAGATTCTTTGCAATATAGGTGGAGTGGAACTTTGATTTGAGTAATTTGAGAAACATCCCAAAACCAAGGTAAGTGAATTATTTTGGAATTTCCTTTGCAAATATTGTCATTTGGAGCCAAAGAAGTGTTATACGAGTGTCTTGTTAAGATTTGAGGAGTTTGGAATTTCTGAATTACAGGGTCTCGTTTTGTTGATTTTGGGTCGAATTTCGAGGAACAGGTAAGGGGAAATATTTTATAATGGTTTTTTAATAATTTTAAATGACTAGTTTCGAGTATAAATATATATATATATATATATAGGTATAATTTTCTAAACCTTGATGGTATTGAAATGTTGTTTTTAGATAAATAAATTATATTGGGAAAAACCGTGTGATTAAAACCATTTTTGATAACTAAATGATTGTGGATATTATAGAATGAAGAATTATTGAGAATGCGAATATTGTTTGATTGTGAATTCTGGCTAGTTGAATATGCTGATGTGGTGTATATTGTGATAGAATTATTGATATGTTGAATGGTTGGTTGTCTGTTAATTGTGGGTTGTGGTTCATGTAAATTACGATATAGCGTTGGCAGTGGTATGAGGAGGTCGTTATATCGTACCTGGTATAACCGTCATATAACGTTGGCAGTGGTAGGAGGAGGTCGTTATATGGTTGATTATATTGGGAGGTAAACATTGGTAGTGGTATGAGGAGGTTGTTTACCTATTTACTATGAACGGAGCGTTGTTTTGAGTCCGGTATGGACCAGTCCGGCGTGGATGATTACGCGTCAAAACTGCGTAATTGGACACTTTAATCTGATCTTTACGGCTTATATTTTTAATTAAATGTCTAATTATGTCTAATATTTTAACAAAGTGTCGAATTTAGTATTCTTGAGTTTCATTGCACAATTTATGAATTTTTGGTAATTTTTTGTCGCAGGAAAAGTCCCGGAAACCAAAACTGATACCTGTTCGTATTTCATGCATAACTTTTCTGTCTGAGCTCCGATCGAGACGATTCAAATTTCTAGAGAAAAAAAAAAGTATTATCTACAACTTTTGTGTTTTGAGATTTATGATAAACGGGCTCCATAAGAGTCAAATTTGTGATGAACAGAGAACAACAAAAAAATAAATATATATATATATATATATACTTGGGTTATTGATGTGACCCGGCCATGCAGGCCAGGTCAACCCTTTCCAAACGGGTCAGATCCATTCTGGGTTGGGTCATGGCTTCACGGATCCTAGGGCAACACTCAACCTCTCCTATTTAATTCCTTTTTGCTCTCCCACACAGGGTGTGCCTCCGGCACCATTCTCTCTCCCAGCCATCTTCTCCTCTTCTTCATCTTCTCTTTCCCTTAGCTTTTCTCCAGCCGGCAGCAGATCCTCATGGCCCCAGCTGCCACTCTCCAGCCCATCCTCCAGATTTTCCTCTATTCCACACCAGACAGCCACCCGAGCACAACCAGCCCCTGCAGCAGTTGAATCTCCAGCATCTCCTCCAGCAGCCTCCACGGCCAGCTAGTAGAGCACAGAGCCTCCACCATCCTCGGACGCCCACACCAGCACCCGAGTCACAGCATCCGCAAGCCACCCTCAGCCGAGTTCTCCCCTTCTCTGCCAGCAGGTTCTCCAGCGGCAGCGGATCTTTGTGGCCCCTCTGTTTCTCCAGAACTTCCCTGCAGCAGACTACCATGAACCAGACCACTTCATATCAGCAGAAACCTCCAGCGGAGCAGGCTACCTCACGGCCAGCTCCACACCAGACCCGAGCACTCAGGCTCCTCTATTCTCTCTCTCTCTTCTCTTTTCTTTTCTTTTTCTTTTTATTAAGATTGTTTATTTTTATTGTTTTAGTTATTAATTGAAAGATTGGATTTTTTTAAAACTGTTTTAGTTGCATTTTATTTTAATCAAGTATTTGAATTATCAAGTAATTTTAACAATAAATTTTATTCGTATTAATTTAATTATTTTTTTCATTCATAATTTTGTTAAAGGTTTGGTTTTTATTGTCTACGTATGTATTTGATTGAGTTTTTATTGGTGCGTGTTTTAATTTCGTGTTCAAAGTTATTGTCTTTAGTTAACGTGTGTTTTGATACTTGCTTGATTAGACGTAGGATTTCCATTTTTTTTTTTTCTATTGCAAGCATGAGTGGCTAAGTTCGGTAACTCGGGTTGTGGGTCGATGTCATTTGTGTTTCATGGTTTATTAGTTATCCTATGATATCATTGTTAAACTTTTATTTGGTTAAAACTGAAAATTGAAGGAATCGTTGATAAATCGCTAGCTCTTGCTTCTTGTTTTGTTGTTGACGTTAGGCACATCAAAACCTTGATTTAATCTAGGATTTTCATCAACTAATTTACACGACATTTGGTTGAGGCTTAATGAGAGTTTATATTTTATTCCGTTTGGATGTGGCAAATTTACTCGAGCTTAGTAATAAAATTTCATCTTATTAATGCCTTGATTGGATTAACAAGAAGAGGAGTTAGGGCCTAGGGAATTAGTAAACGATGGAAGCAAGCAGACATTGACCCGTAACCCAAGTGTTTGGTAAAACTGTTTCAATTAATCTGTTTAGTTTTGGTTGCGTTATTAGATTTACATTTTTGGAAAATCGATAAAATTTTAGTTTCATTTTGATAGTTTACTCAACCTTCTCTCACTTTGTTTACTGTTTTCAAAATCGTAAAAGACGAAAAAGATTTTCAAACCCCATTTTTCAGCAACAGGATTTCACTAAACTTGCATAAATACTTTGATACTCAGCGGTCCTTGTGGAATGCGATCCTGGACTCATCCTTGATACAACTTGACACTTCTGCACCTGGAAGCATAACTCAGAATGAGTCAAGTTTTTGGCGCCGTTGCCGGGGACTAATTGGTGTCATCAAAGTGTTTCTCAGATTTCAGAGAGGTGTTATAGAGTTGTGAACGTCTTCCTAGCCTGGGTGATATCTACTTCCTCTCCTTTGACCTGTTTGCTTTTATTGCATTTATACTGCGTTTGTATGACTAGTTGGGCTATAGATAACACATTTAGACTAGTCAGGACAAACTCCTCCATCTCATCATCGAGTGAACCCGTTTCACTTGAATCACTTGAATCACTATTTGATACACATAGCATCATGGCTGAGAATGAACCTTATGATATGGAGAACCCTAATAGGACACTCAGAGAATATTTGCAACCTGTTAGGACCAGTACCCCATCCTGCATTGTTCTACCTTTGAATGCAAATGCTTTTAATTTTAAACCTGGGATGATTATATTATTACGTCATTTTCATGCAATTGAATCTGAAAACCCATATTTGCATATTAAAGAGTTTGAAGAAGTTTGTGCCACATTCATGGATAGAACATGCACTGAAGAGGTAAAAAGACTGAAATTGTTTCCCTTTTCTTTAAAAGATAAGGTAAAAACCTGGTTTTATTCTTTAAGGCCAAGATCCATTGGGACTTGGCAAGAAATGCAAACTGAGTTTTTTAAAAAAAATTTTCCCATGTAAAGAACTAATGCTTTGAAAAGACAAATCATGAAGTTTTGCCAAAAGGATGTGGAAACATTTTATCAGTGTTGGGAACGTTTCAAAGACCTTTTAAATGCATGTCCTCACCATGGGTATGAGAATTGGAGGGTCATCAGTTTTTTCTATGAGGGGTTGCAACCAAAGATGAGGTAATTTGTGGAAACAATGTGTAATGGTGAGTTTTTCAATAAAGAGCCTGAAGAAGCTTTTGACTATTTTGATTATTTGGCTGAAAACGCCCAATCTTGGGTTGTCTCTGATGTGTATGATAGATCTAAAAAGCAAAAATGTATTAGTGGGGGTGGTCAGTATCAATTGGAAGAAGTTGATGATTTGAATGTTAGGTTTGCATTGATGTCCAAAAGGTTAGATTCCATTGAGCTTAAGGAGGTAAATGAAATGCATGTTTTACCATCATCTTCTAAAAAATGCAGCATATGTGAGGATCCAGGGCATGCGACTGATGCATGTCCAACTATTCCTGCTCTTAAGGAAGTTTTGTTTGATCAGTCTAATCCGGTGTATATGGTTTTTGAGATTTCTTATGAACCTTATTCTAATACTTACAATGCAGGTCGTAGAAGTAATTCAAATTTCAATTGGATGAATGACCAAGTGGAGCCATTTCCCCAAGAACAAAGTCAATACATTCCTTATGCAGCATCTGGCCAAGACTCGGGACCCTCTTACTTTGCAAATCAGCCTCCTCCAATGCAAAGAAGGGAAATGGAAGATTCCATACAGCAGCTAACTGTTAGCTTGCAACAGTTCATGGCAAGCCAAAATGTGATCAACTCTCAAACTTCTCAAGCCATCAACGAGATAAGCACCGATTTGACTAGGCTGATCACATTATTGAATGCCTTGGAGATAGATGAATCTAAATTTCAAACCCAGCTAGATACTCAAGTGCAAATTGCAATCAGGGAACCATTATCCTCTATTGAAGCAAATGTCAATGCTTGCAATGCCAAAGCAAATCTCAGTTATGGTAAGGTGACTGGTGCACTAGATGAAGAAGTTGAGCAGAATGGTGAGAGTTTAACCTTCAAGGAACCAGGTACAAATTTTAATGTTGATGCTTCTGAAGAACCAAAGGTAATTGGTCCAAAAACTTTTCCTCAAAGACCGGTTCTTAAAGAAGTATATTTCCTGGAAACTATACTGGGTAAGGATCCTTTCCTGTTAAAACAAGAAAGACAATTTGAAAATGTATTGTCTGATATTGTGGAAAGTATTGATTTATTCATAGATAACTTCTGTGCAGATAACAAAGCTGATGCATTATGGCGACTCAAATTTGGAGATTCTCTAGTTCAATTTATAAATCTGCACCCACCAGATGAAATTCCTCTCGAGCCTCCTCCAGATACACTGTGATGTTTTTCTTTCCTTTGTTTTCATTTTGTTTCATTCTGTCTTATTTTTAGTTTATTGATAGGTACAATTTCCTTTAGTTCAGTTTTCCTTTTCCATTATTTCTTCATCCAGGTACGCCCCACTTTTCCCGTGCACAGTTTTTTTCTATTTCCCCTATGCTTTCACATTGAGGACAATGTTCCATTTTAGTTGGGGGGTGAGCATGTGCATGTGACACTATGCACGTATACGTACTGGGTTTTATATTTAAAAAAAAAAAATCATCAAAAATCAAAAAGAAGGAAAGAAAGAAAGGAAGAGTAGTGAGGAATTACATTGAATTATGCTATGCTTAACATTGACTCGTACCCATCACATACCTGCATATAACCTAAGAACTGCACACTTGAGTCATTTATGCGTAGTTTCTCTTTATATGATTTTATGACTCTATGAATAATTGATTGCTAGTACATTCGTGTTAATTTGGCTATATAATTTTTTGTATTTACATGACATCTCACGAGGTTGAATACACACTCACGTGATTCATTGCACTTAGGGTTTCCTGTGAGCATTGAGAGAACACCCGTGGCGACTATGACACCTTGTGAGATATCCTTGAGTTATGTATCATCCTTTTAAGCGTTAATATCAAATCAGAGTTCATGGAACTCAATTCTTTTTCTTTCTGGATAATTCCTTGTACACTAGTCTCTGTCTTTGATTTGCTAGCCTAGAGGTGACACCTAGTGGGGAGATAAAAACCTAGGTCTTGTAGCCTACTCAAGATATGAAGGCTGAGCCACCCCTAGAGACAGACTTAGTTCATGGACCACTATTCGAACTCAATTCCCGTTGATGGTATGAAGATAACAAATGAAGTGTAATGATTGTCTTAATTGTTCAAGAAAAGGTAGAAAAAGAAAGAATGAGCAAAAGAAATGATAAGAAATAAAAATGCGCGTGAAATGAAATGCTTATGTTTGCTCCACAAAAATATCACAAAAAGTCAAGGACACAACACATGTTCTCTATGTACGAAGATTCTTCAACCAGTTAATGCCTTAGATGTGTTCACGACAAGTTTGTGAATAAGTTGATCTAGGGTGGTCTCAGTTGGATGTGGCGAGTAGGTGAGAAGATGCTAGGGTGAAGGACTCGACACCTCATAGATAGGCTAGATCCTTTCTAGACTAGTCCACTCCATACATTTACCGTTGTTCCTTTTATTATGTGGGATGTTTGATCGCAACACTCCTCCTCACATATAATGAGCGAACCCATTTTTTTCCTATTGAATGTTTTTGAGGGTATACCGGTTAGGCCGAGTCAAAGCGACCATTCTGTAGGTGTCCACTGGTATCGTAGGTGTATTGAGTCACACACACACACACACACCTCGAGAGTCTACCTGTTTATACTCGTACTTATATGACTGCATTAACTCTGAATGTGCCACTGATTAATTTCATGTGAGTATACTGCACTTAAATGACATATAAATGATGAAACTTGCATGAGTGATGTGCCTTGGAGAATGTGTATTGATTTCATGATCATTGGAGTTTGACGTTGTAGGCACCGCCCTGAGATTCATTCACGTCATTTGCTAGAAACTAGCAAAATGTTAGTTGGGGGGTGTGATTACGTGTCAAAACTGCGTAATTGGACACTTTAATCTGGTCTTTATGGCTTATATTTTTAATTAAATGTCTAATTATGTCTAATATTTTAACAAAGTGTCGAATTTAGTATTCTTGAGTTTCATTGCACAATTTATGAATTTTTGGTAATTTTTTGTCGCAGGAAAAGTCCCGAAAACCAAAACTGATACCTGTTCATATTTCATGCATAACTTTTTCATTTGAGCTCTGATCAAGACGATTCAAATTTTTGGAGAAAAAGAAAAGGATTATCTACAACTTTCATGTTTTGAGTTTTGTAAGAAACGGGTTCCAGAAGAGCCAGATTTGTGATGAACAGAGAACAAAAAAAAAAAAAAAATATATATATATATATATATATATATATACTTGGGTTATTGATGTGACCCGGCCATGCAGGCCAGGTCAACCCTTCCCAAATGGGTCAGATCCATTCCGGGTCGGGTCGTGGCTTCACGGATCCTAGGGCAGCAGTCTACCTCTCCTATTTAATTCCTCTTTGCTCTCCCGCACAGGGTGTGCCTCCGGCACCCTTCTCTCTCTTAGCCATCTTCTCCTTTTCTTAATCTTCTCTTTCCCTTAGCTTTTCTCCAGTCGACAGCAGATCCTCACGGCCCCAGCTGCCACTCTCCAGCCCATCCTCCAGATTTTCCTCTATTCCACACCAGACAGCCACCCGAGCACAACCAGCCCCTGCAGCAGTTGAATCTCCAGCATCTCCTCCAACAGCCTCCACGGCCGGCCAGCAGAGCACAGAGCCTCCACCATCCTCGGACACCCACACCAGCACGCGAGTCATAGCATCCGCAAGCCACCCTCAGCCGAGTTCTCCCCTTCTTTGCCAGCAGGTTCTCCAGCGGCAGCGGATCTTTGTGGGCCCCTCTGTTTCTCCAGAACTTCCCTGCAGCAGACTACCACGAACCAGACCACTTCATATCAGCAGAAACCTCCAGCGGAGCAGGCTACCTCACGGCCAGCTCCACACCAGATCCGAGCACTCTTCCAGGCTCCTCTATTCTCTCTCTCTCTTTTCTTTTCTTTTCTTTTTTTTTTTTATTAAGATTGTTTATTTTTATTGTTTTAGTTATTAATTGAAAGATTGGATTTTTTTAAAACTGTTTTAGTTGCATTTTATTTTAATTAAGTATTTGAATTATCAAGTAATTTTAGCAATAAATTTTATTCGTATTAATTTAATTATTTTTTTCATTCATAATTTTGTTAAAGGTTTGGTTTTTATTGTCTACGTATGTATTTGATTGAGTTTTTATTGGTGCGTGTTTTAATTTCGTGTTCAAAGTTATTGCTTGATTTGAATATTTCATCACTAATAAGTATTAGTATACGCAGATATGGTGACAAAGGTGAAACCGTCACTAATACTAAAAAAACCGTGACTAATACTATTAGTGACGATTTTTTGATTATTAGTGGCGGTTTAAAACTATTACTAATAACCTTTTTTCCTGTAGTGAATGTTTGCTCTAGTTATTGTTTTTCATTCTTTCTAATCCTTTGAGAGCTTTAATGTGAGAATGAACCTATGTCCTTATATATGGATGCATTCATTCTTAGTGAAATTGTGAAAGAGCTTCTTTTAGGTTAGTGATTAATTGATATTTGTGGAGAACTCCATCAGTAGGGTTATAGTTGAAATTGAGTATCTTATGTAAAAAGAATGCATATGGAAATATATATTGATTACATAGTGAAAAAGTTCAAGTGCGCTCTTTGAAAGTGATTGTAAGTTTTTTGATTGAATCGAGTATTAATTGATAATTTACTGAAATTTCTTTAAGATTGTTATAATAGGCAACAAATTTATAGTTTTTTGATTCCAAAAGTTGACTTATAATTCATATGATGTACATATATTATTTATCTCTTATGGGTCTCGCAACATTACCCTTAAAAGGTTCCTTGCATAGTGGGGTTTGAACTTATAAGTGATAATTTTCCTTCATTCTCAACCAATATAGGGTTTATAAACTCTCCTTTCAAGCATCATCACTTTTTTTTTATTTAAATAGTCTTCCACTCTACAAGCATCCCACTAGTCAAGTAAATCGAAAATAATTGTGTTTGTCCCCAACAAATTTGACATCAATGTCATGCTTGCTTCCAACATCATCTTTGATTCATAAATAAATATATATAAACAGAAAAGTTTTTGATATCTTGGTTGTATTATGATTTCCACCCAACACATTGTTCTTAATTTCTCCAAAAGAAATAAAAGGTTAGGGTGGCTAAAAGTGCTGCCTACCCAAGATTAAAGTAAAGTATGACTAGCAATGCAAGTGCCTACCACAATCTAAAAGAAAGGTGCAACAATGTACAACTGTTGAAGTAAAATCTGATTTGTTTTACAGGAATCAATGAAGCTGTTCACATAAGCGGAGAGAGAGAGGGAGAGAAATCCAAAATGCTCCTGCCCGCCCTAGCATATATATCTTAAAGTTTAGGGTTAGGTGATATGATCAATTATAAATGGGTTGGTGGTATAAGCTAGGGTTAGTGAAGAGGATTTTTGACAGTTCAATGTGTAATTAATGCATATGGGACCTTAAAGCAGCAGCTGCCTTCCATGATATTGAGTTGCATGCAATGTAATTACTACATATAATGGATAAATGGATAAGCATCAGCAGCAAGCATCCATGCATGTGCAGCCCACTTAGAAACCTAGCTTCTTCATTGCTCATTTAATTCCCAATATCAGTACACTTCAGTTCTAATTAAAGCCCCACTATCTGTCCCTTAGCTAGGGCACATTGTCCCCTATAGAGGGTCACAGGCAGGGATACTGCATGCACCCTACATATGGCATTAATTATGTTCATGCTCATATATATATATATAGAAAAGATCTTGAACTAGAATCCCAAAGATATTAATTAATTCAACTGTGTGTTAATTTAATTTTGCTTTCTTAATTTTACCTTTCTTTTTCTTCACTTGTTCTTTCTAGTTTTTGGGCTTTTTTTTTTTTTTTCATTTTGTTAATTAAACATGATAAATAGCTTTCTGTGTTAATGGATGAGGAGACAAAATATGTCATTCTCTAGAAACTATTTCCTTAGTCCTGCATGGATGTGGAGACAGCAGGATCACAGCATTACTGGTCTATAAAAATCATTTTGGGTATCAAACATGCCTTAGGTTTTTTACTGAAACACAGTATACATAAATAGAGTAGCTAGCTCGTAATCATAGAGCAGTAGTAAGGGCTTGTTTGATGTGGCACAAATTGAAATTAAAAGGAAACAGAGAAATGGGTGGGTACTGGGTAGCTATAGCCTACAGCTGGGGGAGGAAGAAGATAAAACCCACCCCAGAATATATTTATGAAAAGAGACAATGCAGTGTCATTATCCTCCACGTGGGGCTGTCACCATCCCTGCCTGCGTCCTACCCCATGTGTATATTTATATATATATTACATAATTAATAGTTTACTTTTACTTTTTCTAATTTTTATTAATTAAGGTGTTAAATAATTTATTAACATGGAATCTATGCTGCACTGAGTGCGATTTAATATATAATTGATCAGGCAAGGAACCTAGCTAGCTAGCTTTTTAATTAATTAAATTAAAAGGAATGCTTACTTTAGTGTCATGAATTGGTTAACTAAGACATGGAGTTTGCAGTGAGTTTGGTTGGATGTGCAATTTCAGAAAAGCTGGTTTAGATTATATATATGTGTCTGTCGATTTCATGGATGGATGCTCAGATAATTAGTGTTGAGTTCCATTATTTAAAAACTAATTAAGCAGCGCAGCAAACATCATTACAGTGTAGAGTTGTCCACCCACACAAAGCAATGCTTGCTGCCAAGTACACTGCATTAAACCTATCCCCTTTTATTAAGTTTCTACCTTTAAGAAAAGAAGAAAAAAAAAAAAAAAACACTTTTAAGTTTCTTTCAACACTGGGTCTTTAATATGTATTGTATTCTTGGATTTTTAATATTGGGTCAATGTAAGTATGCATTAGCATTTGAACGAGAGATATACTTAGATATAATGTCCAAGTGACGTATAATAAATTACTCGCATGCATTAATTATGGGCGTTCATCAATCAGATGGACCACCTGACATAATTTTTTTTTTTTATTTCTTGTTTTTGTTTTCTCATCTTTCTTGCAAAATCTTTCATTTTGCCTGTTTATCTCAAAAATACCATATAAAGGAGCCTTCAAATCCTAAATCAATTTTGTATTGCATGTTTATCTAATTTCATAAAAGAAAACAATAAGAATTCTTTGATGGGTACAACTTAAGCATTGCTATTGTATTGAAAGGCAAAACTTATGTGCAGTAATTAATTAATAATTTAATCATTTTATAGTTTTATATATATATATATATATATATATATATATATATATATAGTCTCAATTCACAACTATCAGTTAAAGTTTTTAGGTCAGTTAATGATCTAACCAAGTATCATAGTTCTAAATCAACTAGAGATGCATCTAATAGTTAGAGTTTAGGAATTCTATATGTTGGAAGTCTCAATGAAAAGTGGACTACTTAAACAGTCTCTAATAGGACCCCTCCCCCTACAAAAATAAAAAAATAAAAAAAAAATAGCATCATGGTTATAGTGCTAGGTTTTATTCATGTTGCTTACACGATCATTTGTTTCTTAAAAGTTATTTTATTTAGTACTAAAGGGTATTACACATTATTATTATTATTATTATTATTATTATTATTATTATTATTATTATTATTATTATTATGTTTTCACATACATGGGACTGTTTGTAAGCTCGAAAGAGTTCAGAGTCGATAATTAAGTATGCTCACAACTTAAGCTTTTATGCAACAATGTATTTTAATCTATCTTTCAAAAAGATAAAAAAAAAAATACCAAAACTAGAAAAAGAAAACAATAACATATTCTATGTTCTGCATGCTTTCTATATGTTAATTCTATACCAAAAAAACAAAAGAAGATACATGTCATTTTCTTACTACCTATGTATGTAATTGTTTGTTTTATGTGTGGAACTTTTTCTAGTTCATTTTATTTTATAAATGAAAGCATATAAAATAAAACTAAAGAAGATCACTTCTTCTCTTTCTCACATATTAATTGTGTTAGCACCGAAAGGGTCCATGAAAGGGTCCATAGGTGTGTTTGATACATATAGATGATCACCAACTTGACCCAAAACTTTAAGTTTACTCCCCCTTGAACGAAAGCCATCTTCTCCTTCATGGGACAAATTCTCTAGTAGTTTGCTCAAGTGGGTCATCTTACGTGTCTCGGATTGTATTTCAAATGACGCATTCAAACTAATCTTACTTCCCACGTCTTGACCAAATTTGGATTCATCTTGGCAGTTTAGATGATGATTTTTCTTAGTCTCGATCACACACTCTTAGATCCAGAGTTATGAATCGTCGGCTCTGATACCACTTGTTAGCATTGAAGGAGTTCATAGGTGTGTTTGATATACATGAGTGAACACCAATTTGATCTAAAAACTTAAGCCTATTGGGTCTTGGGTTACACCATGTATATAAGCATCCATCATTTACTCACCTTTTCCAATGTGGAACAAACTCACAAGTATAATTCTCAACAAATTGAATAATAATAATAATAATAATAATAACAACAAAGTGATTATGTATGTCTCTGTCCCTAAACTATGCCTTTTATTATGTGAATGTGTACATGAATGCACCCATTGGATCAAATAATTAATTAAATCTCATTTTATATATAAAGGCCTGGAAAAGAAATTGCTAGCTGTACGTACCATTTCTATTATCTTAATTTAAAATAGAAACTCCCACAATTTTACAATCTCCATAGAAGATTTAATTAAGAGTCATCCGACAAGTTAATTAGTTTTCATATATATATATATATATATATATATATATATATATATATATATATATATATAATCAAAAGCATCGACATCTCTCGTTCATTTTCATTCAAATAATATTTCATAAAAACACTTTTTGCAAACCTATTATGCTTTTTTAATGTTTGACCTCTTAACTGCAATTATAATCCATACCAAAAGATTGAGAGTCTGATTTTTCTTGTGGGTACTGATCATTCAATTATTCTAAAAATTATACAGTCTTATTTTACTTACTAAAGAAAAAAGTGCCACATTTAATCATATAATAATAACATTCTTGATTAATTTACTAATAAATCAATCAATATAGCTAAAATAATGTGAAAAGTGAATATGTTAAATTAAATTACTTTACATGCAGTACCTTGGTCCAAGTAAGCCTGCGTTTTTTTTTTTTTTTAATCTTTTATAATACCCTAATGGATATATATATATTTATAATAAATTATCTCTAAGGAAATCCATGAAGTGCCCAATGATTAGTTCAAAAACATAAAAACAAAAGAAAGAAATTATCTGAGGTTTTTCTATTATCTCTCTTTCATAATCAAGATGGAAAAGACATAAATATTACATAATACAAAGTCGTTAATATTATATTCATAATCAAACCTACTAGCCACCACCCATTGAGAATAGTAGTATTATTCTTATTATATAATATTTAATTCTATATTTTGTTTAAAAAATTAAGACAAAAATATGAATTAATCACATATTTTCTGTTTGGTAATTGTGTGAACTTATTATTTAATTGAAGGTTGTTAAGTTTTGAAATCAGTGACCAAAGAATCATCTCTGATTGTGTTACCAAACAGGTTTTGTCCTATATATTGTGTGAGGCATGTGGGGAGGGGGCACTGTTGAGCTGGGAGTTTAATATTTAGTTATTGCACAATCATATCGAGGAATTAAAATGTGTAATTATTTTTCAAGTCCCAACAAATTTGGGCGCCAAGTGAGCATTGGGTTTGAATTTAACGGAGAGCTAGCTATGGATTAATTAATTAATTAGAGATTGATTTAGATTAACTAGGTGTTTAATTTAAGGCCAACCCAATTGGTGGGGACATCGGATTCAAGCACATAATAGAGGAAATTATTTATTTCTCAAGTCCGAAGAGACAACATCATTGGTCGTTGGTGATGTGATCATTCACATTATCAAAATAATATTTTGTTAATTTAAGGTATATAATAATATCGATAGACGACAAATTTGTGCGTGTACTTAGGACTCATGGGGGGCAATTACTTGGAAAAATCACAAGGACCAAGTTCTCTAAACTCAATTATTTGAGGTAGCCAATTGAGATGAAGATAAGTATGATTCATTTTTTTGGTTACTTGCATTTCACACCTCAAGCTTCATCGTCGGTCATAATAAGATGTTTAATAAATTTATTAATTATATAGATGATGACGTTTTGTAGTCAATATTATAATATAGTAATTAATAACAAAGATGACAAAATGCAATCTCAATGCTAGATTATAGGGTACTGACACATATCATACCCTAAGAGTATACACGAGAATAGTAGGCAATATTTTCAACATGTTATTAACTCTACATTTAATCTCGGGTTGTAATATAACTAGACAATTTGACTCAACTTTAGGGTTCCAACAAAGGCAGTTTGACTTAGCCTTCACAGGGTTATTCCAAGATAAATCTTTCAAATCTTGGTTCTTCTCATTCCCATTTTATTACACAGTTAAAACAATGAAAAATATAAAATTATAACAAATTTATAAAGTAATACAAGCCCTAAACTTAAAAAGTATTTATGCACATATGAACAAGTTATGGAACTAGATTAATGATTTGGGATAAGAGTCATAAGACTCAAATCTGTTGACATTTTGAGTGATTAGCTGTTGCACCTCTATCCATACTCCACGATTGTCTCCCTTTCCTTTTGTTTTCTTTGTTGTTAGCTGTACATAATAGACTACGATTTTTGATATTATTAGTTTGTATCTAGGTAGTTATTGCTTTCCTTGATTAGTCTATCATGTACCTTGTACAGTGGCTATTATTCCATCGATTGGAAGTAAAGATTGTGCTCTTTAGAACCTTCCTTTTGACTTGGTATCAGAACAAGTTAATATCACTGTTGAATCCTCATATTTTACCATGTCTAATGAAAAACATGAATCAACCTCAACACCAATTATCCATGTTCAAACATAAAACTCTGGTGACTATTGATGCTTCCTATGTGAAGTGGTATGCTGAAAATCAAAATGTTAAGGTATGGTCGCTCACTTCTGTATTACCGGAGATTATAAAGCGCTATATTCAATTGCGTACCGCACATGAAATCTGGAATGCACTTGCCCAATCTTTCAATGTTGGGTCAGACGAATCACAACTTTTTACACTAAATTAGCGAGCCTTTTATGCGAAATAGGTCATTCACCCTCTATCAATCTATTATAGTGATCTTGTAGAAATCTTACAAGAAGTGGATCATCATGATAGGATTGTAATGAAAGATCATAATGATATTATCACCTATAGAAAATCAATTGAACGATTGTGTGCACACATTTTCATGAATGGACTAGATGCAAAATTTGAACAAATACGAGGTGAAATTCTCAGGAAGGATCCTATACTTGATTTGAAGAAGCCTATGTATATGTACGTCATGACTCTGTTCGTGGAGCGACACTAAATAGTGAAGTTGATAGTGCTGAGTCATTTGCCATGGTGGCTCGCCGGACCAAGCCTAAACCAGATTGAGTATCTGGTCCCATCACTAACCAAAATTGGTCATCTGGATCACAAAATTGTAGCTATGAAATCGAAACAACAAGATCAGAATGTATTTGTACTCATTATGGTGAATTTGGACATACCAAGTCACGATGCTATGAGCTGATTGGGTATCTAGAATGGTGGGATCCAGCCAAGGCATCCCACAAATGGAACTAAAAACCAAACCACCATGCATTCGTTGCAGTGGCCAAACCTTCCACCAACAATCCCAAGGAAGCCTCATATTTAATTGCTACATTTGGTAAGGCTCTTCATACTTCTGCTCCTATTAGTAATAGTGAATGGATAATTGGTTCTGGTGCTACTAACCACATGACCTTTGACAATCACGATATTCAGTCTATGAAGCCATCTAAACAACATATAGTATCCATAGAATTAAAATGGTAGGCCTAGGAAAGAAATAACTACCCAGATACAAATTAATAATGATAGAGATCCTAGACTATTATGTATAGTTAACAACAAAGGAAATAAAAGGAAAGAAGGAGACAATTGTGAAGTATGGAAAGAGGTGCAACAGCTAATCACTAAAAATCTCAACATTCCCCCTCAAGTTAGTGCATTGATACCACTTATGCCCAACTTGTCGAGACAACTATTAAATGCTTGGTTGGACACTGCCTTGGTCAACACATTAGCAAGCTGGTCTAGAGATCGAACATGAGGAACTTCAATAAACTTTGCTTCCAATTTTTCCTTGATAAAGTTCCTATCAACCTCAACATGTTTAGTTCAATCATGTTGAACTGAGTTGTGGGCAATATCACATGCTGCCTTGTTATCATAATATAGCTTCATAGGACATATCTTTAATATGTAACTCTTGCATCAGATTCTTGATCCATAATAATTCGCATACTGAGTAAAAACCCGACCCAAGATAAGTGTATTAAATAAATAAGGAAAAGAGAAGAAAAGTTTAAAAGGCAGAAATCTGTAGGGCTTGTCGATGACTTTTTTTTGCTCGTCGACGAAGCCTTTTGTTTAGCTCGGCGACGAGATTCAGTAGCTCATTGACGAGGAGATGCCGAGAGATTTTGGGAAAACTAGAAATCTCAGACTCGTCGACAAGGCCACTTTGGCATCGACGAACTTCCTTCTACGGCCCATCGATGAGTACTCCATCTTGTCGACGAGTCTGACCAAATCAACTTGTTTATAAATATCTTTAGCTTTACTTAATGGTTAAGAAACCAAAAACCTCTCTCTCTCTCTCTCTCTCTCTCTCTCTAGGATTTTAGGTCGTCAGTTGCCGAAATCTATGATCCAACGTTACCACGCGGATCAGGAGGGGAATCTTTACGTTTATAGTGGATCAAAAATTAGTTTCGAGGGTTTTTGGGTTTTGACCCAAAACCGAGGTAGGGGTCTGATTTCAATTTCGTTTCGGTATATATGTAGTAGTAAGAATTGTAGTGAAGTATAGTTCTTGGATGTTTAGGTTTTGGGAACTTAGTTCGTAGTTTTGGGGCCGTAGAGTTCTGGTTTATGGTATTCGGGAAAAAGGTAAGGGGATTCTGTTTATATTAGTTATTTTTGAAATCAGGATCAATAAACCTGTAGTTTACGATCGTATCTTTGTTTTGGCTACTTATTTGGGAAAATCTATCAAGTGAAAATGTAGGATTTTTGGGTTATAATTTTTGAGAAAATTAGGGGTTTCGGGTATCATCTCTATTTCTATTGGAAAATCGTATGTTGTAAAAAATTGTAGTATTGAGATGATCGTACCTGTATTTGTATTAAACTATATTTCTCAAACTGAAAACGATATGATTTGTGTATGCTCAAATAAATGTGGAATGAACTGTCGTATGTAAAATGTTTCAGGTTTTGTAAAACAACTAGGGGCGGCTAATTACTGTACGTTGATGAGTATAGGAACATGAGTTCCAAAATTATTCTAGGTTTTGTAAAGCAGCTAAGGGTAGCTAATTACTATACGCTGCCGCCATGTCTCGGCTAATTACCATGGGCAAGAGTGTCCGACTCTATATCCGAGGATGTGAAATATCACCAATTTGTTCTGCCTGGTCACCGATGGGTGTGAGTGGACACTGTACTGGAAACGTTATCGTTGTGAGGCTTCGGTTATTGTAGGGTATCGTGTGCTTGAGTGTGACGACAATGACCGTATATTTGGTATCGTATGTACTGGAACTGAATTGTGAAAATACTGGAACTGTATCGTGTTATGTTTTATGTTGAAATAATACTTGTATGTCACACACTGATATAACCTGCTTTCTTCCTTACTGAGAGGTGTCTCACCCCGAATATATAAATGTTTTTCAGGTCCTTCGAGTAGCCGAAACTAGCATCCTAGCGTCCGAAAGCATGGGTGTCGGCTAGATACATTTAGTACCTGTGTAAATACGAGTTTTGTAATCGGGTTGTCAGTGTTGGGTTTTTAAGACACTCGGAGTATGTACTGTATTTTGGGAACGTATATTCCAGTTATGTATAGACTCTGGTATGGTATGATGTATGTATAGAAAGAACATTTTCGCTACGAGTTTAATGTGTATGGACATGTATGTAATTGTGTATAGGGTTTACGTGTACCCCATGGGGTGGGACCCTCATTCAGTGTAGTATCATGTATGTTTTAAATGATACAGAGATAAGTTAGGTTACTAAAATCACACTTGGGACCCATTTGCGGGTTCGAGGGATGACATACTGCCTTCGATATTCCCCTGTACTCAGCTTCAGTGCTGGATCTAGCAACCACCTATTATTTCTTCCTTCGACTGAAGTATCCTGATGTAGATCATCTATCCTTGATTGACCCAACCCAATAGGCATTGGTATAACCTTCAATACTTAGGTTGTCCCTTTTTTAAACAAAATTCCCTTTCTTGAAGATGATTTCATGTAACACAATATACTGATGATATCATTTATATGTTCTTCTCCTAGAGAGTGCATGAACTGACTAACGACACTTAGTACATAAGCTAAATCAGCTCTGGTATGTGCAAGTTACATTAAATAACTTTCCTTGTTAGCATGAACTTGATTTGGATGGGTACCTCGTTTTAGATTTTCTTCCATAGTGGTGCTAGCTGGACTACATGCTATCATACCTATTTCTTTCAACAGATCTAAGGTATATTTTTGTTGAGACAGATTAATCCCTTTATTTGATCTTGGCACTTCAATTCTAAGGAAGTATTTTAATTAACCGAGATCTTTCATTTCAAACTCTCGGGCAAAATGACTCTGCAATGCCTTCTTTTCTTCAGAATCATTTCTAGTCACTATTATATCATCAATATACACAATAAAAGTTGTGATGGCTACTTTATTATTCTTCAAGAAGAGAGTATGATATGAGTTGCTTTCCTGTATCCAATTGACTTCATAATAAGTTTGTGAACCTTCTAAACCACGCCCTAGGGGATTGCTTCAAACCATATATGGACTTTCTCAATTTACAAACATGTTTGCTTCCTTTGGTCAGCATAATACATTCAGGATGCAACTCCACATATACTTCTTCTTGGAGACCTTTGTGCAGAAAAGCATTCTTTACATCAAACTAATGTAAGGGCTAGTCAAGTTTCACAGCTATCTAGAGATAGTAGAATATGAACAATATTGATTTTGGCCATGGGTTCGAATGTCTCCATATAATCAATCCCATAGGTTTGAGTATATCCTTTGGCTACAAGCCTTGCTTTGAACCATTCAAATGTACCATCAACTTTGTATTTAATAGTGAAAACCCACTTACATCCAACTAGTGTCTTTCCAATAGGTAAGTTAACCACTTTGTGAATTACGGTGTTATCCCAAGAAGGGGGTGAATTGGGTATTTTTAAAAGATTATGACCTTTAAGATCTAATTTTGAAAAACCTTTAATTACAAACTTTCAAGTTACCTAACAACGAGGTTAATGTTTCACAATTAATCAATGTAATATGTGTCTTTGTCAAGCACACACTTTTACCCAATTACTCACAGATGCAACAAGTATTTAACACATACACAATGCACAAGTAATTTAAATATAATGCAAAAATTAAAAAGGAGTTAAGGGTAAGAGAGATGCAAACATAATTTTACAAGGTTCAGCCAACTTGGCCTACGTCCTCACCTTGAGCAACCCACTCAAGGATTCCACTATATCCCTGCTCCTTTAACCAGGATGGAGCTTTCCTTACAATTCGCTGCTTACAAGAGGTACAACTTCCTCCTACTCCGCTGCTTACAAAAGATACAACTTTCTCCTCAAACCCAGTTCACAGCCCGAACCATGATTACAATTTTGCAAAACTCAATAATGCTTCTAACTAAGTTAGTGAGTACAATAGAAAATCCTAACACATATTCATATGATAAAATTTGAAGTTCAGTATGTATGTAACGATGTAATCATTATATGAATGATATGCTTCAAAAAATTACACTTTAATCAATATCTCCCACAAATTGATTTTTTTAAAAAAAAAAAAAAAAAGAACTTTGGAGATCTTAGGATTTAATTTCAAAAGAATTTATGTAAGAACCAAAAGCAAGATCCTTTAAAATAATATTAAATAGTGCTCATATATATTGCTAGACCAAGTAGTTAAGGGTCTTTCATTCCTACTATGTTTTGATGACAACAACCCAATAGCAGTTCTTCAAGGCTACTAACCTTTCTCTCTAAGTCATTTTCAGCTATACAGAACAGCACCCGAATCAACAAGTCTCAAATCAGTCAAAGCAACTCGTGCCATGACCAAAAACACAACCTCTCAAAGCATTCATGGATGCTACACAAAGTGATCTAAAGGATGAGTGTGAAAATGAGAGAGAGACTATCTTGTAAATCCCTTGTACATAGAGTAACTCAAAATTAAGAGCAAGGAATGGACATATCACACACACAAAACAAAAACAAGTAAAGTTATTAAAAGTGTGTAAAGAAACCCCCAAATGAACAAGGACCTTCTTAGAACTTAAAAGGAAAAATTCTAAAGAAGAAGGGACTCGTCGACGAACACAGGGCTTTGTCGACAAGTGTAACACAAACCTTCATCGACGAACACAGGGTTCTCATCGTCGAAAATAAACTGAGAGGCACTTGAATTCAAAACCATAACTCATCAACGAACACAGGGCGTCTTCGACGAATGTTAAGAAGAACTCGTCGATGAACACAGGGTTCTCGTCGACGAAAATAAACCGAGAGGTACCTGAATTCAGAACCAGTATCTCATCGAGGAACACAAGGCTTCGTCGATGAATTTACTGAAGAGTTCGTCGACAAATTTTAGATTTTGTTGACGAACGTCAGGCAGCAGCGTTCATTAAATGCTATAGAATGGCTGGTTTGACCCTTGTCTTACATTAATAAATGCCCAACGACTCTCCAGTATTCCCCTCGCCCATTTGGTGTTTAAATAGAAGTTATTGCATTTACTCCTCACCAAGAAAGTTAATATTGTATCAAGATCATTTATTGGTGCTTTCATTTTTAGGGATTGCTCATACACTCACTTGCCCTCTTCTTGCTGCTCTTTGTTTTGTTTCTACTCTATTGATAAGAGGACATTGAGTGAGGATTTTGTTGTAATACTCAGATCAGAGGGAGCATTCAAATTCGTATTTATTTCTCATCTACTTCTTGTAAAGAAAGGCTCTTTGTGAGCCATTGTAGGGTGTCTCTAAGTGAGCACCTTGTTGAAGCTCTTTGTGAGCAACGATGTATTGGCTTCTTTGCCCGAAGGAGGATCATAGTGGATTTTTGGAATGCTTGAGTTGGTCTCAAGGCATGGATGTAGGCAGGGTGCCGAACCACGTAAATATCTTTTAGTTAAGTTTCTCTTCTCTCATATTTCTTTTATACTGTTATTGTGATTTCCTGCGTCTTTACACTGTGATTTTATGCACTTGTTCTTGGTAAGATTTTTGTGTTTATAGAAAGTTTGCACATTCACGAAAAACGTCTATTCACCCCTCCTCTAGACGCTCAACCGGGCCAACAAGTGGTATCAGAGCGCTAGTCGCTGAAATTCAGAGTAACTCTCAGGCGAAAAGATCAACATGGTGGATATGTTTGCCTAAGGTCAATCCATGGACCGTTCCCCCAAATTTAATGGAACTAACTACCCAGCATGGAAAGATGGAATGTCGATCTTCATCCAGGCCTATGACTGCCGTATGTGGAACGCCATCACTAAAGGAGGCTACACCTTCAAAAACGAAGACGGCGATGACATACCCATTGGAAAACTTCCTGAGGCAAATGCAAGGCTAGTACAGCTCAACTTTAAGACCAAGAACTTCCTATATTGCGCCGTAAGCGATGAAGAGTACAACCGAATATGTGGATGCAACACGGCCAAGGAAATGTGGGAAAAGCTTCAGGTAACATACGAAGGTACTACCCAGGTAAAAAGATCAAAAATTTATATGCTAGTAAAAGAATATGAAATGTTCAAAATGGAAGAAGGTGAGACAATTATAGCTATGTTTACTCGGTTCACACACATCACTAATGGACTAAAAGCTCTCGGTAGAGAGTACTTTATGGAAGATAATGTGCAGAAAGTCCTTCGTTTACTACCGACATCTTGGCACGCCAAGTCCACAGCAATTGAAGAAGAAAAAGAGCTCTCAAAGGGTCACACTTGATGAACTAATTGGGTCCTCATGACCTATGAGATCAAGAAGAAAAATGCTGCTATAGAAGCTGAAGTACCCAAGAAGGCTACCGGAATAGCCCTAAAAGCCGGGAGCAAAAAGAACTCATAAAAGAGGAGGAGAATGATGATGATGATGATAAAGTCACCCTCCTTACGAGAAGATTCAGAAATTTTCTGATGAACAAACGAAATGGCAAACAAAAGGAGTAAGGAGAATCGAGTATTAGATGCTACAACTGCAAAAAGATCAGGGACCGCATGGCCGATTGTTCTCTCTTAAAAAAAAAAGGCAACAATCAACAGGGAGACAAGAAGAAGTTCAAGGCAATGAATGCAACTGAATGGGATGAACTGGATGGAACCTCAACCGACGAAGAAGTTGAGGAAGAAGCTACTCATTTCTGCCTTATGGCGGACGAACAAAGTGAGGTAAGTTCTGATGACGAATATCTCCCTTCTTATGAAGAATTAGAGGAAAATTGTAGAAAATTCTATGTTGAACTAAGAGCATCTAAAAAGAAACTCAAACTTTTAGAAGAAAATCATTCAAAATGCAACCAAAAATAGATTTGCTCATGTGACACCTTGAAAGCTGAAAATGTATCTCTTCGTCTTGAAAAAGAAAAGCTTTCTAAGGAATACACAAACTACAAAGAGTCCTCTTAAAAGGAAATTGGAAGTTTGAAAACTCAATTAATTGAATTTGTTCAAGAAAATCTTCATTGAAAAAGAAGGTGGAAGATCAAAGCAATACGATATATAAATTTACAAATGGTAAGGAAAATTTCGATAAGTTACTTGGAGCTCAAAGGTTTGGAATTTTCAAAGAAGGATTAGGATACGGCCTATCGTCTTCAGAATCGATAGGATTTGCTAATCTTTATGCTAAAAGGAGCTCCGCATCAAAGAAAAGCCACGCACTTAAACTAAACTCCTCACATGCTAATAAAGTCTGCCTATATTGTGAGAGAAAAGGTCATGTACGATTTACTTGCCCCTTCAGGGGAAATAGAGGAAAAAATATGAACTACAAATGGGTGATTAAGAACACTAACCCAATAGGACCCAAGAAAATGTGGGTACCAAAACAAGTCACTTAATGTTGTGTGCAGGTATGTTTGAAGACCGACTCCATAAGGAACAAATGGTTTCTCGATAATGGATGTTCAAGACACATGACGAGAGACGCAAGCAAATTCCTCTCCCTTTCCTACAAGAAGGAAGGGCTAGTCACGTTGGGAGACAATGCCAAGCGAAGAATCATCGGTAAAGGTAATATAGGTAATTCATCCTTGGCTATTGAAAATGTTGCTCTTGTGGATACTCTTAAACATAACTTGTTAAGCATTAGTCAACTATGTGATAAAGGATTAAACATTACTTTTCAATTGATGTTGTCGCGACGTCCCGGGAGCTCGTGTGCCCCGGGCGGCGAAATAAAAAATCAATTAATATTTTTAAGGAAAAACATGGAATATCGGAGTCGCCACTAACCTTTAGTGCGGTTAGAACACATGATTACTACCCCGTTAGGGGTAGAATCGGTCTACATTACCAGAGTTGGGGCCGGGAGTTCGGTTACGTGAGGGGAAGGTATGAGCACCCCCTATGCGCCCGTCCTTACGAACGGTACCTAATTAATTTAAAATTATCCCTAAGTTAATCTAATAATTCTTTAAATTATTCCTTTTTATGAATTTATAAATACATGTAAAATATAAATAAATAAATAAATATATACATATATATATATATATATATATATATATATTCCCTCAGAGCTTAGGGTACGTGATGCCAAAAGGCTAATACCCCCCCCCCCCCCCGCAATAAAATCATAGGGATTAAAAATAAAAAATACTTTATAAAATACGCTCCCAAATTTTAGAAATTTTATGGGTTTTCCTAAGTATGAAAATACTAGTTTGGGAGGTTTTGGATAATAGATATAACAATTTAAACATAATAAATAAATAAATAAATGAATAAAATAACAATAAACTAGAGTATTAGGAATCTTTTCCTTTTATCAAGGAATCTTGACATCATTTTCATTTGAACTTCAATTGGGACCAATCTTTTAAAAACTGCCCCAGTGTGGGGTGTGATCCTTTGACGGGTTAATCAAGAAATAAATCTTTTAGGCTCAACAAGGGTTTGCAAGGGATTTCTTCTTTGACTTTCTTTTGGGTAGCAGAACAATGGCCTGCCATCCTTTTGGTAATGACTATTGTCTCAAATGATTTGCCAAATGCTAAGGGACCCAAACCCAGGTTGAATTTTTGGTGATCTGACTTTTAAGAAAAAGCTGGTTTAACATTCAGGCTTAATTTGGTTAACAAATGGTAAATCATTATTTGGGTTCTTTTAGGGATAACTGGTCAGCCAAAGAGGGCCATCCATCATTTGATCAAAACATGAGTGATTAATTTATCAAAACAGTGCAGCCACCTTGTTGAACTCCTTGGAAAGTAAAAAAAAACTTCTTCATAACCTCTGAATGCAATGATTGTTTCATCCTTTAACATCTCTTTCTAGCTCATGAACACTGGCAATATTACTTTCCCTATTCCCGCATGAAACATAAGCAAACAATATTTGGCAACTGGACTCATGATGCAAGTAAGATGCATAATTCATTTTATAGAAAATCTTCCGAGACACAGGCGTCCACGGATCACAAAATGCAAATAACAATGGGGAAAACAAAAGAATATCAACTAAAAAGGATTAGATAGTCAAAAAGCTCAGTACTCCAACACTTTAGCCTCTATGGATAACAACTGAAACCATTGATTTGGGAACCTCTCTGATATGTTAACCACTTCCTTCCTCGTGTTTGGGAAAAGGATTCCCCTGGGCCCTTGGTTGCTTGACATCGAAGGTTAACCAACCAGCCTCTCTCAATGATTGTACTTTATGCTTAAAGGCCCAGCATTTTTCAATTGAATGGCCTATTGCCTTAGCATGATACTCACAGTAAGCATTTGGGTTGTACCATCTTGGGTAAGGGAACTGTACCAACGCTCCAGGCGTAGGCGCAACTAGATGTCTTTCAACCAATTGTGGAAATAATTCTGCGTAGGTCATCGAGATACGGTCTATCTTTCTGACTTTCCTCTGGACACCTCTATCTTGTGTTTGAACATGGGCGGTCATGACCAAAGGCCTTGTGCTTGCATGTACAGTCTGATCATCATGGTGTCTAAAAACGAGGTTGCTTTTAGATTCGATGTGCGAGACTGTCTGACAACATTGCTCTTGTGTCATTTGGGCTTTCTTACTTTTCTTTCTATCAACCCATTTAACAAGGCTTCGTTCTGACTCCGAGTACTTTGCTTTCCCCATATTGATTGCATCTTCAATTTGCTCTTGGATGACTGCCCGATTAGGACTATTCTTGGGGGTCCTTTTAGGGAAATGGGTAACACATGGATATGGGTAAACTACTTTCCCTTTTCCTATCATAGGGCAACTCTGGGCTGTCATCTCCCTCTTTTGATAAGAGCAATCGCTCGTCTTCTCCTCCCTACTCTTTGAAATTAGAACTGCCTCCTTGCGATATTGAGTCATAAAAGCGCGGGCTAGATCTCTCCATGTATGTACTTTTACTTGGCGACACCATTCTAGAGCTTCCCCTGTTAAACTACTTTGGAAACAATGGATGAGCAGATCAGCATTATCACAATATGCAGCCATCTTCTGTAAATATATCCCCAAGTGAGCTAGTGGACACTCAGACCCACTAAACTTTGCAAAATTTGGGACTTTGAGCTTTTGGGGTAAGATCGAATTTGACATTAGACAAGGATTGAAAGCATCCGATGAACCAGACATGTTTGCCTTTTGCATAGCCCAGAATTCATTCTTATGATCCATTTCTTCATTAGGTATCTGCTCTTTGCCCATTTCTTTAGCTATTCCCCCTTCTTGAATATTAGGATTGATGAAGGGCGGAACTTGGACATCTCTCTCTAGTTGAGGTTTCATATCCTGGGTTGATAGGACAAATGTGTGTAGGCTTAAGCCTAGACCAGCTAGCGATTCCATCAACCATGGTTGGAACAAAGGCTTGTTTTCAACTGCCTGCTTTGGAAGTCGTGTAGTTTGGCTCCACGAGGGGGCTACCTCCTCCATCTGATTCTTAATTTTTCGCACATCTTGATGGACATCTTCAGGATTTGGTGCGGGAGAGCACATCTGACCTTCTAGATCCTTCCATATGAGTCTAACCCTTTGTCAAGAACTTAAAAGGATGTGCAGAAACCGTTCTGTTTCGCCTGCTTTTAGAATTTCAAATCTTGATTTCACCACCTTGGCACACTGGTTTTACAGGAAATTGGGATATGATTACTGACTCATTGGAGATGACTATGCATGTATAGTAATGAAATTGAGCATGGAATGCACGATAAGGTTATGCAATGGGTGTTTATGCATGGATGCAACTAGTGCACTTATACATACAAATAATGATATGAACATGTATGCGACTTATCGTGCATGACTATGTGTGAAATTATGCATGGATGCAATGTAACCTAACTAACTACTTAGCCAGCATTCTAGAAAAATTCCACTAATGAACATTTCAAAGATTAAAACGACCATTGATGGGTGACGATTTCAATTCAATTTCTCCCTCAACCCTTCATTTCCTTGATGATAGTCTATCTACCTTAGATTCCATGAAGGGTCAGATTACGTTCTGAGGTTAGGGTTGACCCAATCTAGTCAACCCATTGGATTCATTCAATGTGGACTTGTGGACTTTAGTGTGCACTTGGGCCTCAAGTATTTTAAAATATGGGCTTCGAGCTATTTCATGATGGGTTAAGGCCCTAGTTGAAAAGGAATTGGGCTTGGATTACTTGAAAAAATGTTGGCCCAAATTTTTAGGCAATGGGGTTGAAGTCCTCTTTTGAAATCTGGGTTTGCCCCTTTTTGAAACTTAGGCATGAGCCGAGTTTTTGCTTAGGAAAAGGTCAGGCCCAAGATTTGTTTTTAAAGAATTGGGCCCGAGTTATTTGAAAAGGGTTGGGCCAACCCATATTTTTAAAATGTTTGGGCCAAGTGCTTCCTTTTTTTTTTTTGAAAGGATGGACCATGGTCTCATTATTGGGCTTTTTTAGAATACTGGCTAAGTAGTATGTAAGTCTAAAATGGATGTAGCATGCATGGTATAACACAAGGTATCTCACAGCATATATACAATAGACGGTAAGGGGATAAGGATGTCCCAACTCAGGGTAGGTACATATATACAGGGTTTGTAATGGCACTATCCTAGTTAAGGAAAACTATATACAAGTATGTGTGGGTAAGCTCTAATCCCTATATACAAAGGTTCCCAGCCTAAACCCTATCCTCACCCAATGGGCTTGGACAAAGTTCAAACTGAGCGGAGTGGTTCGCGCGCCCCCAAGGACCTTGTCCCATGAGGGCTAACGGTACTGTGCTCCTTTCTAATCCTAAAGGGTGAAGCCCGGGTAGAGGGCTAGTGAGAATGTGTGAATTCAAATTTTAACCTAATCCCGCTATCCCCACATTTATTCACATGCTATTAAGAATATGGACACAAGATATCTACAATTAATATATATATATATATATATATATATATTCAAAAGATAAGGAAACACAATATATGCAATTAATATGTTTATTCACAAAAAATTTGGAAACAGAAGAATAAGGAAACAAAATATTTACGATTAGTATACATAATATTTATAATTAATATCTACCATTAATTGCTTATTCAGAATATTTGTAAACAAAATATCTACAATTAATAATTAAAAAAAATTAGGAAACAAAATATTTTTAATTAATTAAGGTTATTTACAACTTAAGGAAGTAAAATATTTACAATTAATCAAAGTTACTTACAAATTACAATATTCACAAAATAAGGAGTAATTAAAGATTTATTAAATTAGAACTTGGGATAATTTCTAATTAATTAATGGCTCGACTCTCTAAGTGGGGTCCCCAGCGGAGTCGCCAAGCTGTCGCGACGTCCCGTGAGCGCGCGTGCCCCGGGCGGCGAAATTAAAATTCAATTAATATTTTTAAGGAAAAACATGGAATATCGGAGTCGCCACTAACCTTTAGTGCGGTTAGAACACATGATTACTATCCCGTTAGGGGTAGAATCGGTCTACATTACCAGAGTTGGGGCCGGGAGTTCGGTTACGCGAGGGGAAGGTACGAGCATCCCCTACGCGCCCGTCCTTACGAACGGTACCTAATTAATTTAAAATTATCCCTAAGTTAATCTAATAATTCTTTAAATTATTCCTTTTTATGAATTTATAAATACATGTAAAATATAAATAAATAAATAAATATATACATATATATATATATATATATATATATATATTCCCTCAGAGCTTAGGGTACGTGATGCCCGAAGGCTAATACCCCCCCCCCGGCAATAAAATCATAGGGATTAAAAATAAAAAATACTTTATAAAATACGCTCCCAAATTTTAGAAATTTTATGGGTTTTCCTAAGTATGAAAATACTAGTTTGGGAGGTTTTGGATAATAGATATAACAATTTAAACATAATAAATAAATAAATAAATGAATAAAATAACAATAAACTAGAGTATTAGGATACCATAATATGTACTAATCAACATATATAATAGAAGCTAAAATATCTAACATACCAATAATAGTGGAATATAAACATATAATATAGACTAAGATAATGAGCATATCATAATATTAAAACACTACATGTGCGTTATAAACAAAAATACTTAAACATACCATAATAAACATAAACACGATGATAACAATAATAAATATCCACAAATAATATAATACGTAATAAATTACTATAATACTATATATACTAAACATACCATATAATAGCATAATACCAAAACACCAAAAATATTATATTACCTAAAATATTAAACTTACCATAATAATTAACATACTAAAAGTATCATAATAATAATAAATATATAGTATTACTCAAGATGCTATATTAAAAGTTACCTAAAATACTAAATTATATGCATGATGTTACTTATAAATCCTAAGTTATTACATACTTAATATGACTAACATTCTAGAATGCACATACAACTATAGTTTTAAAATACCACTACAACTAATCTACTAAAACTCCTAACATGATATATAACTCGACCAAAATTCTAAAATACTAATAATATACTATAAAGTTAACCTACAATATATGCATGAATAAAATAATATAAAAAAAAATCTTACACATAAGAACCACAATAAGATAAAAAACCCGAAACCTAAGAATACATATTACACATACAACTTAAATATTACGCACTAAAAAAAATGACAACATAAATTATCACATTTAAACATTACAATTGAAACCTTACCTTGGCAATAAAAAGAAAAATCTTACAATAATGAAGATAAACAAATTAGTATTTATAAATATGGACATCCTGAATAAATATACAAAAATATATATATATATATATGATGAAATATACCATGATACTAAAAATGCCCCATACAATAACAATGAATATTTAATAATAGTAAGAAAATTTTAATAATAATAATACAACAAAATTAACTGTCCTAAATTAATATACAAACTACATAATACTAATACTAATATAATTAATATAATAATAATGCTAATATTAATAAACCAATTATATAATAATATTACTAATACTAATATATAAATCCTATAATACTAATAATAACAATACACCTATGATGTGATAACAATATTAGAAATATTATACGAATCATACAATAATATTATTAATGGTAATATACGAACAATCTAACAACATTATTAATAATAACATACAAAACAACATAATAACATAATATATAAATAATAATGATATTACTATCAATAATATACAAATAATAATGCTAATATGGTCAATATAGTATATACATATAGAGGCAAATATATGAAAAGTTTAAACTTTAAGTATTAAAACCCCAAACAAAAAAAATATCAAATATCTAATATGTGCAAATAATGTAATTTGACCTTTTAAAAATTGAAATAATCCTCAATAAAAATCCTACAACCATAATAGATCAGTTAGTATCCTGTAAAAACTACACCCAAATATAACCGGGGGGAGGGGTATACTTAAACAATTATTGCTATTTAAAATGAAACTTAATAAATGTAAAACAAGAAAAAAGAAAAAAGGTCAGTATGTGTGTGCTTGTCTGGAGGTGTGGGTGCGTGTGTGTGTTTGTGCGGTTACAGTGGGTAAGGGATACTCCCAGCAAGGGTGCTGTGTGTGAGGATGGTGGGATTACAGGAACTTACAGAGGAGGCCGGAGTTAGGTGCCGGTGTTGCAGCGGTGGAGCCGAGGACGGTCTTGGCTGGGTTGTTGGAGAGTTCTGGTGATCTGCAGGTCTTCTCGACCGTGGCTTGGCTCGTGGAGCAGAGGAAGTCTGAGGGAGCTGCAGAGGGGAGTTGGGACTACTGTTGCTGTGATGGTTCTCGGCTGACACTGCTAAAGACGACGACCCGATGATCTGGTGTGATGGTGGCGGTGGAGATGGAACGACGGCGACAGTAACAAAAGGGTGACTTGCTGTTCGGGAAACAGGGAAGATGGGTCGCCGGAACTACTGTTCTTGAGGAGCTTGGCCGTTCTTCTGTGCTGTGGCGGCTGGAGCAAAGAGGGGTGGAAGGTACGGTTGGCGGTTGCTGGTACTCTGGCAGGGGGTTCTGGGATTTAATGGGATACACCGGAGCTACTGGCGAGGGCGAGAGAAGAGAGTGGGGAATGGAGATGGGGGATGTGAGAGAGAGAGGTCCGAAGGAGGAAGAAGATGGAGAAGAAGCAGAATCCCCCGGTCCTTCGGCTGGTGGTCGGAATGGTGGCTGGGAGGTTTTTTGCTTTGGTTTTGGTTCTGCGCTCCCGGCTGTATTGTGCCGCGCCTCCCTCTGCTTATATAAAAAAATTTGGAAACCCTAAACCCTTATTTGATTTTATTTCCTTTTTCTTTTTTTTTTATTTCATTTTATTTTATTTTTTAGGCTTTTGGTAATAATGAAATGGGAAATAATAATAATAGTAATTATCATAATAAGGTAATACTACTAAATAGTAAACAATAATAAATGATTATATATATAAAAAATAAAAATAAAAAATAAAAATGAAGATACTATCAATAATAATAATAATAATTAAAATAAAGTAATAATAACAATAAATAATAATAATAATAATGATAAAATTACCAAAAACAATAAAAAATAATAATAATAACCAAAATAAGATACTAAGGCTAATAGTAATAAAAATAATAAAAATAATAATAATAATAATAATAATAATAATAATAATAATAATAATAATAATAATAAGTATAGTAAAGTAAAAATAAAATAAAGATAATAAAAGTACTAGTAAAATAATAGTAAAGTACTAATAATATTAGGAAAATAATAATAATAAAATAATAATAATAATAATAATAATAATAATAATAATAATAATAATAATAATAATAAGAAAATAAGAGGGGACCCCTTGTTTTATTTGGTTAGGGCAAAAATAGGGTGTATACAGATGTAGGACAATCTTAGGAACCCTAGTCCTACCAAAGACCCTCTCACAAATGCACACACCAGATACACTTTAAGATGGGAATTTAATTAACCGCAATGACCAATATAAATTATATGCGAGAACTACAGGTTGTGGAAAATTCAAAAAGTTATAGGATTCATGTAGACTTGTCTTTAAGGACCTAATCAACTAGGATAAGGTAATTACTTGAAATATGGTAAATTCAAGCCTTAAAATTAAGCCTAAACATGCAAATTATATATCCTTAGAATAAGATACAATCAAGCATTCAAGTATGAAAATCTTTTGGACTTTGAAGAGTTTGTCTGCAGATATTATTCAAAGACATATAATGGATATTTTGAAAAGGCTAATGGAAGGTAAATATCATATTGGCTATCTAGGAGTTATTTGGGAAGTAATTGAAATGAGCTTACTCAAATTATTCTGAATGATGAACACAACACACTCGAACCTTGCTCGATATCTCGAATGGTGATTCTCGGCTTTTCTTGGGGTTGTGATTGATCTGCTTGACTGTTGAAGTACTAATCTAACAAAATAGCTACTGGAATGGTAATATGGAAAATGGATAATGATAATCTCGTGGCCTCTCACCACTCAATCTCCAAAGGAGAAGGGATGTGGTCTCTCACCACTCATTCACAAAGAGGGAACAAGCTTAAAGCTTAAGCACAAGGCAATAAATCTTGATTCAATTCAAAATACTTGATGTTCCTAATAACTTACATGCCCAGCTATATATAGAGATGTTGGAACAACCCTCCAACCATAAGTAAATAAAATATAACAAGCTTTGAATGGAAAATGATAAAATGAAACCAAAAAGTCAAAAATGTAAAATTTTCAAAACAAATAGTCTCATTCTTCGGCCTTCTAGACATTCCATACTTTGAATTAGTTCACCTACCATATACGAAATTAAATATATGGAAGTATTCTTTGCAACACACTTTGAACCACTCCATTTGGACTTTTCTTGGGAAAGTTATGGCATATTTGGTGAGAGGTGTGCAGCTGTCCATGTGATGCAGAATTTTTGGACAAATGCCTACTGTTATTGGGCTGCCAAGCCCTGCACAATTTGAATTTGATGGTTTTCCCTATACCCAAAGAAAGGTATGGGAGTCTTCTTTCCAGCCCAATTGGAATCGGGTTATTTGGGTCTCTGTAGATGAAGTTATGCATTTTCTTGTACAGGTGTGCAGTTGCCTTCATCCCAGCAAATGCATCCACGTGACACCATCTTAGCGAATGTTATGTTTGGGGAATGTTGATCTCATCATCTCTCCTTGGCTGAGAAGAATTCTACCTCGAAGAATTTTGTTGAAGATGCTCGGTGTATAGTTCTGGGTCGAGGCGCAGAACTTCTTCCTTTAAGATCCAACTTCGTTCTGATAGGGGCTTGCCTTTCCATTTGACCAAGAATTTTTTATATGATCCTGCCCGTGCGTGTATTGTTTTATCATCCAAAATTTTTTCAATTTGCTCAGGTTTCTTGGGTGGAATTAATGGTGGTGGCAAAGGCAATTTTGGCTCTTTCATAGTATCTGTGTCTATAAATAGGGAAAGATCACCTGCAGGGTTAGTATGGCTAGGCTTTGAAAAAGAATTGGTTTCAAGAAAAGGGGTTAGATCCTCAACATTAAATACATTGCTTATACCATAATCAAGAGGAATATCTAACATGTATGCATTAGAGCTTATTTTCTTTAGGACTTTAAATGGTCTCATCTTTTTAGCATGAAGCTTTCTTACCCTTCCTAATGGAATTTGTTCAGGACGAATTCGAACCATAACCATATCACCTTTTGAAAATTCCTGCAACCTGCGATGTATGTTAGCAATAGATTTATAATGTTCATTGCTCAAATTAATTTTCATTCTGATCTCAAAGTGTAAGTCATGTATGTGTTTTGCAAAAGTATCAGCTGACTCGCTAACTCTAGACTCTGGTGGCAATGGAATAAGGGCTATAGGCTTCCTGGGACTATAACCAATGACGGTCTGAAAAGGGCTAAGTCCTGTGGTCCTATTCACTGAGCTATTGAATGCAAACTCTGCCATAGGAAGACATAAATCCCATGTGGTGATGTGCTCTCCAACCAAGCAGCGCAGTAGGTCACCAAGGCTCCTATTTACGACTTCAGTTTGTCTATCGGTCTGGGGATGGTATGCACTTGAGAACTTGAGCTTGGTACCTAGCATTGCCCACAAATTTTTCTAGAAGTAGCTAACAAATTTAACATCTCTATCAGAAACAATAGTCTTAGGAAGACCATGAAGTCTCACTACCTCTCGAAAAAATATGGTGGCAATTTTAGATGCATCATATGTTTTGTTGCATGGAATAAAATGTGACATCTTGGAAAATCTATCCACAACAACAAATACTGAATCATTTCCCCTCACAGTCCTAGGGAGTCCTAGCACAAAGTCCATGCTAATGTCTTGCCAAGGTACGTGTGGTACTGGTAATGGAGTGTATAACCAAGTGTTTTGTTTCCTGCCCTTAGCTGTCTGACATATGCGGCAGTGGGAAACAATTTTGGCAACATCCCTCTTGATACTAGGCCAATAAAACCTATCTTCTACCATAGCAATTGTCTTGTCCCTACCAAAATGACCTGCGGCGCCCCCCGCATGTAACACTTCAATCAACTGGTCACGTAAAGACGTGGATGGGATGCACAATCTCGTTCCCTTGAAGTGGAACCCATCATGAATGACAAACTCAGGGTGAGTAATAGAAGTACCCTAAAGCAGATCAGAGAATATATCAGAAAAGTCATGACACTGAGGGTATTCATGCTTGATGCTTTCAAAGCCAATAACCTTAATATGAAGTGTCTGCAATGTGGCTACGACCCGACTCAAAGCATCAGCTACTTTGTTCTCAACACCAGCTTGGTATTTGAGCACAAAGGTGAATTGTTGTATGTACTCAACCCATTTTATGTGTCTATGCCCCAACTTCCTTTGAGTATGCAAATACCTAAGGGCCTGGTGGTCAGAGTATAAAACAAACTCCTGGGGAAGAAGGTAATGTCTCTAATGTCGCAATGACTGCACTGCAGCATAAAACTCTTTGTCATAAGTGGAATATCTCTGTTTTGCCTCATTCAACTTTTCACTGAAGAAGGCAATTGGGTGACCTTCTTGACTAAGCACTCCTCCTATGCCAACTCCCGATGCATCACATGCAACCTCAAATAGTTTTTGAAAATCGGGGAGACGTAACACTGGTGCTCTAGTCATCATATCCTTAATATCCAAAAAAGCTTTAGTTGCAGATTTTGACCATGAAAAATCACCTTTCTTGAGAGAGTTTGTAATAGGAGCCATGATAGTGCTGAAGTTTTTAATGAACCTTCTATAGAATGTGGCTAACCCATGAAAACTCCTTGCCTCATGAATGTTTTTAGGAGTGGGCCAATCCCTGATGGCTTTGACCTTTTCAGGGTCAACAGAAACTCCCTTTTCAGAGACTACAAACCCTAAGAAGATGACTTGTGTGGTCATAAAGACACACTTCTTTAGGTTTGCATACATTTTCTGTTTTTTTAGGACCTCAAAGATGCTCCTCAAGTGGAGAAGGTGATCCTCCCTAGTCTGACTTTAGATCAAGATATCATCAAAGTAGACTACTAGGAAGTGCCCAATGAAAGGTCTTAAAAGTTGGGTCATAACTCTCATGAAAGTGCTTGGTGCGTTAGTTAAGCCGAAGGGCATCACTAACCACTTATATAAACCCATCCTTTGTCTTGAAAGCAGTTTTCCACTCATCCCCTGATCGGATTCTAATCTGATGGTATCCACTTTTAAGATTTATCTTGGAAAATATTTTGGTTCCCACCATCTAATGAAGCATGTCATCAAGTCTAGGTATGGGAAATCGATACTTGATGGTGATCTTGTTGATAACTCTACTATCAATGCACATCCTCCAGGTGCCATCCTTTTTGGGAGTGAGAAGGGCAGGACATGCACATGGACTCATGCTCTCCTGAATAAAACCCTTTTCCTTTAGTTCATCCACTTGCCTTTTTAGCTCGTCATGTTCCTTTGGGTTCATTCTATAATGTGGCAAATTAGCTAGAGATGAACCAGGAACAAGATCAATAACATGTTGAATATCTCTCATCGGAGGCAACTCACTCAGTGGCTCATAAATGACATCTTCAAACTCAGAAAGTATAGGGAATACTTTTGGAGGTGTCTCCTGTTCAAGACTTTTATGCTCTGCTTCCTTGGCAACAACCACATAAACGACCTGAGTTTCTTGACTCTCAAACTCAAAGTCCTTCTTGTTTAGAATATGTAAGGGTTGACCAACTTGTTTTCCTTTCATCTCCTTTTTCTTCTTGCTTTTTCCACTCTTGGGCTCAAGTGGACTGAGAATAATTCTTTTGCCATTACACTTAAAAGAGTAGGTGTTGGCACACCCATTATGTGAGACATCCATGTCAAATAGCCAAGGTCTCCCAAATAGAATATGAGCAACGTTCATAGGCAGCACGTCACACCAAATTTGGTCCTCATACTCTCCAATTTTAATGGGGACTAAACACCTATGGCTTACTGGCATGGTTGTTGCATTGACCCATGCAACATTATATGGGTTGGGATGAGGCTCTATTTTTAATCTCAACTTTTCAGCTGCTGACTTTGAAATCACATTCATACAACTCCCACCATCTATGATCATCTTGCAGCTTTTACTCCCACACTTGATATAAGTGTAGAAAATAGAAGTACGACACCAATCTTCCTCTCTCCTAGGCATTACCATAAGGCGTCTCATCACACTTAGCTACGCATTCTCATCATCCTCACTACTTAGCACATCTTCACCTGCTTCATTTGCCGCATCATATGGTGCATCATTTTCTTCCTCTTCCTCTTCTTCTTCTCTCTCAGTTACTAAATTCCTATTAGGGCATTGCCTGGCAAAGTGTCCCTTTTTGTGGCACTTGAAACATACTTCTATGCTAGAATTTTGGCGAGAGGATCCCGTTATCGAGGCTTTCCCTTTGTCCACTGGTTGTTGGACTGTGGGGTTGCTCCCACGAGAAGTGACTTGCCCTGCAAATGCTTGTTTAGACTTATCAATGCCCTGGATTTTCCTATTATAGGTTTCATTTGAGGGGTTGCCATACCGCCTTCCCATTTGCCCTTTGTTCATCTGCTCAAAGTCATGAGCTAGATTAAATGCTTTCTCAAGAGATGTTATATGATGGGGAAACATCTCTCTCCTTAATTCAGGCCTTAATCCAGTGCGGAACCTAGCAATTTGTTGGCTCTCTGTCTCATCAACTCCACACCTAATAGACAACTCATCGAATTGGGTCATATACTCAGAAACAGTCATATTACCCTGGCGCAAGCTGTAGAGTTGATCCATAAGGCGGTCTTGGTAGCTAATAGGCACATACTTTTCAGCGGGCCTATCTTTCATCAAATCCCAATGTTCAATGGGCCTATGACGTAGGCGAGCCTCTTGCCTCTCCACATTCATCCAATGGAGTTTCTCTTGTCCAATCAACCTCATCTTAGCAAATTGGACCCGATGAGGGTCAATCATCTTGTACCACTCAAAGTAGGCATCCATCTCAGCTAACCAATCTTGAAAAAGTTTGGGATTCATTTGACCATCAAATGTAGGGGCTTCTATCTTCACCTTCCTAGTCATGTTCGCGTAAAGATCATGTCGATCCCTACGGTGTGGTCTCCGACCTTGAAATTCATCCAAGTCATATTCCTCATCATCCCAGTATGGGTTATAAGGATCACGA
Source organism: Malania oleifera (assembly GCF_029873635.1). Lineage (NCBI taxonomy): Eukaryota > Viridiplantae > Streptophyta > Magnoliopsida > Santalales > Ximeniaceae > Malania > Malania oleifera. Next base: position 9,113,688 of record NC_080425.1, on the reverse strand, counting down.
TGTTGGGGTCTTCCATAATTAGCTTGGGGAAGAGGTCGTCTTGGTGGAGGAGGAGGTCGTCCTCTTGGAGAGTGCGGTCGAATCCTTGGGGACAAAGGTCGTTCCCTAGATGGAGGTCTCCCTTGGCCTTCATTTTCTTGTTCTAAGGGCTGCTCTATGCTTCCTTGAGGTGGGTCTTGTGGGTTTTGAGTTTCCAACCTCTCAATTCTAGTTAAGGCCTCTTCTAGGTCCCTATTCAATCTAAGGACTTGTTCTTGGAGATCATCAAGGAGGTTATCCCGTTCATAATCAGATCTACGACCTCGGTATGCATTTCTAGACCTAGTTGCCATCTAATGGGTATTAGAAAAACACAAGGAACACCCAATGGGTCATTCAACCAAAGTGAAAAGGAGGGTCAATCCACTAGTCGAGCTATGTAAACTAGCCAACCTAGCCAAACCTAGGCTCTAATACCAATATGATGTAGGACAATCCTAGGAACCCTAATCCTACCAAAGACCCTCTCACAAATGCACACACCAGATACACTTTAAGATGGGAATTTAATTAACCGCAATGACCAATATAAATTATATGCGAGAACTACAGGTTGTGGAAAATTCAAAAAGTTATAGGATTCATGTAGACTTTTCCTTAAGGACCTAATCAAGTAGGATAAGATAATTACTTGAAAGATGGTAAATTCAAGCCTTAGAATTAAGCCTAAACATGCAAATTATATATCCTTAGAATAAGACACAATCAAGCATTCAAGTATAAAAATCTTTTGGACTTTGAAGAGTTTGTCTGCAGATATTATTCAAAGACATGCAATGGATATTTTGAAAAGGCTAATGGAAGGTAAATATCATATTGGCTATCTAGGAGTTATTTTGGAAGTAATTGAAATGAGCTTACTGAAATTATTCGGAATGATGAACACAACACACTCGAACATTGCTCGATATCTCGAATGGTGATTCTCGGCTTTTCTTGGGGTTGTGATTGATCTGCTTGACTGTTGAAGTACTAATCTCACAAAATAGCTACTGGAATGGTAATATGGAAAATGGATAATGATAATCTCGTGGCCTCTCACCACTCAATCTCCAAAGGAGAAGGGATGTGGTCTCTTACCACTCACTCACAAAGAGGGAACAAGCTTAAAGCTTAAGCACAAGGCAATAAATCTTGATTCAATTCAAAATACTTGATGTCCCTAATAACTTATATGCCCAGATATATATAGAGATGTTGGAACAACCCTCCAACCATAAGTAAATAAAATATAACAAGCTTTGAATGGAAAATGATAAAATGAAACAAAAAAGTCAAAAATGTAAAATTTCAAAACAAATAGTCTCATTCTTTGGCCTTCTAGACGTTCCATACTTTGAATTAGTTCACCTACCATATACCAAATTTAATATATGAAAGTCATCTTTGCAACACACTTTGAACCACTCCATTTGGACTTTTCTTGGGAAAGTTATGGCATATTTGGTGAGAGGTGTGCAGCTGTCCATGTGATGCAGAATTTCTGGATGAATGCCTACTGTTATTGGGCTGCCAAATCGTGCAAAATTTGAATTTGATGGTTTTCTCTATACCCAAAGAAAGTTATGGGAGTCTTCTTTCCAGCCCAATTGGAATCGGGTTATTTGGGTCTTTGTAGATGAAGTTATGCATTTTCTTGTACAGGTAAGCAGTTGCCTTCATCCCAGTGAATGCATCCACGTGACACCATCTTAGCGGATGTTATGTTTGGGGAATGTTGATCCCCATCATCAATCCACAAAATTCTTAGTAAATGATTTAAATGGAAATACCGTCCATGTAGGAAAACGTGAATCCAACATATACACAATTGAGTTTGATGATATCACAAATTGTAACATTAAATGTTTAGCTGTTACAAATGAAAATTGTTGGTTATGACATAGGAGACTAGGTCATGCAAGCATGGATCTACTTCATAAACTTTCATCCAAAGAACTAGTAAACGATCTACCAAAAGACAATTATGTGAAAGAAAAAATATGTGATGCATGTCAATATGAAAAACAAGTTAAGACCTCTTTCAAAACTAAGAAAGTAATTTCTACCTCAAGACCCTTAGAGTTAATCCATCTTGATTTATTTGGACCTAATGACATAGCTAGCATTAGTGGAAAGCTGTATGCATTTGTTATAGTTGACGACTTCTCTAGATTTTCATGGGTAATTTTTCTTGCTAACAAAAGTGACACCTGTAATGCATTTATTCATTTCTGTGGAAAAATACAAAATGAAAAGAGAATGTCAATTATACACATTAGGAGTGATAGAGGGAGAGAATTTAGAAATAAAGAACTTGAAGACTTTTGCAACGAAAATGGTTATTCACACAACTTCTTTGCACCAAAAACTCCACAACAAAATGGAGTAGTTGAAAGAAAAAATCGAACACTCCAAGAAATGGCTAGGACAATGCTCAACGAACATAACTTTCCAGAATACTTCTGGGCAGAGGCCGTTAGCACAGCATGCTATGTTAGTAACCGAGTCATCATTAGATCCAAGTTAGGAAAAACCCCATATGAAATATGGAAGGGTAGAAAACCTAACATCTCACATTTTAAGGTTTTTGGATGTAAGTGTTTTATATTAAACGATAGGGATCATTTAGCTAAGTTTGATTCAAAGTCCGATAAGGGAATTTTCGTAGGATATGCCATGAATAGCAAAGCATATAGGGTATTCAACAAAAGAATTCAAACTGTTCAAGAATCAACCCATGTTGTATTTGATGAAACAAATCCTCATGCATCCAAAACACCTGTTGAGATAGATGAAGAGAACCAAGTCACCACCTTTAGAATTGAAAGAGAATTAGAACAACTCAAGTTAAACAATGATTAAGACACAAATTGTCAAGATACAAATATTGATCATCTAGGATCTTCTCCTCAAGAGTCTAACCAACTAGAAGAAAAAGAGAATCATGAACTACCTAAAGCTTGGAAGTTTGTAAAAAATCATCCAACTGATCTTATCATAGGTAGTCCATATCAAGGAGTCAGCACCAGATCTCACCTAAGAAGTGGATGTAATCATATTGCTTTCGTATCTCATTTGGAAGCTAAAAACTTTGAAGAAGCTGAAAATGATGAAAATTGGATAAATGCCATGCAAGAAGAACTAGATCAATTTGAAAGAAACAAAGAATGACAATTAGTTCCTAAACCTAAAAATACTACAATAATTGGAACTAAATGGGTGTTTAGGAATAAGAAAGATGAAGACGGGAACATTGTTAGAAACAAAGCTAGATTAGTAGCCCAAGGATATAACCAATAAGAGGGTATTGACTACAATGAATCTTATGCCCCGGTAGCTAGACTAGAAGCCATTAGGATGCTCTTTGCCTTTGCTTGCTACAAAAACTTTAAATTATTTCAAATGGATGTTAAAAGCGCTTTTTTAAATGGATACATAAATGAAGAAGTATTCGTCAAGCAACCTCCTGGATTTGAGAGCCACACTCATCCCAATTACGTATAAAAACTCTCAAAAGCCCTTTACGGACTTAAGCAAGCACCAAGAGCATGGTATGAGCGCTTAAGAAAATTTCTTCTAGAAAATGGGTTCACAAGAGGAAAATTCGATACTACTCTTTTCTTAAAACATAAGGAAAATGATATGCTTGTTATACAAATTTATGTGGATGATATCATTTTCGGTGCCACAAATGAAACCTTGTGTCAAGATTTTGATCAAACTATGCAGGAAACATTTGAGATGAGTATGATGGGTGAGCTAACCTTCTTCCTAGGATTACAAATTAAACAAATGAAACATGGAATTTTCATAAATTAGGCAAAATACGTTAGGGACATGTTAAAGAAATTCAACCTTGAAATGTGTAAATCTAAAGTAACTCCTATGAGCATCACAACAAAGCTTGACGCTGATGAAAAAGGGAAAAACATTGACCAAAAACTCTACCGTGGCATGATAGGTAGTTTATTGTATCTCACTTCTAGCAGGCCTGATATAATGTTCAGTGTTTGTCTATGCGCTAGATTTCAAGCTTTTCCCAAAGAATCTCATCTTCATGCGGTCAAACGAATCTTTAGATACTTAGTAGGCACTCATGACTTAGGACTCTTCTATATTAAAAATGCTCCCTTGGACCTCACATGCTACTCTAATGCTGACTACAGTGGTTGTAAAACTGATAGAAAAAGCACTAGTGGAACATGTCATTTCCTTGGACACTCTCTTGTGTCCTGGTTTTGCAAAAAACAAACCTCTATAGCTCTCTCCACCACCGAGGTTGAGTATATCGCAGCCGGCAGCTGCTGTGCTCAAGCACTATATATGAAACAACAACTTGAGGACTTCCGAATCTTAGTTAAAGGTACTACAATTCATTGTGACAATACTAGTACCATCAACATCTCAAAGAATCCGTGCCTCCATTCTAGAACTAAGCATATTGAAATTAGGCACCACTTTATTCGAGACCATGTCTAAAAAGGAGACGTTGAGTTGGTTTATGTTCCCACTGAAAATAACTCTCCGACATTCTAACTAAACCTCTCAATGAAGAAAGATTCCACAAAATTCGACATGCCTTAGGGATGTGTACTCCTTCAGACATACTATAGGATCCTTATGTTAGCTCTTCCCCCTTAGTCTTGCTCACCATACTCTTAAACTTAGTTTCTCCCCTTCTTCCTGCTCTCGTCGACGAACACAGGGTAGTTGTCATCGATAAGTCTGAAGAATTCGTCGACGACCACAGGGGTTTTGTCATCAAATTTGCCTTAAATTCATTGACGAACACAGGGGTATCGTCGTCGAATTTGCCTTAATTTCATCGACGAACACAGGGCCTCGTCGACGAAAACTATCGGGATACTTATTTTTCTAGTTCAAACAGACAAACCCTAGTCATCCCCTTCTGACCCTCTCCTTCCTCTCAGCCGTCTGTTCTTCCTCCAACCCACCCTGCGCCACCCTCTACCTCTACCCACCTCTCTTTCTCTCTCATCACCACGCACGACACTTTCCGTCACATCCTCGACTCTCTTCCTCCCTCGGCTCTCCCATTTCCTTAGCTCCCCCATCTCCTCGGCCATACCAGCTATCTCCATCCCTTCGTCCCTCAATGGCTCCCCGTCCAAAATGCCGCAACCTTCAAACCGAAGCTGGAGAAGGTTTTTCTCATCGCCCTACCTCCGGTCCTCCTACACCTACCCCAGCCAATCCTGACCCCCGTTTCATCTCTCCCAAAGCTGCCTACTACTATCAAAATGACATTCTCAAGAGGCACATAGTCTACGAAAAAATCGTGCCCTCCGATTTCCTCTAGCTCCATTTCTACACTCTTCTCTCCAAGATTAAAGCCCTCGGGTGGGATGCCCTCTTTGATCTTGATGAGCTTGTCTATGAAGACCTAGTTTGTGAGTTCTACGCAAATTTCATTCCCTCGCATCGCAGCATTGCCGCTTACTCCATTGTTCGCGGAACCATTATTCGGCTCTCCGAGGATACATTCTCTGCCGTGCTCAGTTGCACCCCTTATCCCCTTTGTGTCCTTCCCAAGTCATCTTGGCCAACATGATTCGACTAGTTCAACTCGCACGCCACCCTCAAGCTAATCACTGGTAATCCTCACATTCCCACGATGGCTCGCCCGAAATCCAAGGACCGCACTGTAGAATTTCGGGTCCTCCACCATATGATCATGTACAATTTGTGTCCTCGCACTGGTGGTAGGGATTGGGTCACCATCGGTGACATCTTCAACAAGTATTGCCTCTGGGTTGGCCGTGGCATATACCGTCCATCCCTCATTCTTTAGAACATGGAGGAAGGCCTTAAAAGATAGTGAGGTTGTCTTCCTTATGGTCGTCTCCTCACGACCTTCTTTGATCACTTTGACCTCATTCGTGCCGGTTTTCCATGTATTCATCCTACGCTAGAAGATATATACATTGGCGACCCTTCGTTGCATGCACCTTGAAAAGAACGAAGAAACCAACACGTGGGTCAAAGCCCACAAGTAGGGCCATTTTCCGATCAATGAAGTTGAGGCCGCTATGGAGGCTGTCGAAGAGGAAGGCGAGCATGAGGACACTACATTTGGCTATATCCTGGAGCACCTGGACGGGCTTCAACACGCCATGACACAATTGAAAATTCGTCACCGTAATAGTTTTGATTCCTTAGAAGCGGCTCTTGCCCGACAAGAAAATGCTAACCGCACTCGCTTAAACACCCTTGATGCTTCTTTTGCTGCACTCTTTGACCGTCTGGGTCGGCCATGCGAGTAGCGCTTTGTCTCTGCTATCCCCCAATTTTGATTATGGCAAAGGGGGAGAAATAGATCTAGGTCTCTTTTCATATGTATTCGGACGTATTTAGAATGTATTTCCAGTTGATAAAATAGCCTTGTAATCACTGCACAAATTTAGTATTGAGATTATTGAAACTTAGCAAGCATTGAAACTTTTGAACATAAATGCTCTATCTATGTACAAGCATGCTTGAATGATTGATATACTGGACTGTTATGTTTTATGCAGGATTAAATGGGAAATATCTTACTTATAAACGGCATGCTGCCGAAAATTTAAATAAAATATTCTTTCATACAATGCAAACATTAAGGGGGAGAATTCATTTAAACTCTAAACCAATCCATTTAGTAAGGGGGAGCATTTATCTTTCAAAGAGAACATTAATGGATTGCCATCATCAAAAAGGGGGAGAATGTTAGACCTAGTAGTTAAGGGTCTTTCATTCCTACTATGTTTTGATGACAACAACCCATTAGCAATTCTTCAAGGCTACTAACCTTTCTCTCTAAGTCATGTTCAGCTATACAGAACAGCACCAAAATCAACAAGTCTCAAATCAGTCAAAGCAACTTGTTCCATGACCAAAAGCACAACCTCTCAAAACCTTCATGGACAATACACAAAGTGATCTAAAGAATGAGTGTGAAAATGAGAGAAAGCCTATCTTGTAAATCCCTTGTACATAAAGTAACTCAAAATTAAAAGCAAGGAATGGGCATATCACATACACACAACAAAAACAAGTGAAGTTATTAAAAGTGTGTAAAGAAACCCCCAAACGAACAAGGACCTTCTTAGAACTTAAAAGGAAAATTTCTAAAGAAGAAGGGACTCATCGACCAACACAGGGCTTCGTCGACGAGTGTAACACAGACCTTCGTCGACAAACACAGGGTTCTCGTCAACGAAAATAAACCGAGAGGCACTTGAATTCAAAACCATAACTCATCGACGAACACAGGGCGTCGTCAACAAATGTTAAGAAGAACTCGTCGATGAATACATGGTTCTTGTCGATGAAAATAAACCGAGAGGTACCTGAATTCAGAACCATTATCTCGTCGACGAATTTATTGAAGAGCTCATCGAAAAATTTTAGATTTCGTCGATGAACGTCGGGCAGCAGCATTCATTAAATGCTACAGAATGGCTAGTTTGACCCTTGTCTTACATTAATAAATGCCCAACGACTCTCCAGTATTCCCTTCGCCCATTTGGTGTTTAAATAGAAGTTATTGCATTTACTCCTCACCAAGAAAGTTAATATTGTATCAAGATCATTTATTGGTGCTTTCATTTCTAGGGATTGCTCATACACTCACTTGCCCTCTTCTTGCTGCTCTTTGTTTTGTTTCTACTCTATTGATAAGAGGACATTGAGTGAGGATTTTGTTGTAATACTCAAATTAGAGGGAGCATTCAACTTCGTATTTATTTCTCATCTACTTCTTGTAAAGAAAGGCTCTTTGTGAGCCATTGTAGGGTGTCTCTAAGTGAGCACCTTGTTGAAGCTCTTTGTGAGCAACCATGTATTGGCTTCTCCGCCCGAAGGAGGATCATAGTGGATTTTGGGAATCCTTGAGTTGGTCTCAAGGCGTGGACGTAGGCGGGGTGCCGAACCACGTAAATATCTTTGTGTTAAGTTTCTCTTCTCTTATATTTCTCTTATACTATTATTGTGATTTCCTGTGTCTTTACACTGTGATTTTATGCACTTGTTCTTGGTAAGATATCTGTATTTGTACAAAGTTTGCACATCTGCGAAAAACGTCTAGACGCTCAACCAGGCCAACATATATGTTCTTGCTATCCAATAATTTGTAAGATAAAATATTTGACTAAAATAAGTGACTTTGAATAATGTAAAGATTTTAAAAAAACTTTTCACAAGATATTTCTCACGAATATATATATATATATATATATATTTAGAATCTTTAGACTTTTCAATCAAGTAGATTTTTCAATAACAAAATATAAATGAAAATGGGAACTTGAAAATCAGCAAATATTCAATGTTTAGAAAATCCTTTCACAAATAATTTTTTATGTAACAACACAAGGATTTTTCTTCTAAAAAAGAATAATAGATGCATGAGTATGAGATATGAAAAATCTTCATGATATCTATATATATTGAAAACACAAACCAATCCCTTGTTTACCAAACCTCAATCACCAAAGCTTGCTTTCAAGATGTGTAAATGAAATCCCTTTAAAAAGCTGAGATGATTTGCCCAATGAGTATGAAATCAATAGAATATTGGCATAGTCTTGGTATGGAGGCACACATAGCACAAGATGTGTGAATAATCTCTCTAAAACTCTTGCTTCTTGTGTTTTTAGGGTTTTGGGAGTGTTTATAGAGTGAGTTTCCTTGTTGCCCTAAATACTTGGAATATCCCCCAAGTTTTTATAACATTTAAATTTGAAAAACTCATTTTTGGAAGTTTCCCATTGAAGTTCAAAATTTAAAGTCTCCGTAGGGTCAGTCGACTGAGCTATCGGGTTCAGTCTTCTAATGTTCCTTAAAGTACTGAAAAGTATAGTCTGGTCATAGGGTCAGACGACTGAACTATATTGTAGGTTCAGTCTTCTGAAGTCCCAACTCAAATGATTGAACTGAAGGTTCAACCTTCTGAGGGTGTTCTGTTTGTTCTGTGTTTCAACAAATAAATCTTCAGTTGATTGAACTAATTCTTCAGCCTTTTGAAGAAATTCTTTAGATGTCTAAAGTAAAACTTCAGTCGTCTGAGCGTGCATCTTCAAACTTCTAAGGGTAGACCTTAGCCGTTTGGGCAGACAAACTTCAGAAATTTCATTTTTAGTTTTCAAAATCAATTTTGCTCTCTTGCTTTGATCTCTTATAGAACATTTTCTAGGGCTCAAAAAAGGTCTCTAAGTCCATAATCCACTCTAGAAGATTTTCATAAGATGCATGTGTCCTAAGGTCAGTCTAGGGTATATTTTGAGCTTCTAGCTATATCATACAAAATATGTAAATACAATCAATTCTAAATACCCATTCCCATGACGATCTTGAACTTGACGCTTGCATCTTCATTCTTCTACTCTTTTAATTCCATGGATTGCGCCAAGTTGTATATGCTTTAGTCCTAGTGGCTTCCATGATTTCCTCACCTTTCATGCATGTTAAATAATGCTCCTGCTCACAATCTCAATGCACAGGTCAAATACCAAGTGATTTGTCATTATCAAAACAAGATTGGACTCATAGAATCAACAATCTCCCCATTTTTGATGATGATAAATACACGAGCAAAAATAGAAAATGGGTTACGCCTAACAAGGCTGCCCCTCAAATAATGCACAATCTAAAATTCAGTAATATGAAATATGCACATACATAATGTAAAATAGGCAAAAAATTTGCACGTATAACTCATGTACTTATGTACTTTTCTCTCCTTGCATTCAAAAACTTTTGCAAACTATTTTTGCTATAAACTTATATTCTTCTCCCCCTTTTGACATCAATAAGAAGGTGTAGATATAACAATATCGTTCTAACATAACTTTATCGCATCTTTTAACATAAATATATATCTCCCTATGTCACTCACCTTACTACTCTCCTGTTATTAAGAAACAAGCAGACTCTCACCTTTTCTAAGATATATTTGTGTTTGATCAAATTTCAATGAGAACATACACAACATTTTAATTTTTCATAGATATGGATAAGCAAATCAGTCCATTAAAGTCCAAACTTTATGTAAGCATGTATCCATAAAAATTTAACATGCAATAAATGTGAACAAATGAGCCAAATTTGAAAATTCTAACTAATTGTGAATATTAAATGTGAATTATTGATTGATGTTGCTCCCCTTGAGTTGTGTAATCTAATATAATTCTAGACAACTTCTAGACTATGCATCAGGCCTAATTCACGTCTAATTTGGATAAACCTATCCTTCATAAGTGGTTTCGTGAATATGTCTGCCTATTGTTCATTTGTGTATACAAAGTCAAGTGTCACATCTCCTTTTTGCACATGATCACGAAGAAAATCATGTCTAATTTCTATGTGTTTAGTTCGTGAATGTGATATAGGATTCTTTGAGATATTTATTGCACTCGCATTGTTGCATCTTATAGGAACTGTGTCATAGCTTAATCAAAAATCCATAAGTTGTTGCTTCATGTATAACGTTTGAGTACAACAACTTCTAACCGCTATGTATTCAACCTCAGCTATGGACAGAGCAACTGAATTTTGCTTCTTTGAAAACAAAGATACTAAATAATGTCCTAAGAAATGACATGTGTCACTCGTGCTCTTTCTATCCACTTTACTACCGGCAAAATCAGCATATGAATAGCTAATAATCTCAAAGGATGTATACTTAGGATACCATAATTCAAGTTCAACGGTTCCTATCAGGTATCTAAGTATTCGTTTGACACCTAATAAATGTGACTCTTTAGGTGCAACCTAAAATCTTGCACACAAACATACACTAAAAATTATATCACCCCTGCTGGCATTCAGATATAGTAAGCTACCAATCATCCCACGATATAGCTTAACATCTACTGGTATACCTTGTTCTTCTTTGTCTAATTTCAAAAAAGAGCTCATAGGTGTCCCTGGTATTTTTCCATCTTCTATATTAAACCTTTTGAATAAGTCTTTAATGTACTTCGATTGATTTATAAAATATCTATATTTTGCTTGTTTGACTTGACGTCCTATGAAGAAATTGAGTTCACCCATCATGCTCATCTCTAATTCATTTTGCATAGTACTTGCAAACTCATTGCACAAGTCTTCATTTGTTGCTCCAAAAATGATATTATTGACGTATACTTGAACTAAGAGCATGTTATCATTCTTAGATTTTATGAATAGTATTGTGTCTATCTTTCCTCTGATAAATCCATTATCCAGTAGAAAACCGCTTAGCCTTTCATACCAAGGTCTACGGCTTGCTTTAAACCATACAAGGCTTTAGTTAGTCTATAAACATGTTTTGGATACTTATGGTTTTCAAAACCTGGGGGTTGTTCTCTATATACCTCTTCACTTAAGTAGTCATTTAAAAATGCGCTTTTGACATCTATTTGATATAGTTTGAAATCCTTAAAAGCAACATAAGCTAACAACATATGAATGACTTCCATTCTAGCTACAGGTGCACAGGTTTCCACAAAGTTTATTCCTTCTTCTTGGTTATATCCCTGAGCTACTAGTCTTGCCTTATTTCTAACAACTATCCAATGTTCATCTTTCTTGTTCTTAAATATCCATTTTGTTCCAATAACTGTCTTATCCTCAGGCCTAGGAACTAATGTCCATACTTTATTTCTCTCAAACTGATTTAACTCTTCTTGCATGGACATCACCCAAGATTCATCCTCAATTGCTTCACTCACATTCTTACGTTCTTCTTGAGATATGAATGCAAAACGACTAATCATATTTCTAAGTGAGGATCATGTGGCTACTCCACGTGATGGTTCACCTATTATTTGATCAATGGAGTGATTCTTTATGTATTTCCATTCTCTAGGTAATTGATTAACCTCATTTTCAGCAGATGATTCCTTAATTTCATTTCTCTTATTTGAATCATTTTCAATAGACATTTTTTAAAATTCCTTATTTATCTCAATTTCATCCTCATCAGTCTTTTTAGAGAAAATATTTGACTCATCAAATATTACATGGATAGATTCTACAATAGGTAATGATCGTTTATTATATACCTTGTAGGCTTTACTATCTAAGGCATATCCTATAAAAATACCTTCATCTGATTTTACGTCAAACTTTCTTAAGTGTTCATTGTCTCTAAGCACAAAACATTTATAGCCAAAGACATGAAAATACGAGATGTTTTGTCTATGGCCATTCCACAATTCGTAAGGAGTCTTATTTAGAGAAGGTCTAATCAAAACTCTATTTAGAACATAGCATGTGGTATTCACTACCTCAACCCAAAAGTACTTAGGTAACTTAAGTTCATTAAGCATAGTTCTAGCCATTTCTTGTATAGCCCTATTCTTTCTTTCAACTACACCATTCTGTTAAGGTGTTCTAGAAGCTGAAAAGTTATGAGATATTCCTAATGAGTCACAATATTTTTCCATATCTTGATTTTTAAATTCTCTACCTCTATAACTCCAGATATTTTTTATTGTATATTCATTTGCATTTTGAATTTTCTTGCATAGTTTAATGAATTTTTCACACGCTTCATCTTTGTGACCTAAAAATAGCACCCCATGAATATATAGAATAATCATCAACTATAACAAATGTGTATGATTTTCCTCCTAAACTCTGAATTGGGTTTGGACCAAATAAATCTAAGTGTAGCATTTGAAGTGGCCTATTAGTAGAGATTACTTTCTTATTTTTAAAACTAGATCTTACTTGTTTTCCTAGTTGACATGCATCACAAATTTTATCTTTTACGAATTTTGCCTTAGGCAGTCCCTTAACTAAGTCTCTCTTAACTAGTTTAGATATTAAGTCCATGTTTGCATGTCCTAGTCTCCTATGCTAAATCCAAATAATATTATTCATAGCAGAAAAACAAGTTACGTGTTGAGAAGCAAGATTGTCAAAGCTAATGGTGTAGAAATTTTCATGATGATAAGCAGTAAACAATATTTTGTTTTTAGATTTGTTCTTTACAGTGCATTTGTCATGTTCAAATGAGACTTAATATGACGCCCCGATTATCGTGCAATTTTTTTTATAAACAATAATAAATCAGCCACATCAACAACCCTGTTACCACTCAACAATGCAACCCTAGGGGAATTACACCCCCTAGTCCAAGAACTCACCTTGTGTGTTAGGGTCTCATCTCCCTATGGTCTCAGAGCTCTATCACCTGGCTGATCTCTGTTCCCTGAAAAATTTAGATAATTTGGGTGAGACACATCTCAGTAAGAAGGAATGAATTATTTACAGTGTGTGACAATATGAGTTCATTTATAACACACTTTACTTCAAATCATCATTTCATCTAAGAAAAATACATTGATAAACATATTCTCTTAACCATATAGATACACAACACAAGTTTTTTATAAGCTTTAAAACCATTTCTGAAGTGCAATCATTTCCAACACCCGCGAAGTTCCTGAGAATAGGGAAGATTACCCGCCCATATAGGTAGCTTCCCTTTGCCCCAACACATTATGCAACCAAGTATGGCCATATCTGATACCTATCAAGGCACTCACCTTACTCAGTAAGCCCTTAGGCGGAAAGTTTCACTTCGCCTCAATTATTTATATTATTAACTCACACGGATCCATTTCTCAATTTTATCATTCTCGATTTCTCATTTTCCATTATTTCTGTCATTTCTCATTTTAGCCCATTTTTATCATTCTTTCACTTTCCATTTCCATTTCACTATCCAGCTTATGAGTATCCTTGGTATCTAGTACCAACATCATGTCTGTAACTCATGGCTACACTGAGGATCTTTATTTCCACGCCATACTTCCTCCTATGGTCAAGGTTGTGCGGCCCGAAGGATGGATCTAACAGTGGTTGGTCGACTCGGTTAGATCAAAATATCATATCACATATAACGCGTCTGTAGTATGACTGACCGGTTTACGGCTCTGATCCGGACTCAGGGGGCATAACAACTCTACTAAATAACTCAGTCGATTGTCACGCCACACGCTCCAAGAGTCCGTATGGTTGCACTACACCACTAGCAACGGTACCGTGCTCAATATCACAACCCATCATTAGGGTTTCCATAACCATCCATCAGGGTTATCACTACCACATACCTGCAATCATTATGCGGTATTGATATTTCATCAATCATATTTCAATGATCCCATTGCACTAGTCGCACTTTGCAATGTTTACATTTTCCTAGTATTCACAGTCAGTATACCCAATTCAATAATCACATTTCAAATCCATATTACAGTATTTGTATTTCCCATTTTCACATTTCAGTATATATGTTTCAGAAATCACATTCTCATTTTCATGTTTCAAAATTTTCATATCAATATACACTATTAATCTTATATCAGTATATCTCAATTCATCTCATAATAGTATATATTGCATTTCACCTATTTCAACGTTTCTCAAAATACCCATATCAGTAATTTACACAATCTCATTTTCATATAAATCATTTCTATTCACATATAAATACCATATTTCTTTATTTTCCACTAACATATCAATAATTCTCATTTCATTATTTTCTTAGAATTACTCATCATTATATTTCACATTTTTCATTATACGTCATATGCCACACAATTTTCATCTAATAGTCATAATATATTAATTTCACAAGGAAAAATACCATAACTTTATTTTCCAAATATTCATTCAATCAATAATATAAAAATACTACTATAATTTATTCCCCTTAACTGGCTTAGTAAAAGAGTTGTTAAAACCCAGATCCTACGCCCCTAGTGCTCAAAACTCAAATCCTGCAATTCACGTTTTTCTCAAATTAATTAATTAATTTCCCAAAATAATGCCCCTATAACCTTCCCTAGACTCCATATACTCCAAATTAACATTTAAACTAATATTTAACACCCTTATCTAGTTTCTTAAATTATGCCTGCAGGGTCCCGAAATTATACCCGTGGCGCTTACCCGAGCCCTGAATTCAATAATCCAAATTCAACCTCAAAATGCCCAAAATTATAACATTTTTAAATCTACATTAATTAAATAATAATTAGCCCCTTAATAACCCCCTTATCCCAATTTGGGGGTTATGCCTACGACAACCCCACGAGAAATCTGCTCCGCTAGACTTGTAGAGAATTATCTCTGAATTCTCGTGGTGGTGTCCGATCGTCAATTGGGTTTAAGATTTAAAAGAAATTAAGGTAAAAGTGGAAATTTAGCTTACCCTAGGAGATATGCCTACGCTGCTCCTATGACGAATCCGCTCCGGCAGGCATATCGGTGGCGGAGAATGGAGTCCAGCGATATTTTCTAATTTTCGATCGGGCAAAAATCAGCCGAAAATTTGAAGAGAGTGGGAGACAGAGACGAAGGAGAAAGAAACGGATTCAGGGGGGGCTCTCTGTTGCATGAATTTACAATTCTCCTGAAGCTTCTGCTTCAGGAGACGATATATATATATATATATATAATATAAAATAATAATAATAATAATAATAATAATAATAATAATAATATTATTATTATTATTATTATTATTATTCATATTATGATTATTTTAATATTTAATAAATAATAATAATATATTTTATTAATAAAAATTAAAAAAATAAATTTTAATTATTATTTTTTTCTTTTTTTATAAATTTAATTTAATTAATTAATTAATTATTTTTGAAATCGCCCCACTAATCTTGAATAGTCATATTTGAGGTTATTATATTCTCCCCTCCTTATAAAAATTTCATCATCGAAATTTGCTATTCATCACCTTTTTATTCTTAAAGGAAAACACCCAAATTTTATTAATTAACCTCATTTATGGCAAAGGAACACCATGGTTACTAAGACGGTTCTAGGAGATTACAACTATTCAAAATTCTCCCAAAGCCATTCACGTTCCAAAACTAAAAACTCAATCTATCCTACGTTACACTATACAAGTCAAACTACACAGTATTATTCACTTTATTCTGACTGGCTCAAGTCTAAACTCCATTGAATAAGTGACTCACTCGAAAAATGAGCAGCTCGGAAGCTATCCTAAGTATAGATGTTACATCATGTAAAACTCAGCCTATGGGCAAATTGTCTCCTCATTGAATGCTTTTTAATATCAAATTTTACGTTTTCCTAATCGAAAAAATGAAAGGTTACTGAACTCAGTTCAGATTTGGGGTTTTTAAATTGGTTAAGACTTACTTTGAAAAATTAAATGAACATGCAAATTAAATCTCTAAACCTAGTATGCACTGAATTAAAGAACAAAAATGGAAACCCTACGTCTAATCAAGCAAGAATTGGAACATGCGTTAACTAAAGACGGTAACTTTAAACACGGAATGAAAACATGCAATGACAAAACTCATTCAAACACATGCGCAGACAATAAAAACTGAACCTTTAACAAGAATCAAGAACTCGAACCAAAACACAAACACAAACAAAAATCTAATTCTTAAATGATAACGAAACACAATAAAAATACAAACTTTGATAAAACCGACCCTACTTAAACCGAGCTTCGACAAAAAGACTAAACTTTGAAAAAGCAACTTATTTAATTTCTTTAAACAAGAACATTTTTTTCTTTTGTATTTTATTCTCTTTTTTTTAAGAAATAAATCAGAATTTAATTAGAAGAAAAAAATTAACTCAAGAAATATTTAAATCTAATACTAACTTTAATTAAGAGAAAGATAAAAAAAATAAATAAAATTCAATAAAAAAATAAAATCCCTTAAACAATTATTCAAAA
Organism: Malania oleifera; assembly: GCF_029873635.1. Taxonomy (NCBI): domain Eukaryota; kingdom Viridiplantae; phylum Streptophyta; class Magnoliopsida; order Santalales; family Ximeniaceae; genus Malania; species Malania oleifera. Next base: position 9,096,926 of record NC_080425.1, on the reverse strand, counting down.
TTTGAAAATTTCAATAAACTTTAATAAATAAAAAAAACAATATTCAGTTGCAATAAAAAAAAAAAAAAAAGGAAAATGAGAGAGAGAAGAGTTGCAGAGGTGCTGCTGTAGAGGGTTGGAGACTCGAAGCTAATGGCTTGAGGGTGTGGCTGCTTTGTTCGGGTGCTGTGGAGGGGCTGGTGGTTGCTAGAGCTGGAGGAAGCCGAGGTGCTGGTGATGTTGGCTGCTGGTTTTGCTCGGAGGAACCTCTTGGGTAGCTGGAATTGGTCGGGTGTTCAGGTATCTTGGAGCTGAAGGCTAGCTGTGCTGCGACAACTGGTGGAGAGGGACTCTGGTGCACAATTAGCTAGAAGTATAAGGAAGGCTAGGAAACAGAGCAAGGGATTGAGAAAAAGAGGGAGCCGAGAGATAGGGAGAGAGTAAGAACAGAGAGAGAGCAAGATGAAAGGGATAAAGAGGAAGACTAGGGAAAGGGAGAAGAGAGAATAAGAGAGGGAGACTGAGAGAGAGGGAGAGAAGACAGAGGGAGAGTTTGAGGGAGAAGAGAGGGTGCCAAGGAGAGAGGGAGACCAGGGAAAGGGAGAGATTGGTGTGTGGGGCACACCCAGAAAAGAGGGAGATGGAGAGATTTAAATAGAGAATGGAAAGGGAGCCCTACAACCTAGATAGCCGATCCATTTCAAGGATCCGACCCGGCCTGCATGGTCGGGTCATGGTCGGGTCACTTCAAATGTTTTAATATTTTTTTTTCTTTTTTTCTCTCCACGATCATGGCCAATTTTGACCTTCCTGGAGGCCGTTACTCTCAAAGCTCAAAACATAGAAGTTTTAGATAATCCTCTTGTATTTCTCTAGAAATTTGAATCTTCTTAATTGGAGCTTAGACGGGAAAGTTATGCAAAAATTATGAACTGGTGCTGGTTTTAGCTCCTCGGAATTTTCTTGTAGTAAAAAAATGCCAAAAATTCATAAATTGCTTAATAAAACTCAAAAATTACAAATAGGGCACTTTGTTAAAATATTGGAAGTAATTAGCCATTTAATTAAAAATATAGGCTCTAATGATCGGATAAAGATACCTAATTACGCAGTTTTAGCATGCAATCACACACCCCCAACTAACGATTTGCTAGTCTTTAGCAAATAACATGAATAAATTTTAGGGCGGTGCCCACAACTACGAACTCTAGCACTCATGAAATGAATGCACATGCGACACAACCATACCATTTCACATATAAGAATATAACTGAATTTCACACTAGCTCATTCATATTCAATGCACACAACTCTGAAGTACGTCACTCATGTAAGTCCCATCGTTTATATGTCATTTAAGAATAATATACTCACATGAAGTTAACTAGTGGCACAATTCAGAGTTAATGCGGTTATATAAGTTCGAGTATAAACAGGTAAACTCTCAAGGTGTGTGTGATGTGTGTGACTCAGTACACTTAGGATACCAGTGGACACCTACAAAACGGTCGCTTTGACTCGGCCTAACTGGTATACCCTCAAGACCACTCAGAAGGAATGGGTTCACTCGTCATATGTGAGGAGGAGTGTTGCGATCAAACATCCCACATACTAAAAGGAACAAACACTAAGTATATGGAGTGGACTAGTCTGAGAAGGATCTAACCTATCTATAAGGTGTCGGGTCCTTCACCCTAGCATCTTCTCACCTACTCGCCATATCCAACCGAAACCACCCTAGATCAACTTGTGCACAAACTTGTCGTGAATACATTTGAGGCATTAACCGGTTGAAGAATCTTCGTATGTGGAGAACATGTGTCGTGTCCTTGACTTTTTGTGGTATTTCTGTGGAGTAGACATTAGCATTTCATGTCATGTGCATTTCTATTTCTTATTCTTTCTTCTACTCATTCTTCATTTTCTGTCTTTTCTTGATCAATTAGGACAATCGTTACACTTCTTTTGTCATCTTCATACCATCAATGGGAATTAAGCTCGAAAAGTGGTCCATGAACTAAGTCTATCTCTAGGAGTGGCTCAGCCTTTACATCTTGAGTAGGCTACAAGACCTAGGTTTCTATCTCCCCACTAGATGTCACCTCTAGGCTAGCAAATAAAAAATAGAGACTAGTGTACAAGGAATCATCCAGAAGAAAGGAGGACTGAGTTTTGTGAACTCCGATTTGATGTTAACACTAAAAAGGATGATAATTAGCTCAAGGATATCTCATAAGGTGTCATAGTCGCCATGGGTGTTCTCTCAGTGCTCTCAGGAAACCCTAAGTGCAATGAATCACGTGAATGTATTTATTCAGTCTCATGAGATTTCGTGTAAATACAAGAAATTGTATAACCAGATTAGCACGAGTGTACTACCAATCAATTCTTCATGGAGTCACAAAATCATATAAAGAGAAACTACGCATAAATGACTTAAGTGTGTAATTCTTAAGTATGGCATAACTCAGTGTAATTCCCCACTACTCTTCCTTTCTTTCCCTTTTTTTTTGTTATATATATATAACCTAGTACGTATATGTGCACAGTGTCACATGCGAAAGCTCATCCCCCCCAAACAAAAGTGGAACATTGTCCTCAATGTGAAAGCAAAGGGAAAATAGAAAATTTGTGCACGGGAAAAGTAGGACGTACCTAGGTGGCGAAGTAATGGAAAAGGAAAACTGAACTACAAGAAAAAGGGCCTGAAAACTAACTAAAAATAAAATAAGGTAAAATAAAATGAAAAGAAGGAAAAGAAAAACATCACAGCTATCTGGCGGAGGCTCTAGAGGAATTTTGTCTTGTGGGTGCAGGTCTACAAATTGCACTAGTGAGTCTCCAAATTTGAGCCACCACAATGGATTAGTCTTCATACCTGCATGAAAGTCAACCTCAAATGAATTAATACTTTTCAAAATACCAAACAATATGTGTACAGATTGACTTTCTTGTTTTAACAAAAAGGGTCTTTATTCAACATATTTTTCAGGAAATTTACTTCTTTACAAACTAGTGTTTGAGGGAAAGTTATTGGAACAATTACCTTTTGTTATTCATAAGCATTAGCATTTAAAGACTTACCTGGTTCCTTGAAAATTAGACTCTCACCAGTCTGTTCACCCTCTTTATCGGGTGTACCAATCATCTTACCATTGCAGGGATCTATTTCAGCATTGGGCTCTTTGACATCTAATTCAGTCAAGAGTGGCGGTTCCACGATTTCCAAGCTCTAAGGGCGAGGTACCATAGGTTCGTACTCCTTATTAGTATCAGCCTCCTCATTAACTTTCTGCTCCACTTCTAGGCCCGTTTCCTCTGATTTTTATTCAAATTTTTCTGTTGCAATCATACTTTTAGGTGTCGGGACAACTGATTATCTATCAATGAGCATTTCAAATTGGGGAACTTCCTTCCCTCTTCTCAAAGTAATGTCGGCCTCTGCTGTTTCAAGAGAAACATTGTGTATTTTTTTTTTGTTATTGCTGGTATTCTTGAGGATTAGGCTGAGGTTCCATGGGCAATTCCTTTTCTTCTAAGATGTCCAACTGCGTGCTCATCGCATTAATGATATCTCGCAATTCATTATGATGATTGACTTAAGTTTGCATGAACTTATGGAGCATGTTCACCATCTATGTCATGCTATCATCAGGGAGTCCTGACAGCGCACAGCTCTGAGGCATCTATTGTGGCTGATATTGAGGTGGAGGATTGTCTGGATAGTATGTTGGCTCAGGTGCATCTCTACCACTGATTGTGGTGATAGGGTGTATTGTCATAGGTTCCTAATTATATTGTATATTCTACTATGGGACACATTCATCTAGGTAATCAAAGAATGATAGTACCTGATCAGGATCCTCACTGACGGGTTCTCCATTGCACATGGTTTGGACGAAGTACTTGCAATCAGGGGTAAAAGCAGTATAAAAACAATCAGCTAACCTCCATAAGCCAAACCCATGATGTGGACAAGTACTTAGAAGATTCTTAAATTGCTCCCAGCAAGCCCGAAATGTCACATCATCTTGCTGCACAAACTGAATAATCTGTTCCTGCAAAAATAGAGTTTTTTGTAAGGGACAAAACGTATGCAGCAATTCGCGCTCCATATCAACCCAACTAGTAATAGAGTAAGGTCTTAAGGAATGAAACCACATCTATGCCCCATCCTGCAAAGAAGCAATAAATAAATACAGTCTAGTTGATTCATCAGTTCTAGCATGAGAGAAAAACATATTGTAGGTTAACTAGAACTCTGATAGGTGCTGATAAGGGCACTCAGATTCGGTCCTGTAGAACTATGGTAGCAATGACGTCCTCCCGTGCTGCATCATGAAATCAAGCTCTTCATTAGGCAAAACAATGGAAGAGGATGCAACGGCGTATTCAAGTTACAAAAAGTCCATTATCGTGCGCGGTGCAGGAGCAGCCATATTTATGTGATTATTTTTTTTTTCAAAACTCAATTTTTATTTCTTTTTTGTTTTATTCTTTTTTTGTCTTTTTATTTTTCATAAGACTAATTAAAATGATGGGAAAAATGCTATTTGGAGACTAAGACCGACATTCCCCGGCAACAACGCCAAAAACTTGACTTACTCAAAAAATGAGCTGCTCAGAAGCTATCCTAAGTATAGGAGTTACGTCGTGTAATACTCAACCCAAGGGCTAGATCGTCTTCTCAGGGAATGCATTTTAATATCAAATTTTATGTTTTCTAAATCAAAAAAATGAAAGGTTGCTGAACTCAGTTCAGATTTGGGGTTTTCAAGATTGGTTAAGACTTACTTTGAAAAATTAAATGAACGCGCAAATTAAATCCCTAAACCTAGTATGCACTAAATTAAAGAGCAAAAAGGAAAACCTTACGTATAATCAGGAAGGAATCGGAACATGTGTTAACTTAAAACGGTAACTTTAAACATGGAATGAAAACATGCAATGACAAAACTCATTCAAACACATGCGCAGACAATAAAAACTGAACCTTTAACAAGAAACAAGAACTCAAACCAAAATGCAAACACAAACAAAAATCTAACACTTAAACGATAATGAAACACAATAAAAATACGAACTTTGATAAAACTGGCCCTACTTAAATCGAGCTTCGACAAAAAGACTAAATTTTGAAAAAGCAACTAATTTAATTTCTTTAAAGAAAAGAAATTTTTTTCTTTTGTATTTTATTCTCTCTTTTTTTAAGGAATTAATCAAAATTTAATCAGGAGAAAAAAAAAATTAACTCAAGCAATATTTAAATCTATTACTAACTTTAATTAAGAGAAAGATAAATAAAAAAAAACAAACTTCAATAAAAAAAAAATCCCTTAAACAATTATTCAAAATCTGAAATTTTCAATAAACTTTAGTAAATAAAAAAAATATTCAGTTGCAATAATAATAATAAAAAAAAAAAAGGAGATAGAGAAGAGTTGCAGAGGTGCTGCTGCAGAGGGCTAGAGACTCGAAGCTGATGGCTTGAGGGTGTGGGTGCTCTGTTTGGGTGCTGTGGAGGGGCTGGTGGTTGCTGGAGCTGGAGGAAGCCGAGAGTTGCAGTGCTGGTGTGGTTGGCTGCTGGTTTTGCTTGGAGGAACCTCTTGGGTAACTAGAATTGGTCAGGTGTTCGAGTAGCCTAAAGTTGGAGGATGGATGTGTTGTGACAACTGGTGGAGAGGGACTCTGGTGCACGGTCGGCTGGAAGCAAAAGGAATGTCAGGAAACAGAACAAGGGATTGAGAAAGAGAGGGAGCCGAGAGACAGGGAGAGGGTAAGAACAGAGATAGAGCAAGATGAAAGGGAGAGAGAAGAAGACAAGGGAAGGGGAGAAGAGAGAATAAGAGAGGGAGACTAAGAGAGAGGGAGAGTTTGAGGGAGAAGAGAGGGTGCCAGGGAGAGAGGGAGACCAGGGAACGGGAGAGATTGGTGCGCGGGGCACACCCAGAAAAGAGGGAGAAGGAAAGATTTGAATAGAGAAGGGAAATGGACCCCTATGACCCAGATAGCCGACCCATTTGAAGGATCCAACCCGGTCTGCATGGCCGGGTCACATTAAATGTTTTAATATTTTTTTTTTCATTTTTTCTCTTTGCAATCATGGCCAATTTTGACCTTCCTGGAGCCCGTTTAATTCAAATCTCAAAACATGGAAGTTGTAGATAATCCTCTCTTCTTTCTCTAGAAATTCAAATCGTCTCGATCGGAGCTCACAGGGGAAAGTTATGTATGAATTACGAACTAGTATTGGTTTTAGCTCTCGGGAATTTTCTTGCGATAAAAAAATGCCAAAAATTCATAAATTGCTCAATAAAACTCATAAATTGCAAATAGGGCAATTTTTTAAAATATTGGAAGTAATTAGGCGTTTAATTAAAAATATAAGCCCTAATGATCGGATTAAGATGCCTAATTACGTAGTTTTAGCACGTAATCAATAAGTGTGGATATCTCTAGCGCATCTGATCCTCTAATTCCTAGGAAGCCTCCTCAATGAAATGATTGCACCATAAAACTTTTACCAGTGGAATTTTCTTCGTACGTAACCCTTGTTCCTTCTAGTATAAAATCTACATTGACACCTCTTCATAAGCTAAGATATCACCCAACTCCAGTGCTTCATAGCTGATCACATGGGAGGGGTCTAGGATGTATTTCCTCAGCATAGAAATGTGGAATACGTCATGGATCCTAGACAGGACCGGTGGTAATGTCAACAGATAGGCAACTGGGCCCACTCTTTCAAGAATCTCGAATGGCCTAATATACCTAGGACTCAGCTTACCATTCCTCCCGAACCTCATAACCCCTTTCAGTGGTGCCACCTTCAAGAACACGTGATCTCTTGCATCAAACTCCAATTTTGTCCGGCGAGTATCTGCATAACTCTTCTGCTGACTCAGTGTTGTCCTGATCCTGTCTCTGATGAATTTGACTTTATCCTGAGTCTGCTGTATTTGTTCTGGCCCCAATATCTATCTCTCCTCAATCTCATCCCAGTATAATAGGGATCGGCACCTCCTGCCATACAGCGCCTTATACGGTGCCATCTCAATGCTGGCCTGGTAGCTGTTGTTATACACAAACTCGACTAATGGCAATTACTGCATCCAACGACCTCCAAAGTCTAGCACACATGCTCACAGCATGTCCTCCAGAATTTGTATTGTCCTTTGTCTGGCCATCTATCAGAGGATGAAAAGCTGTGCTGAACGACAACTGAGAACCCATAGCCCCTTGTAGACTCTTCCAAAGACGAGATGTGAACCATGGGTCTTTGTCCGAAACTATGGACACTGGGATGCCATGGAGCCTAACTATCTCCTGAATATATAACTTAGTCAATCTATCCATGGAGTAGTTAACTCTGATCGGTAAAAAGTGCCTTGTATTTGTTAATCGATCCACCACCACCCAAATAGCGTTCTGTCCACGCAACGCTGGCGGTAATCCTGTGAAAAAATCCATCGTTATATGCTCCCACTCTGATACTGCCTTCACACAGGCTAAATATCGCTGACAGCCTTCTAATAACAATCTACGCGCTTGAATAGAGGATAGTAATTGAGGTGGGGTGCGTACACATGATCCCATGAATTTGTACTCCTATTCCTCTAGAGGTATGAACACTACCTCTTTTTGATGGCAGTCAATACTGCTATAGTGGACAGTTAGCCAGTCCATCCCCAAGATTGCCTCAAATCCATGCATATCTAAAACAACCAGATTAGCTGACAAAGACCTCTCCTAAATACCCACTGGACAGTCCCTGAGTACCTTTAAGCATATTCCTACAGCCCCAGTTGGCGTAGCAACGGGCAAACTAATATTTAATTACTAAGTTTCAAACCCACACAACTTAACATATTCTCGGGCAATAAAAGAATGAGTCGCCCCTGAATCAAACAAGGCAGTAGCTTTAAATGACAATATTGAAATAATACCTATCACCACATCTCCTACCACCTCAGCATCTCCCGGCGTCAATGCATAAACTCGCACCGGAGCAGTATTCCTTTGTTGTCTGCCTCGAGTCGCCTGATAGCCTCCTCTATATAGTCTAGGAGTAGCTGCTACCATTGGTTGGGCCTAATAGTTTCTCGCGATATGTCAAGGTTGGTGGCACTGATAACAGACAACCTCCCTCACTCGACACTCTCCTGGGTGTCTCCTGAAACATTTGGGACAAGGACGAGGCATCTGTCTACCCTGTACGGCTCGATCTCCTCCTCCCTGTCATCATTCCCCTCTGCTATCATATCTCCTCCACGAACCTCGACTGGACGCTACCTGAAAATTAGGAGGCACGAGCCTTTTCCTCTGGCTCTGTGCTACTGCGCCTCTCAGTAGGCCGCTATTAATCACTGCAACCCTGTCTACTATCTCTACGAAGGCCTAAGCTCAGAAACCTACCACCCAACTCATATAGGTTCCGCCTCAGGCCCTCCTCAAACTTCCTCACTTTCCTTTCCTTATTTGGAACCAGATACGTGGTGAATCGGGATAGCTCAATGAATCTCGCTGTATACTGTAGCACTATCAAAGGCCCCTGTGTCAGATACAGAAACTATGATGCCTTTGCACTCCTGACCATAGCGGGAAAGTATAGCTCAAATAAAATCTCCCCGAAGCAACTCCATGTCATTGCTATAGGGTCAGGCCTCTGCTTCTCCAATAATCTCACCGACCTCCACCAGCGCTTTGCTTCTCCAGTCAATTTAAATGTGGTAAATAACACCCTCTACTCGTCTATACATGACAGAACTTCTAATATCTCCTTTATGTCCTGAATCCAGTTCTCTGCTACTAGTGGGGCCGCTCCTCTAGTAAAAGACGGGGGGTCGCATATGCATGAATTGCTCGGTCGTGCAACTCCGCTCCCCCGAGCTCCTGGCCATCTCCGCCATCACCTGCTAGGTGATTCTACACAATACTGCATCAGGGTCTCCACCATCCATACTAGAAGGTCCTACTCCATCACCTCCTGCACTTGTGTTACTGTTCCCCGGATTCATCCTACAAAGGAAGCAACTAATCTCAACATATAATTACTATCACACAACCAATAAACTGCTATAATTCATAAATTGCTCTTCTACGAACATTTATCTCCACATCCTTAATCCTCATTTAAGATTCAATCCTACCACTCGGAAACAAGAGCTAGCGATAATATTCCTGGTTTTCCTAAAATTGTCACCCTAGGAAAAACACAGAAACAACCCTGCTACTCCTGTCTCAAGGCTGCAAGATAGAACCTTAAATTCTCACCTCATCCTTTAACAATCACTAACTCACATTCCAATCTACCCGTCTCCTATTTTCCTCGAAATCCACTCCTATACTCTGGTATTGTATTCCACTGTTTACTAAAGTCTACAAAACCTAGCAACCTAGGCTCTGATACCAAACTGTGACGCCTTGATTTTCGTGCAAATTTTTTTATAAACAATAATAAATATTCACTCGTCATCAATAATATTCACAAATTGGGCACGTCAACAACCTTGTTACCACTCATATGACCCGACCCGCATTGGGTACCGGGTAAAAAGTCATTTCATTTATACAACCTAACAGTGGAAGACAGTATATACTAAACAACTAGAATACAATACCCAGAGTATCAACATACATATATATACATTACCATCACACACCCAAAAACAACACAACCCTAGGGGAATTACACCCCCTAGTCAAAGAACTCATCCTGTGTGTCAAGGTCTCAGCTCCCTATGGTCTCGGAGCTATATCACCTGGCCTATCTCTGTTCCCTGAAAAATTTAGATAATTTGGGTGAGACACATCTCAGTAAGAAGGAATAAATTATTTACAGTGTTTGGCAGTATGAGTTCAGTTATAACATACTTTACTTCAAATCATCATTTTATCTGAGAAAAATACACTAATAAACATATTCTTATAACCATATAGATATACAACACAAGCTTTAATAAGCTTTAAAACCATTTCTTAAGTTTAATCATTTCCAACACCTGTGAAGTTTCTGAGAATAGGGAAGATTACCCACCCATAAAGGTAGCTTCCCTTTACCCTAACATGTTATGCAACCAGGTATGACCACATCTGATACCTATCAAGACACTTACCTTACTCGGTAAGCCCTCAGGCAAAGAGTTTCACTTCAACTCAATTATTTATATTATTAAAAAACACGGATCCATTTCTCAATTTTATCATTCTCTATTTCTCATTTTCCATTATTTATTTCATTTCTCATTTTAGCCCATTTTTATCATTCTTTCACTTTCCATTTCCATTTCACTATCTAGCTTATGAGTATCCTTGGTATCTAGTACCAACATCGTGTCTGTAACTCATGGCAACCCTAAGGATCTTTCTTTCCACGCCATGCTTCCTCCCATGGTCAAGGTTGGGCGGCCCGAAAGCTGGATCTAACTACGGTTGGCTGACCCGGTTAGATCAAAATATCATATCACATATCTTGCAACTATAGTATGACTGGCCAGCCTATAGCCCTGATTCGGACTCAGGAGGCACAACAATTCTACTAAAAAGCTTAGTCGACTGTCACGCCACACGCTCCAAGAGTCCGTGTCGTTGCACTACACCACTAGTAACGGTACCGTGATCAATATCACAATCCATCATTAGGGTTTCCAACCATCCATGAGGGTTATCATTACCATATACTCGCAATCAGTATGCGGTATTGGAATTTTATCAATCATATTTCAATGATCCCATTGCAGCAGTCGCACTTTGCAATGTTCACATTTTCTTAGTATTCATAGTCAGTATACCCAATTCAATAATCATATTTCAATTCCATATTGCAGTATTCATATTTCTCATTTTCACATTTCAGTATATACGTTTCAGAATTCACGTCCTCATTTTCACGTTTCAATATTTTCATATTAATATACACCATTAATCTCATATCATTATATCTCAATTCATCTCACGATAGTATATATCATGTTTCACGTATTTCAACATTTCTCAAAATACCCTCAAAATACCCATGTCAATAATTTACACAATCTCATTTTCATAGAAATTATTTGTATTCACATATAAATACCATATTTAATTATTTTCTACTAACATATAAATAATTCTAATTTCATTATTTTCTTAGAAATTGGTCATCATTATATTTCACATTTTCCATTATGCATCATATGCCACACAGTTTTCATCTAATATTCATAATATATTAATTTCACAAGGAAAAATACCATAACTTTATTTTCCAAATATTCATTCAATCAATAATATAAAAATACTACTATAATTTATTCCCCTTACCTGGCTTACTGAGAGACTCGTTAAAACCCATATCCTACGCCCCTAGCGCCCGAAACTCAAATCCTACAATTTATGTTTTTCCCAAATTAATTAACTTATTTCCCAAAATAATACCTGTATAACCTTCCCTAGGCTCCATATACTCCAAATTAACACTTAAACTAATATTTAACACCCTTACCTGGTTTCTTAAATTATGCTTGCAGGGTCCCGAAATTACACCCGCGGCGTTTACCCGAGCCCTGAATTCAATAACCCAAATTCAACCTCAGAATGCCCAACATTCTAACATTTCTAAATCTACATTAATTAAATAATAATGATCCCATTAATAAACCCCTTATCCCAATTTTGGGGTTATGCTTACGATGACCGCTCCACTAGACTTGTATAGAATTATCATTAGATTCTCGTGGTGGTGTCCAATTGTCAATTAGGCTTAAGATTTAAAAGAAATTGAGGTAAACATAGAAATTTATCTACCCCACAAGATATGCCTACGCCGCTCTTACGATGAATTAGTTTCGGTAGATATGTCGATGGCGGAGAATGGAGTCCAGTGATATTTTTTGATTTTCGATTGGGCAAAAATCAGTCGAAAAATTGAAGAGTGATCACTCTACTTAATGGTAAAAGTGATCATTGTAATGTATATTATACAAGTTTGGTCACTGTTATGTACAATTGGCTGATACAGGGCAAGGGTCTCAGTGAGAATGGAATGAGAATTTTGTATTCACCATAACTGGTGAGGTCTCCGAACTCAGGATGAAGATCATGGACAACGATAGTGCTACTCAAGATGATTTTGTGGGAGAAGTAACGTGAGTTAAAATTTATTATCAGTTGTTTCTTATTTTCTTTTCTTTTTTATTTTATTATTTGCTCAAAGTACAGACTTGGTTTCCTACCTTTTTATGCATTATACCTGTTGCTTGGCTTTTCACTTGTAAATATGGAATTCAAAGATTGTGAACCATGGATGTTTGTACATTGCCCCTTGATCAGTGCACTACCTTAAATTTTTCACACCATTTGAAGTTTCAGTACAGTTGTTGAGATTACTCTGACTAAAGATGTTTAGAAAGGGGACTATTTAATGAAATCACATAATGACTGTTCTTTAGATTTTCATTGCCTTCAATTTCAGAAAACACAAACAGTAGAGGGGAGAAATCACATTCTCCAAACCATAAACGTCCTTATTGTAAAATGCATTGTAGCCATTCAGTTTCAATGGGAGTTTTATATCTTCCATGAGTATTATTTTGTATAGCCTCTTTGATTCTTGACTAGTCATTGTAGGAACTAAACAATAAATCAGCTTCTAACACTTAGCTTAAACATGTTCATTTGGCTTGGTGTACAAGTGTGACAAGTTACTTGCAGTATGTTTTGCATCTTGCGAATTTGTATACAACTTGAAAAAATTATATGGAATGGTTATTCTCAATAATCTTGATTCTTGAAAGCACTTCCAGTAGTTATGAAATTTGATTTATGTTTTCAATAAATCATTCTTAGTTGCATAGCTTGCTTGATTTCAATTAATTTTCTTGGCGACGAAAGATAATAATAAAAAAATAAATTGGTAATAATCCACCATTGCTTTTATTAGAAGTTAAATAGAAATCTTAGTTTCTAGATTATTATTATTATTATAAAATGTCACTACTTTTTTTTTTTTTTTTTGTGAGTGTTTAAAGTCTTTTAGGCATGTTTAGTCATGAATGCTTTTTAAATGAACTAAGCCTACATTGCCTCATTTCTTATGATTCCTAACCTTCACTCATCCTTTCAAAAATATTTTAACATTCATTTTATCATATATAATTAGGTAACATTCATTCTAGACTAGCATGCAATTAGGTAACAATCAACAATTCACAATATATAATTTATCTATTAAATTAAGAATATAAATAGCAAAGAACAGTGGATAGTACTGAGTTCGGTGTAGTATTGTTATTCATCTAGGCATATGGACATGAATGAGCAACCACAAGCTCAATACACATCCTTATTCAAATACGGATTTCAATACTTAACACATGCTGTCTTACATGTATGCATGATCATAAGGTGCACGAACACACTCTTAATTCTAGGCAATTTATTCATCTAAAGTGACCATCACATAACATTCAAATAACATATATTTACACTTTTTCTTTCCGAATATAGCAGTGTTATCCCAACTAAGTGCACATTTTATCTCAAACAAGTGCCAAATCCCAGCTTTCCTAACCACCGCTTAATTCAGAAATGCCAACAAGTAAAGCTATCATCCGTACAAGATGAATATCTATCATATGAAAATTTCCCAACAAAACAAGATATACAACTATGATAACAATAATAAAAAAAAATATGTACGCGTTATGCAACCATATCAAGTAATTAGAGATAACAACATCTAAAAGCAGGATGGATCCATAAGGAGAATGCATTTAGAAGGAAGATGCATCCAAAACAAAGATGAATTCAAAAGGAAGCCGCATCCAAAACGAAGATGCATCCACAAGGAGGATGCATCCAAAAGGAGGTTGAATCCGTAGAGAGGATGCATAGGCACATCCATAAGGAGGATGCTTTCATAAGGATGATGCATCCAAAAAGTGCAACACTGATGGAGCTTTCTGAAATAACAAAGATAAAAAAAATAATATTATTCGATGAAAAAAAATAATTATAAACTTGAATTGAAAATATATGCATCATGTCATTGAATTGGTGAAATTGTAATTCAATATGGGCAAGGTGTTCGATGAGTAAAGCATATTCAAAGAACCCAAAACCTAAAGCAAGCATTTATTTATTGCCAAAAGTCTCAATGTTTTTTTGAAACAGAGAATCTTGTAAAATCAAGTTTATTTTTTCAAAACACTGAAAAATTCCATCTAATTCAAGCTATCATTTTCAATGAAATTCTTTGAATATGTTAAATTTACATATACATTATTGAAGCTTCTATACAATTGAAAGATATCAAACATGACATTTACTATATTGAGTTTTAACATCAGAGTGCATTTCTACTCAAAATTCCCATTTTTATGAAATATTGTCTCATATTCAAAATTTTGATTAAAATTTTGATAAGTTCCATTAATGCTTCAAGATTTTGATAAAATTTGAATGATCTGTGGACGTCTTGAAGGCACTTTTGTAAGATAGAATTGACCTTTTTTGTTTGATGATGGTGAAAATTGGAAACTGTCGTAGAAATTTTGACTTGTTGAAATTTAAAACCATATCTATACATGGTTCTATTTTGGATAAATTACTTCCATCCCTTTTGGCTATAATTCTATATCTGTCATGTGATTTTGAAAACTATAACTCCCAAACTCTATTGCAAGTAATGCAAAAAACATCCAAAATTGATTCAAAATTTGAAAATTGTTAAGTGGCACCATTCATACTGAACAATTCAGGTATCAATATGCTTATCATATAAAGATAAATGCGTTTGTTATCATTTGTAGCTCATATTCAGTTATATGTATCATATTAGTCAAAGACACTGCTGACCTTCTTCTCTTACCATGTGCTGCATTTAGTTTACAAGTTGACTCTTAAATTGGCTTGTATTGGAATATATATTAGACGGGTATCATGGCACCTAGGATCAAGTTTATTTATTTTTTTATCATTGTCAACTTGAGAATCAAAATGTGAATTGAAACCCCAATTTTGGGAATCAAGAATTAAGTCTTAAAGATTCAGTACAAGTTTCAAAAATTGATTCCAAATTACATGCATATATTGCTATACATAAAACAAACAAAATCTTAAAATACTTTTGCACAAGTACTATGTTAAGCCATAAGTACCATACATACCTTCTAATGAGAGGAGCCACCCGCTTCATCTGGTCAAGATTGGCGCGTCATTTGCTTGAGCTGCGCTTGCCTATTCATCACGTCTTGTAGCTCGGCTTGAAAGGTGGAGACCGTGTCCTCCGCACGATACTCGGCGTCTCGACGCGCTCGTTTCATGTCTGCACGAGCTACCGCACCCATGGATGATGATGTTGTTGGGGCGATGTATCCACTTCC
This sequence comes from Malania oleifera, assembly GCF_029873635.1. Taxonomy (NCBI): domain Eukaryota; kingdom Viridiplantae; phylum Streptophyta; class Magnoliopsida; order Santalales; family Ximeniaceae; genus Malania; species Malania oleifera. The sequence continues at coordinate 9,081,585 of NC_080425.1, read as the reverse complement.
AAGACCTTCCACCCAGCATCTCGCTCGTTCCCCAAGCACCTGGGAAGTTTTCTGGAAATCTGTCATCTACTGACTCTCCTCTGAAACAGGTGCATCCCTTAGCTTGACTATCCATGCCTAATTTTAGTTATGAAAATGATAAAAAGGAATAAGTAAGACTATAACTTTGATGTTTTGAATCAAGTAATAAACTAAATATTTTGTTTCACTTACATGTTTTCCCTGCGCACCCTCGCACCACTCTCCCGATCGCCGTTGGTGTGTTCTCTGATAAAGATCCGACAGCGGCTCCTCTGCGTCAGTCTTAGGATCATGCTACATTATTATATAAGACATAATTAGTATTAAGTCATGTAATGGTCAGATAGTTTTATATATAGTAATTGCCCGTTGATAATTTACGAATAACCTCGATCCACCACAATGCGTTGTAGGGAGTTTGTTGCAATTCGCAGCATTAGCTTCACATATGGCCTACAAGGAAGATGTAATGACGGTTTATTAGCGACATCAATGTGAAAAAATAGTGATTATAATACAAACACATCACCTAATAGTGTGCATCACAAAAATGGCGCCACACCACCTCCCAATCCTTTTGGGATATCTTATCGTATGGCCATGCTTCTGCTTGATCTCCCATCGCCCGAAAATCCTCCCACATTTTCAAGCGATAGCACTTAAATTTATTGCACAATTGGACGTCCACCACCCTCTTCGCATGGTTAGCCTCGACGATGTCTATATCGAACTCTTCCTGCATTGGTAATACATTTAGAATGTTAAATAGTTGTTATTTGGCTAGTATATTAAAAGTAAAAATAAAAAATAAAAAAAAGGGTTTGGGATTTCTTACCAAAATGTCTGTGTAAAGAACCATGCGCTGCTCCTGAGTCACCTGCGGCGAGCTGAAGGTCGTGATTGGAGCATACTGTCAGCATATAATGCCGAGCTCCCGAATCCACGAGGTCCACCAATCGTTAAGTGGGGTGGTGTAGCTTGGAGGAATGTCGATCCGAATCTGCTACTTAGTCCTCTCCAGGTGCTTCTTCAGCGACACGTTCTTCGCTGCACCACGGCCTGAGCTCACTATGGATGTAGATGCGGAAAGCAGAGTTAAATTAAGAACAACATTATAATCATCACATGAATAACTAACATTAATAGTTGAAATGTAAATAAATTAATCGTATCCTTACCAACACTGCTCATCATGGTCGGCAACTCACCCTGCGTATCAGTCGTATAAGTGGTATCCATGTCGGGCCGAGGTCCCGATGGCTCAGACAATGGTGCTGCCGCATCAAGACCAACGGGCTCCGCCGGTCTCGGGGATGTCAGATCATCCTCATGCAATGTAGTCAAGTGCTTGGAAGGAAGTCGGCCATGTCGACCTCCTAGTGCCATATCTGCAAATTATTAGACAAGTAAATATAAGAAGTACAAATATTTGATGGATGCATAATCCATATATTTTAAGTTATTTACACATATCAAATGCATAGTGACAAACATAACAAGCTTCCCCCCTTATACGTCCTCAATATCGGTATCATCCTCACTTTCTAAAGTGTCTTCCTCTTCACTACAGTACTCAACCCTTATTTCATCTTCCCAATCCGTTTCCTCTTCGTCGATGAAGTGAACATCTACAGAAGGTTCAATTGTAATGTCAACGGTCCCTATGGGTTTTTCCGTGGCACCATCCGTATTCAATGGTATAGGATTGGCTCCTTCTTCGACAACATTGAAAGAAAATTACACTATTGCACTGACAGATGGCTCATCTTCTTGGAATGTAGCCTCACTGGCACTATTCTCCCCATTTGCAACTTTTGTAACAGCATACAAACTTCAGAGAGGAATCTTTTGGGCCACTTTCTATTCACCCTTCAATTTGGTGTCTTTAAGGTAAAACACTTGTTCTGCCTGCGTCGCAAGCACAAAATGGTCATTTTGATACCAGGTCTTGCTAAAATTGACAATGGTAAAGTAGGCCTCTGTGTTTATCTCAGTCTTTTTCTTGCCAATGTCCCACCAGGTACACTTGAAGAGGTGGATGAGTCTGTTGGCTCCATAGCTAAGCTTTATAATGTCATCCAAAACGCCAAAGTAGTCAATTTCTTCGTCTTCTTTTGTGCCTAGCGTGGCAACCCCACAATTTTGGGTTCCTCTATGTAGTTCGAGGGACTTTGTATGAAATCCTAACCCATTGACAATGCAACCACTGTAGCAGTTAACTCATTAATTGAGGCCACATGCCAACGTGTACAAATATTTACTTGTCGTTGGTTCCTTATTTTAATACATCACTTTCATCTATTAAATAAACAGGAATTTAGAAGAATAAACCATCAATAGGGAAAATGTACATTGCTTCTAACTCAAGCAGTATTTTTTATTTACATGACTCCCAAACCAATTAATAAATTTGTTCTTATGTCTTTCGTCAACATTCCGTTCATTTTGGGCCAAAAGTTCAGCTTTATGTTCACTATATGCAACGGTAGTACATGTTAATGTCAACTAAGTTTATAAATATGCATATGTAAATACAATGCAAAGAAAGGAGTTTGGAACCACATACTCGATATATGGAACAGTTTCATCACAATTATTGAGGACGTAAAAATGAGCCTTTTGTAGGTCGTCTATATCAATGAAATCGTAAAATCATGTACCGAGAGGCTGAATATTTTCTCAAAATATAGAGCTCCTTGATTCTTTATCTTCGGCATTAATAGTATGAACGTCTACATTTCGCTCCTCACGAGTGAACCTTGTGTCAATATCATGTAGACACATTGAGCAAAATGCAAGACATTCACTGTCAATGTATGCCTTAATGATTGAACTTTCCGGTCATGCCTTATTGCGCACATACCCCTTCAAAGTAGACAAGAACCTGTGCATTTTACATAGCATTATAGACTTGTAGATACAAAAAATAAAAAAACAAAAAAGAAATCACGTGACCTTTATATAAGGACTTTATAATTTACCTCTCAATAGGATACATCCAACAATATTGAACCGGTCCTCCAATTATGGCCTCCCTTGGTAAATGGACGGCTAGGTGGACCATCACATCGAAGAATGGTGGCAGAAATATTTTCTCCCACTTGCATAGCATGATCATGATGTCATCCTCTAATTGTTCAAGTACGTTTACGCTCAATTTTTTGGAGCACAATTGTCGAAAAAATATTCCTAGCTCAATCAGCACTGATTGAACGTCTTTAGTCAAGTGTCCATGAAGGAAAACAGGTAGAACCCATTGTAGAAGGACGTGACAGTCATGACTTTTCATTCCTAGCATCTTCCTATCCTTTGTGTTTATGCGTCGAGCTATGTTCGATGCATATCCATTAGGGAACTTCACTGATTTCAGCCATTCGAATAATTTATTCTTCTCATCCTTCGAAAATGTGTAACAAGATGATGGCATAAGAATTTTTTTTCCCATCACAAAATAATTGCAACTCAGGTTGTATTCCCATATCTTCCGTATCCCGACGAGCATTTGCAGTGTCCTTTGTCTTTCCATTTATATCCAGCAATGTACCAACGACATTATCAAAAATGTTCTTTTTGATGTGCATGACATCCAAGTTGTGGCGTAGTGGAAGATATTTCCAGTATGGTAACTCGAAGAAGATACTTCTCTTTGTCCAATTCAACTCTCACTCAGCACGTTTTCTTTTTCTACTGGTCGGTGGTTTCCCAAATTTCACATCTCCGATCAACCTTAATTGGTTTAATATCTCTTCCCCACTTAGTCGCTTTGGCTGCGACCTTTGTTCAGGTTTTCCATTAAAGGTTCTGATGCCATGAGTCCTCCGAGGATGTCCAGTTCATAGAAAACGACGATGACACATAAAGCATAATTTGTAGCCATGCTTCAAGGATAAGGACCCAGCATCCTTATTACATACTGGGCATGATAAGTAACCTTTTGTGCTCCAACATGAAAAGTTGTCGTAACCGAGGAAATCATTAATTGTCTGCAAAACTGCAGCATGCATCCGAAATGTTGTCCCGATTTCCACATCGAATGTCTCCACTCCTTTTTCCCATAGTTTTTTCAACTTGTCGATTAACGGACGCAGGTAAACATCAATATCATTACTAGGTGCCCTCGGTCTAGGAATAAGAAGAGACATATAAATGAAAGTTTCTTTCATACATCGCCATGGTGGCATATTGTATGGCATCATCATAACTGGCCACATGCTATACGGGCTGTTCATGTTACCGAAAGGATTGAACCCATCAGAAGCAAGGCCAAGTCTGATGTTGCGAGGATCACTAGAAAACTACCAATGCATTTTATCAAAATCAGCCCAAACTTCGTAGTCCGCTGGATGGCTAAGGGTGTTTCCATCTTGATGACGTTTCTCTTGATGCCATCTCATATTTGTTGTAATATTTTTGCACATATACAATCATTGCAGTCGCGGGATTAATGGACAATATCGCAAAACATTTTTGGCGATCTTTTTACCATTCTTCTGATTAGTTGTAGAGCTTGGTTCACCACATTTTGGGTACTCGTTCGCATTTTCATGTTCACCATAAAAGAGCACACAATTATACCTACACGTATGTATTAAAGTGTAACCAAGACCCAATTTACGCATGTATGTCTTCACCTCATAAAAAGACTTCTGAAGTGTTTCGCCATAAAGTAGCGCTGCCTTAATGAGGCTTAAATGCATGTTGAATGCGCTCTGAGATAACCCATGCCTTGTCCTTGCAAGAAGCAACTTTATTAGAAACTCTAATTTTGAGAACTTTTTACAGTTTGGATATAGGGGCACCCGTGCATCCCTCATGAGATTAGCAAATGGTTTACCGAGTATTCAACGTACTAAATTGCAAGGTACAGTACTTGTTGAATTACAAACATTACTAATCGTAAGTAAAACAAATAATTAACATGTTTAAGTGATTATTAGTCAACATAGTATGACTAATAATCAATTAAATTATAACAATTGATTTGTTTCACATGTACGATTAGGTTCGTATAGTAACCGTTCTTGGACGGGTCTAAGCTTCAATAAATACATGAAGTGGCAGTAATTAATTTGACATTTTACATCATATGACATTTAGTTCTTGACCTTTCACTATACACTTAAGATTGTTGTTCTTAGCCAAGTCTTTTTTATTTTCAATTATAAGCCAAATATTGTTTCTTTTCTTACTAATTTCAACACATGAGAGGCGCGAGTTAGAATGAATTTAAGTTTTAACTGATCATGCATACATTTCTTTGTACATAGTTTTATTATGGAAAAACTTTAATGAAAATTCGGCAGCATGCTGTCTGTAAATTAAACATATCCCAAAAAATTTCTGTATTAAAACTTAATAGATTCAAGCAAACAAATCACAATAATATGCATCATGCAGATACTAGTCAGTTTGAGCATGCGAGAACCTAAATCCACTACCAGCATGCAATTCCCAATGTACTACATCAACCATGCAGTTGACGTTCAATATAAGCATATATTTTAGTAGTTCAATTTATAATGGAGATTAAATTAAATGAAAAAGGTGATCAATAGGAAGTCAATGGTTCCCCTTGTGCACAAAGTCAAGGCATCATGATTCATTTCAGCGTGCCATAATTCCTTTTATAAACACTCTTTAATATTGGTGAGTGCTATCTAGTCTTAGCCACTAATGGAGTAAATGATGGGCTAAAGATTTTTATTTTGACATGGTGTAGAACATGGCCCGTTGACACTATCATCTAATGCCTGTTTAACTAGTATGACTGAATGTCTATTGATAGTAAATATGTGTTATACATATATGTATATAAAGGATCACTCTTTACATTTCTTTTTGAGAAGAAAATTCTTGGCGGAATGATGAGAGGAGATGCCCAAGTATAATTTTAAAAGACATCAGAGGAATTCACTTATTCTAGTTTGGGGTATAAATTTTATCTAACATTTGTAATATCTTTGCATTTATTTTATTTTATTGAAAGAAGTAGATTTTTTCGATCCAAATCTTGACCTATTTAAAATCAAATTTAAATAGATTTTCGTTTTAAGTTTAAACTTTAACACACCTAAAATAAATTTTATAAATGTAATTTTATCTAACAAAATTTGGTTGAATATATTTTCCTTTAGGAGTGTTTTGTATTGGTTTTAAGATATTGGAATATTATTACTACAAAATGATCTATAAATGTAGATATTTATATTTAATGTTAGCTTATTTTATTTTTTAACCAAACAGTAATTTTTTCTTTTAGTTCAAACAAACTTTTAGACATTTTAAAAATAATTTTACCTAATTTTTTTTAATTTACTTTATATTATAATATAAATTTACTTCTTTTTTTGATAATATTTGGTCTTACTTTCAAAAGATAGGATGAGGATAAATCCTGGAAACAACACTACAAGTGTCACTGCTGCTGGTAACGGTACTACCAACTAGAATGAAGGCTGGCCGTGGCATGCGCAGGGGAGGATTCTTTTACTTCTCAGTTCTGCTTGATGTTTATAGAAGATTAGCTAGCATACAAAAAAATCTGTTTCCATTGATTCTTATTCTGGTTAATTAATTGGATAAAAGATGTTGATCTGCCTTGGAGGCTTAAAATATTTTAGGAACCACTTGAGATTTTTAGAATTTCACAAACCTCGCTTGAGGTTTGCTAAAAGGATACAAACCTCCCCTAAATCTTTTGATAGTTGCAAGTATTCCAAAAACATTTTTAGTTCATTCCTCTTCTCATATGTTTCCAACACTCAAACTTTTGATTACTTGTATTAGTTTTTGTTTTCTTCTGTTTGAGGTTGTGTGTGTGTGTTTTTCTTCCCCATTTTTTTCCTCGTAGCCCGCGTATATTCTGTCCTCTATAAATAAAATTTTCTCCTTCAATAAAAAAATATTCTCAATACTTTTTTTCCTTATTTTACACGTAGATTGATTTTAGCTATGATAAAAATTGTTAGCATTAAATCATTAGTGTGCGGGATTATGGGATCAAAAACACATGTGTGTGTTTTATTTAACAAATTCTTTAATGCAAAAAATGAACCGTGGTTGTGGCATATGCGTTATACAATGTCTGGGATGAATCAGATAATCACAACTGTTATGCCACTACTTTTTAAAAATCATAAGTGCAACATATGAACACAAATTGCATATAATTATATTACTAAACAATTCAGGAGCACTTCTTTACATTCATAAAAGCTTTTGCCTACATTTTTTTCTTTCCTAAGATTTACAGGATGATTGTCCTGTCTTTAGCGATGAAAGTCCCCAAGTCTCTAACATTGTAAAGAGTAATTTCCTCTTAAAATTTTTAAATAAAAATTTAAGTTTATCCTTATAATTATTCATAGCTGTTTATAATTATTTTAAAATGAATAATTTTTAACTATTTTCTTTATTTTTTTAATACTTAAAAAATAAAAAATTATGAAACACACACACATGGTAGCCCACGATTACTACTTTTGACGATTTTTCAACGAGAAAGCAGGAAAAACTAATTTGCCCTGAAAAATAATAGTGATGAAAATTTCTATACATAAATTTATATCATAAAAATATAAGATATTAACGTCTATATTTTATATTTCAAACAAAATAAAAATTTGCACAAATAATTTTGAATATTTTTATTTTAACTTATAAACTTAATTATGACAATATATTATTAAATTTTCTTTTAAAAGCTTAAATTTATTTATTAAGTTTATGCAAATATATCATCCAAAAATATATTCACCACAAACAATATAATGTAGGTAACATATCTACATAACACATTTAAATACCCATATACACATATTCCCATAATCACACCTCTATATATTTGTTCATTACCCTCCATGCAGATGACCATATTTGAAGCTTTACCACTAACTAAAGGCATATATATATATAGACACACAATAATTCTTGATCATTATGGAAGTGTTTAAATTATTTTTTGAAAGCAAGATGATGCTGCTGGTGAATTTGAATTCCTCAAATTCCTCTAATTTGGACAACATGGGAAATTTCAAATCCCTGATAAATAAAGGAATTTTTGGAAATATAAATAATTATCAGAAAAATAAAAAAAAAAATCAGAAGAATTTAATACAATAAAACCATAGCATGATGTATATCCTCAGATCTCAACTAGGAAACTTAAAAATCGCCCAAATCTAATAAAAAAAAACCATACCCGACTTGGGAGAGGGCAGCTGGAGGCGGAGTTCGGAGGTAGAGGACTAGACGGCGACTAGGTGGGTAGTGGCGGCGGTGACTACGACTCCGAGGGCTCAGCTAGTTGGGGCTCTTGGGCGAGGAATGTGTAGGTGGTGATTTGCTTGAAGAATGAAGGATGGAGGAGGAAAGAAGGAAGGACTGAGGAGGGAAAGGAGGGGGATCGGGGAGGGGAGGATCAGGAGAGGAGCGGAGGAACGAGAAAGAGATAAGGGAAAGAAGGGAAGAGAAGGAAGATTGGGGCAAAATTAATAAAAGAACTAGTGGTGACGAATCCATAACTATCACTACTAGTGGGGCAATAATGACGAATAAATAAATTTGTCACTAATACTCTGAAACAAAAAGTTTTATTTATTTTTAAATATGGGAAGAATTAGTAACGGTTTCCAAATCCGTTACTAATATTGGGGCAATAGTGACGAAAATATAAATTCATCACTAATACTCAGAAACAAAAATATTAGGATTAGTTTTCAATATGGGAAGTATTAGTGACGCTTCTCAAATCCGTCACTAATAATGGGCAAATAGTGATGAATAAATAAATTCGTCACTAATACTCTGAAAAAAAAATTATTTATTTAAATACGTGAAGCAGTAGTGACGCTTCTCAAATCCGTCACTAATATTGGGTAAATAGTGACGAATAAATAAATTCTTCACTAATACTCTGAAACAAAAAAAAAATTTATTTATTTTTTAATACGTGAAGTATTAGTGATGGTTTTCAAATCCATCACTAATACTGGGGTAATGGTAACGAATATATAAATTCGTCACTAATACTCTGAAACAAAAATATTGAATTATTTTTCAATACGAGAAGTATTAGTGACGGTTCTCAAATCCATCACTAATAATTGGCAAATAGTGACGAATATATAAATTCATCACTAATACTCTAAAATAAAAAAAATTATTTATTTTTAAAATAATAGTAGTGATGGTTATTTATTCGTCACTAATAAATATCCTTTAGTGAAGGATTTAATTCATCACTAATACCGTAGAAATCGTCGCTAATATTTCTTGGGATAATTTCTGTGCGAAAAACTATTTCCCGCGATTTTTTTTTTCGATTTTTAGTAACAAAATTATTAGTGACAGATTCAATCCATATTAGTGACGGTTCTCATATCCGTCACTAATACCCACCTTTAGTGAAAAAATTAAATCCGTCACTAATAATTTCGTCACTAAAACCCAGTTTTTTTGTAATGAGAGAGAAGAAGCTGGGAAGAGGATAGAGGGAGAGAAAAGAGAAGAGAAGAGAAAGAGGAAGGAGAGGATATTGTGCGTGGCCGAGAGAGTTCATAGAGAAAGGGATGCAAGGAGGAGGAGAGTTGGCCATGAGAGGGAAAGAGAGAAGGAGGAAAGGGTGCTGAGAGTGGGAGAGAAGAGAAAGGAAGGGGAAGGAGGAAGCGGGAGCTCGGGTGCACTGGCTGCTGGGGAAGAAAAAAGAACTTATAAAGGTAAAAGGGGGATGCAGCCCTAGTAGCACATGGGTGGATCTGGACCCGGCTGCATGGCTGGGTCACATCAGGTAAGGTTAATTTTTTTTTTTTTTCTATTTCTCATTTTTTTGCTTCTCTTTTATTTTTATTTTTATTTTTCTGCTTTGCTAATGAGGCCAATTTTGAGCCTCCTGGTGCCCGTATCACTCGAAGCTTAAAAACACAAAAGTTGTAGATAATCTTCTCATCTTTCTCCAAAATTTTGAATCACCTCAATCGGAGCTCGGACAAAAAAATTATGCACGAATTATGAACTTGTGCCAATTTTAGCTTCTAATAGTTTTCTGTGATAAAAAAATACCAAAAATTCATAAATTTCTCAATAAAACCCAAATATTACAAATAGGATATTGTGTTAAAATATTAAGAGTAATTATGTATTTAATTAAAAATATAAACCCCAATGCATGAATTAAACCACCTAATTACGTCGTTTAAGCGCGTAATCGCATCCCTAACTAACGTTTTGCTAGTCTCTAGCGAATAACGTGAATGAACTCCAGGGCGATATCAACAAATACTAAAAATGAATGCGCATGTGACACAATGATATTGTTTCACATATAGGAATATAACCAATTTTCACACCAGCTCATTCATATCCAATGCACACAACTTCGAAGCATGTCACTCATGCAAGTTTCATTATTATATAGCAATTAAGAACAATATACTCATATGAAATTAACTAATAGGACAATTCAGAGTTAATGCCGTCATATATATATTCGAGTATAAACAAGTGACATCTCGAGGAATATGTGATGTGTGTGACTTGTTACACCTAGAATACCAGTGGACACCTAAAGAACAGTCGTTTTGACTTAGCCTAATTGGTATACCCTAAAAAACACTCAAAAAGGATAGGTTCACTCGTCATATGTGAGGAGTGTCGCGATCAAACATCCCACATATTGTAAGGAATAAATGCTATATATATAGAGTGGACTGGTCTGAAAAGGATCTAGCCTATTTGTGTGGTGTCGGGTCCTTCACACTAACATCTTCTCACCTACTCGCCATGTCCAACCAAGACCACTCTAGATCAACTTATTCACAAACCAGACGTGAATACATCTGAGACATTAAGTGGTTGAAGAGTCTTCATATGTGGAGAACATGTATCGTGTCCATGACTTTTTATGCATTTCTATGGAACATGTATTAATCTTTCATTTCATGTGCATTTCTAATTTTCTTATTCTTTCTTCTGCTCATTCTTTAATTTTTGTCTTTTTATTGTCAATTAGGGCAATCATTACATTTCTTTTGTTGTTTCCACAGAGGGGAATTAAGCTCGAACAATAGTCCATGAACTAAGTCTATCTCTAAGGGTGGTTCAACCTTCACATCTTGAGTAGGCTACAAGACCTAGGTTTTTATCTCCCCATTAGATGTCACCTATAGGCTAACAAGTAAAAAAATGAGACTAGTGTACAAATAATATCTTGAAAAAAAGGGAAGTTGAATTTCATGAACTCTAAGTCGACGTCAAAAGCTCAAAAGCTCACATGATGTCATAATCGCCACGGGCGCTCTCTCAGTGCTCACAAGGATTCCTAAGTGCTACAAGTCATGTGAACGTGTATTTTCAGTCTCATGAGATACCATATAAATACAAGAATTTATATAGCCAAATTAACATGAGTGTACTACCAATCAATTCTTCATGGAGTTACAAAATCATATAAAGAGAAACTATGCATAAATGACTCAAGTGTGTAATTCTTAGGTTATATGCAAGTATGTGAAGGGTATAAGTCAGTGTTAATTATGACATAATCGTTTATCCTCAATACTCTTTCTTTCTTACTCTTTTTAATTTTTTAATTTTTAATTTTTATTTTTTAAAATTAATTAATATAATTAATGGGTCATTCCGTACTTGTGCATCAGCTTTTCAAAAGGTTTGTTACAAAAACGCAACCCTCCATCACTAATGATTGCCTTGGGCATGCCAAAACGCGCCACCAACTCCTTGAGAAAACTAATGACAACCCTGTGGTCATTTGTTCTATAAGGTATATTTTCCACCCATTTTGAAACATAGTCCACAACAACTAAAATGTAAGAATACCCAGAAAAGTTTGGGAATGGTCTCATAAAAACAATGCCCCAACAATAAAAAATTTCAAGAGTCAAAATGGGAGACATAAGCATTTCATTCTTTGCTATAATTTTTCCTAATTTCTGACAAGCCTCATAGGTTTTACAAAAATTCTCAACATCTTTGAACATAGTAGGCCAGTAGAGTCCACTTTGCAAAATTTTTGAAATGGTTTTCTTTGCGACAAAGTGACCTCCACATGCTTCACTATGATAAAAATGCATCACTGAAGTGAATTCATCATCAGACACACATCTACGAACCAACTGGACAGAGCAGTATTTAAACAGATATGGATTGTCAAAATAATAATGTCGTACCTCCGCAAGGAATTTACGCTTATCACGAGTTAACCAATGTTTTGGCATTTGGCCAATGACAAGGTAGTTCACAATATCGACAAACCACGGAGCTCGTGATACTGCAAAAAGATGCTCTTCAAGAAAAAAATCATTTAATGGAGAGGGAGACACAGACACATCAGGTAGCTACAAACGAGAGAGATCGTCAGCTACAACATTTTCCACACCCTTTTTATCTCGAATAGTGATGTCAAATTCCTAAAGAAGTAGAATCCATCTGATCAACCTGGGTTTAGCATCTTTCTTTGCTAACAAATATTTCAAAGTAGAGTGATCAGTAAAAATAATAACAAGTGATCAAATGACATAAGAACGTAATTTTTCTAAGGCAAATACAACAACTAACAATTCCTTCTCAATGGTGGTATAATTTTTCTGAGCATCATTCAAAGTTCAACTTGCATAATAAATGACAGATGACTTGTTATCAATTCTTTGACCTAGAACGGTACCAAGGGCATAGTCACTAGCATCAGTCATGATTTCAAATGGCAAGTCTCACCGAGGAGGTTGCATGATGGGCGCAATAGTCAAATGTTTCTTAAGCATTTCAAAAGGCTATTGACATTCATTAGTCCACAAGAATTCAGTCTCATTCTACAATAAAGTACATAATGGTTTAACAATACTACTAAATCCCTAAGTAAAACGCCTATAGAAGCCAGTATGACCAAGGAAAGAACGAATATCCCTAACTGTCTTAGGGACAAGTAACTGGGAAATCAGCCCTACCTTGGCCCTGTCAACCTTTATACCATGCTCAGAAACCAAATGACCAAGCACTAAACCACTACTTACCATAAATTGACATTTTTCCCAATTCAAAACCAAATTATTTTCCTCACATCTTTTCAAAATAGCAGCCAAATTTTTCAAACAAATATCAAAAGACTTACCAAACACATAAAAGTCATCCATAAAAAATTTCGCACATATCAGAGAAAATACTCATCATGCAACGCTGGAAAGTAGTAGGTGCATTGCAAAGACCGAATGACATTTTGCGAAAGGCGAAAGTATCGAGGGGACAAATGAAGGTAGTCTTCTCTTGATCCTCAAGTGCTACAGAAATTTGATAGTAACCAGAATATCCATCCAAGAAATAGTAAAAGGAATTACCAGCTACTTTTTTGAGTATCTGATCTAGGAAAGTAGCCCGATGATGATTTGAACGCTGAGGTTCGAGCACCCGAGTTGGTGGGAAAGTACCTGACATAGGTTCAGTCGCCCGTGGAAGATATGTTCATTTTTGGTTCAATTTGCCAAACTCAGGTCAACACTTTGACCTGTCCAAGGTTCGGTTGACCGAGGCAGTTTGAACTGCCAACTTCGGTCGCCTGAATGCCTTCTAATTTTTACCTAAGGTCATTTTCTTTGCACTAATCTTTCCCTGATAGTATGAGAACTAGGTTAGGGTTTTGTGCACTTAAGTGTGGGAACCTAAGGTCCATCTAAGGTCATTTTGAAATAGTCCAAAAATGTGGCGTCGGTTGACCGACTCCCTAAGGTCTGTCTATGGTCTTGAGCTTATAAGTTCCTACATGCATGATGCACATCAATTATTTCAGACCAATCCTACTTTACTATTACAGACCAAAATTAAGCATGATATGAATTACAACACAAAATAAATCTTCTGGGTCTTTAGTCTTCAAGTCTTGATGTGCCATCAAATGCTCTTGCTAATATAAGCCTACACACAAACTTGACAGACATTAAATACCAGAGTATTTGTCGTAATCAAAATAGGGTATGACCCATAGGGTCAACAATTTTCTATTTATTCTTCATCAATTATTATTTGTTTTATTTCACACTTGAATATTCATATATCTGAATCTCTTCATAGATTCTTCCATGCTTTTTCCATAGAATTGCAAGGATCCATGGATATGTTCAAGACAAACTATTAATTTTGTTACATATCCTTTGCTGCGACATTGTCTCCAGATATATTGTTGTTGTTGTAGTAACACGAATAATTATAGAAATTAAATAAGAAAATGAAGGAGAGAAAAGGGAATTTCAAAGGGGGGACTTAGCAGGGTCTCGTCGACAAGTGCAGAGCGTTTGTCGACGAGCAGTCTTCTTGGGCACGTCGATAGGGACACGTGTCTCATCAACGAGAACTTACCAAGGGGGATGATTTTAGGGCTTGAGATTCATAAACGAAGGGTATGTGTTAGTCGACGAACCTCCTTCTTGGTCTTATTGATGAGGTGACGGGACTCGTCGACGAGGCCACGTGGCTAGCCATTATTATATAGCCAATATTTCATTTTTCAGCGGAAAAAATTCATCCCATTTCACTTTATCTCTCTAGAAAATGAACCCTCCACCTTCTCTCTAGATTTTTGGCTCCGACTCGCCCCACTTTGATGATCAAAAGCTACCACAGTGATCCTGGGGAGATTCTCTACAACCTAACCAGAGCAGAATTTTGATTTGAGAAGTTTGGGCACGAAGCCAATTTCAGGGTAAGTAGATTATTTTGTTATTTCCAATATCACTGGTTTATCTGAGCTCAGATTTTGTGTTGTATGAAAATATACTGGTATTTTGTGGAGTAAAATTAGGGTATTATGATTTCAGGGTTAGGGTGTTTTTGGGACCCTACAAGCATGGGTTAAGGACCTCAACAGTTATTTTTCCCGCAACCCAGGTAAATTATAATTTAGGAAATTATGAATAGGTAGATTCCGGAAATGTGAGTATGATGATTTTATGGGAAATTCAGTGTTTTACTGGGGAATTTGTATATATGTAATTACAGGATTTTGAGGTTGGTACGCCAAGGGTGTGAGGGTTGAATTGGGGGCAAACCTCCCAGTTAGATAGGTAAGGGAAATATGCTATGTTAGGAATTTTAGAATGTTTATCAATAAATTATATGTTTTTACATATTATTATCCAATACACAAATTATTTGTAAATTAGAAGATACAATTTTTAGAATATGGAATATTTATTTATTTGGTTGTATGGCATGAGACGTTATCAGATCAGTATAGAAATCCTATAGTTTTCAGATTACTATGATTCACGGTATTTATGTAGAAATATATTTTATCAGATTTTACAGAATTTATAAATTACAATGTATATACAGTCAAATATATTTTACAAACAGATATTATATAAACAAATATATTTTACAGATAGATATTTTATAGACAGATATTTTATAGCATCTACAGATTTCCATAATTCCCAGAATTTTAAAGTCATAACACTATGATATACATTTTATACAATTCAGATATTACAGATCAGTTATTACAGCTATTACAATTCAGATATTAAAGTATTTACAGAATAGATTTCGGTGTTATGGTTATTTTGGAATCATAATGAAACAGTAAGATGTATATATAGAAAATAGTATTATACGGTATCAAACCTTGATGAATCAGTTCGGATATCAGCAGAGTATGGAACTGTTGCTATTACAGATCAGAGTGCAACCACACATCTCAGATAGTGTGCGGAGGATTCCGTCAACTGTGCCTGAAGGGATTGCAGGCTCCCTAGAAGACTGGTTTGAGGTGGTCGGTTTGATGAGGTAGATAGCAGTACCGTGCCTTGGAGGGATTGCAGATGGCCGGGCTGAGGATTGGTAGAGTTATAGTTGGCTTATATTGGTAGGGCAACCAAAGTTAAGTCCTGCCTACGGGCTGCACAACCCTATCATGAGAGGTTAAATCATGACGTACAGTTTTCTATGGTAAATATCACAGTTATGTATATGTATACAGACTTATAGAATATCAACAGATATATTATGATACTAGAAGTAGGAAAAGTAGTAAACTCAAATATTATAGTTTTATTTTAAACTATAATAGATGCAAGTTGTATTGTATATTGTTTTACTAGCTTTTATAGTTTCAGATACTTATCTATATAGTATTTATGGAACTCAGTCCCACACACTAGTAATAGCATATTTCCTCTTACTGAGCGTTGTCTCATTCCAATGATTTAACATTTGTCAGGTGATTCAATTAGACAAGCAGGTCAGGCTTGCTGATAGAAGGGTTGTTGCACTGCCCTGGTTATGGGGTAAGTGTTTTAAGGGAGATGTGTTTTGGGTAGTTTTCTAGGGTGTTTGGTGGATGTTACTGGGAGACATGTTATTGTGTATGTATATTTTGGGAAATTGTTGAATTTTGGTATTATAAATATAGATGTACAGTTTTATGTTTTCCCGCTACGTAGATGTGCAAATTGAACAAGATTTCCTCAGTGTTCATTTGGGGCCTGAGATATTATGGTAGATAACCCAAGGGTATTAGAGTAAATTAAGTTTCAGTGTATAGTAAGGTTTAATTTTTTAAAAAAATGGTATAGATTTTCGGGTTGTTACAGTTGTCATTAAATTTTGTTAACAAAGTTAATAGCTTTTGAGTTTTTGACGAGATGAATAACATTTAGAAAATTTACCTTGAATTTATCTCCAGTTGTGAAAACCAATGGATTAAAAATAGATTGATTATCTAATTTGTGAGAGGGATTCCTGATGCCTTGGTTCTTACAAACTTGAATTTTCATCCATAAATATAATCTTATTTTTAAATCTTTCTAAAAAGAAGTCAGATGTCTTTTTCTTTAAAAATCATTATTATTATTTGCCATTTTTGTTCCTTTTTCCATCTCCATATTGAATCGACACCCCAAAGTTGTGTTACAAATACCACATTATTCTTTTGGCATAATCAAGGCCTAGAGGTGCCCATAGCCTAGTTGATCTGTATGAAAATAGAGAACCTATGAAAGAGTATGTTACTCTTGTTAGCTTTGGTGTATTCCCAAAAGGCGGGATGAATTGGAATTTAAAACTTTTTCTTTGGTTTGACCTAAATAGCAAGAGTACATTCACAACCTATGGTCAGTTTATGCAATTCCAAATGCGCAGATTAATATAAAATGCGAAAATTTAAACCATACGCATCATTCACAATAAAACATACACGTGCAGTAAATAAATTATAGAAATATAAAGAACACGCATGATATGTTATCAGGGTTCGGCCAACTGTCCTTACATCCTCGCCTCTAGCTCATAAGCCTGAGGATTCCACTAATGGCTCACTTAACGAGTGGAGCGGCACCTAATACAACCAGGTCAATTAGCACAGGGCTGACCTCAACCTTTACAAACTCTCCTTGTAGGGCGGAGAAGGCCCTAGGTCAAATTCACAGGGTTGACCCCAACCTGGTCCTTCTGAGCTAGATCAAACCCCCTTAGGCCACGCTTAGAAATACAACAGTATTTTTCACAATCAAATGGTACAGTGATTATGCTTTCATGTAAAGCAGATATGAACCCCAATACGCATAATATACTTAATTAATCACACATCAACAATGTAGGTAAATATAAGCTCAGTGATGTGTATTTTTGTGCAAGCCACACTCAACAAGATATGATCGCTAAGATGCTCAAAAGTGTTCTAATCAAGCTATTTCTTTGAAACTAGATATATCAAATCTCAATACTAGATTAGGGTTTCAAAGATGCAGCAAACAATAATGAAACCAACTCAAAAATATTTTCCTTAATAAAATAGGCACAAGAGTTGTTTAAAAAATTATAACTTGTAAAATCCTTTACACAAAAAAATATAGCTATACGAATCTTGCAATGACAATGAAAAGATCCTTAAACTAATAAGTTTTTCCCAACACTAGATTTATCAAAGAAAATCTGTGGAAAAACTTATGCTTAACTCTCAATATCAAAATCAATCAATAAACAATACAAATGAGAGTTATAAGCAATATGGAATAATGTATAAACACTTTAAGCACTCTCACTACACTTGGTTAATCAATAAAATCAAAGTCGTAGAGTGTATGGAGGTAGTATGAGCAAAAAGGGTTTGAAAAATTTGAGAGAGTTTTTGGCTTAATCCTATTTGCTAATCCACACTTAATCTTAGAAAATGAACCCCTATATATAGAAAAAGGTAAATTATGACTGTTGGGGGACACACAGGGTATTCTTAAATTTGTTTAAAAAGGTTTAGCAAAATTAACCCTGTTTACTTGATTTTAACTCCGGTAAGAAATAATTTTACTCGTGAGATTCGGGTGGCTGAACCGAGGTTCGGTCGCCCGAATAGACTCATCTTGAAAAAGCCACTTAAAATAGTTCGGTCGCCCATGTGAAGGTTGGGTAGGCTGAACAAAAGTCAGTAGCATTTCGGTCGATAGTTTGGGTGCCCGACTCATAGTTCGATTAACCGAGCTAGGCACTTCGATCGCCCGACCCCTCTTTTGAACGTAAACGTTCGGCTGCCCGAGTAGTTGAAAAGTGCTCTAATAAGCGTTTGGGTGCCCGAGGAAGATACGTTCTAATAGGTTCGGGTGCCCGAATACCAAGTCAACATGTTGACTGGTTCAGTCGCCCGAGCTGCTTTACACGGTATGGGTTCAGTCACCCGAACCCTCTAATCTTTTCCCATTGAGTTCATTTTAGCCTTATTTTGATTCTCCTGATTATAATAAGTGATGTAGGGGACTTTGTGCACTAAGTGTTGAGACCTAGGGTCTTTTCAAGTATGCCCAAAAACCTGGCATCAGTCGACCAAAGGGTGCCCTAAAGTCATTCGGTCCCTATGGTCAAGCTACGGTCTTTTCGAGAGCATACAAATACCTACATGCATGACATGTAGAAATTATTACAGATCATTTCCCCTAATTACTATTACATACCCTCATTGAATTAAAATGAATTACAACATGAAAGAAGTCTTCAGGGTCTTTAGACTTTGAGTCTTCATGTCCCATTAGTTGATATGCTAATTATATACCTGCACACGAACTCGAAAGTCATCAAATACCAAGAGTATTTGTCATTATCAAAACTGGGTGTGACCTATAAGGTCAACAACTCTATACTATATGTTGTTGACTAGCGACCCAATTAGCTTTGAGGAGGCTAACGAAGAAGACAAATGGAGAAAAGCGATGGATGAGGAGTTTCAATCCATCGAAAAGAACAAGACTTGGGAGCTGACAAATCTCCCAAAGGGTTGCAACACTACTAGTGTGAAATGGGTCTATGTACAATACCAAGAAGAATGCTCAAGGAAAAATCTAGAGATACAAAACAAAACTTGTCGCCAAAGGCTATATGCAAAAAGAAGGGATTAATTATGGAGAAATCTTTGCCTCGATTGCTAGGCTTGAGACTATTAGATTACTAATTTCACTATCTACACAAAATGGATAGAAGATTTACTAGTTGGATGTGAAATCAACATTTCTAAACAATTTTTTGGAAGGAGAGATCTATATCAATCAGCCCCTTGGATATGTGAAGAAGGGTAAAGTAGATAGAGTGTACAAGCTGAAGAAAGCACACTATGGCTTGAAGTAGGCACCACATGTGCAGAACATGACGATTGATGAGTATTTCCAAAAGAATGGATTTGAGAAGTGTCCCTACGAGCATGCGCTATACATGAAGATGGAGACAGACAAAAGCATGCTGATTGCCTGCCTATATGTTGATGATCTGATCTTCACCGACAACAATCTAGAGATGTTTGTAATTTTCAAAAGGAGCATGGTTAAGGAATTTAAAATAACGTATATTGGCTAGATTACTCATTTCCTTGGCATAGAAGTCATACAAAGAGAGAAGAGAATCTTCATCTCTCAGTGCCACTATGTAAAAGAAATACTGAAGAAGTTTGGGATAGACGACTGCAACCCTGTGACAATTAACACCGATTGAAACGGGATTGGAATTGAGAAAGAATGAGCAATAAAATATTGATCCCACATACTTCAAGAGTCTGGCTGGAAGCTTAAGGTATTTGACATGCACTAGACCAAACATACTCAATAGAGTTGCATTTTTCAACAGGTACATGGAGATTCTTGACCAGTCCCATCTGAATGCAGCGAAAAGGATACTATACTATGTCAAGGGTACTGTTCGTCTAACTGGGCTTTTCAATCTTGTTTTGATGATAACAAAATAAAGAATGTTTTAACATGTGTTGTTGAGTGGTTTTATCTCAGTACCAAGCCAAAGGACACTCATGGTTAATCAGGGAAGCAAGCTGTAAATCAAAGAAAATCAAATGAAAGCTTCTTAGAATATTAAAGAAATAAAAGACACATGAAGAGTTTAAAGGGTTGGCAGGACTTGAAGTAAAGACTAAATCTCAAGAGGCTGCAAGACTTAGTGATTAAGGAGATCATGCTTAGAAGAATGTATGTGAGTACTTCAATCCAATACTATTTAGATATGTGAAGCTCCTTAAGATACAAAGACTTAGAGACCAGTACTTGAAAAACCCTTGAAAATGTTTTTGAAAAGTTGCATTTGAGTTTTTCAAGTAAATTAGATTTTAAAAATAAGAAATAAAAAAATATTTGAAAAGAGAGAACTGCCCATCCGCATGACCATTTTGAACGTGGTTTAGTCAGCCGACTGACCCAAGTTATCTTTTGAAAACCTGTCCAGCCGACGGACCTTTCTAAACTACAATCAGTCAGCCGACTGGCATCCTTGTCTACCCAATCGACTAACCATTTTGAATGTGGTTCAATCAACCGGCCGAAATTTTCTTGAAATAAATTTTTGGCAGACAGAATGTCCTCAATCGCTTGTCCAGCTGACTGACCAATACAAATGTTGACCCAGTCGAGTGAGTCAGTCGACTAACTCTACAGAGATTTTGAATTTCAAACTATACAGAAAGTTTTTCAAAATTAATTCTATGATTTAATAACTTTTGAAAATTTACCTAAATACTCCATGTTAAATGAGGAAACTTTTCTTTAAGAAGTCTATAAATACCTTTCTTGCTCAATGAAAATATATGCTCAAGCAATACATGTTTTCTACGCTAAAATTCTCCTAAAGCTCATACTTGCTCACACTCTTGCTAGGGGAAACTCTATGAAAAATTGTTGGCTGATTAAAAAGCTTTGGTTCTGATTTGCAACTAAGATCTCTATATCAATAAGAAAGAACCATTAGTGAGAATAAACCTTGAGCTTCATATTTTCTATTTACTTTTGGTTTTGAAGTACGATTAGTGATTTAACTTGTACAACTTGCTCTGTGTTTGAGAGTGTTTTTGTACGCAGAGTTTATCTTGTATTATTGTAGATTGTGACGATTCCAGGATTGTTGGATTGTTGGCTAAGCGAAAGGATATCACTTAGAGAGGTGCTGTTCTACCCTATTTGAAGGAGTGATTGAGTAAAGGGATATCACTTGGAGAGGGGGGCTCTAGCCTACTGAAGGAGTGTGTAAACAATGTTGTTCTGCTCAGAAAAGGAATTGGTTTTAGTGAATCCTTTGGTGGTTTTCCAAAGGCAAGGACATAGGTTAGGTATAAGCCGAACCTGGTGAAAACCGTGGTCTCACTCTCTTTCCTTTGCTCTTTATTTTTAGTATATATATAAACTATGTGGATGTTTTAAATTCCTTAATCATAAACATTACGTGGATTTCATATCAAGTAAACTTAAGCTTTATTTGTTTTTGAGATTGCGTAAACCGAAAGGGAGTACATTAGTTGATCCATTCTTTGTGGAAATCGTTAGGGAGTACGTTGACTGGTGAAACACTCAAAGATTCTTTAAACTAAAAGTTTATTTAATGTCTAAGCTTTTGGAAAGAGTATTGGATTGCACCTCATTTTAAGAAAGCAAATTCATTAACTATAGGGTTCTAAACAAGCACAAGCTGAATCTTTTATCTTAGTTTGGATATTGTGGTTGATTGGAAAATTGATTGGTTTGATTGATTGATTAGTAACTTGTTTGTCTAAATTCTTGTGGTTGTGGATTGAAAGTATTTATTGTGTCTTTGAATAAATCAACAAGAAGTAAATAATTCATTAAAAGAAGAAAAAGAAGTTAAGGATTCTTGAAAAGAATTGAAAAGAAAATTTTTTAATCCAAGTCACCCCCCCTCTTGGGACTACACCTTGGTTTTCAGGTACCATCACTGATGGTATGTTCTATTCATCAAGAGGTGATTGCAAACTTATTAGCTATTCAGATAGTGATTGGGGAAGGGATCTTGATGAAAGAAAAAGTACGACTAGATTCACATTTTTCATGGGATATACAACGTTTACATGGTCATCAAAGAAGCAACCCATCGTAATGTTATTATCATATGAAGCTAAGTATGTTGTTGCAAGCTCAGCTGTTTGTCATGGTATATGGATCAGGAATATACTGAAGTATCTAGGATTTCTCGAAGAATGACCCCATAGAAGTCCAGATTGACAACCGATCAACGATTGCACTTGCGAAGAATCCAGTCTTCCATGAAAGAAGCCAACATATTAATACTCAATATCATTTTATCAAGGAGCATGTCAAGAAGAAAGAAGTGGAGTTGATGTCTTGTAGGACATATGATCAGATTGCTGATATTTTCACTGTAAGAACGTGAACCGTGATATAGGGAATTAATTCATTAAGAGAGGGGTAAATTGGTAATCAAGCAAGCTTCGTCGACGAAGTCAGAGTTTGCCGACGAAGTCTTTGTAGTTCTCGGCAATGAAATGTAGGGTCTCGTCGACGAGGAGAAGCCGAGGGGTTTTGGGAAAGCAAAATTCTTAGGCTCGTCGACGTGGCCATTGTCTCGTCGACGATTTGTCTATATGGTATCGTCGATGAAGACGCCATTCGTCGACGAGGAGTGGCTAGGTCAAAGGGTTATAAATAGATATTTTCATTATTTCTCAGCTAAGAAAACTCAAATTCTCTTTCTATGTCTCTAGAAACTCAACCTACTCTCTAGATTTCTTCGTCGTTTGTAGCGGGAATCGTAGATTCGACATTACCATGAGGATCAAGGAAGGATTCTCTACAAGTTCTATGGATAGGATTTTCGTTTTGAGCATTCTCGGGTTTTGGCTCAAAATAAAGGCAAGGCTCGGTTTTCAATTCTGATTTGGTAGTCTTGTAGGTAACAGAGTTGTGAGCGAGTTGGTAGTCTTGTAGGTAACAGAGTTGTGAGCGAGTTTTGTACTGTAGGTTGTAGGTTTTGGAACTTGGTTCGTGGTTTAGGGGTCTTGGAGTTCAGGATTTGTCATTCGGGAAAAGGTAAGGGCATTCAGTTTATGTCGATTATTTTTGAAATCAAACTCAATATAATTGTGGTTCGCGGTCCTGTGTGCATTTTGTTTACTCATTTGGGGGGATCTGACGAGTAAAATTATGGGTTTTTTATGTTACAGTTTTTGGGGAAAAGGGGGGTATTGGGTTCCATCCCTGGTTTTGTTGGAAAACCATATATATATATATATATATGGTGATTTATACTGTGTAATAGGGATGGCCATGCCTTGACTTTATTTAAACTATATATGTTTGGAAAATCATGATTTTTGGATTACCAAATGGGTGTGGTTTGTCTGGTTATATGAGCATGCATGGTTGTGTTTTGATGGAATGCAATCGGAATTGGGTTCTGAGTTGTTCCATGTACTGAGAATATTCGGCTCTATATCCGAGGGCGTATGAAATCACTGGCCATGTTTGGCAAGAGTGTCCGACTCTATATTCGAGGGCGTGAGCCTTACCGGCTGATCACCGAAGAGTTTGGATCCACCAGTGAGTACCAGTACGATACCATGGGAGCCTGGGGTTCGTCATGTGCCGGGGACGGCATGTAATGCGGGCCGACTATGAGTCGAAGGGTGTGATGACATCGGGTTGATCATGTGTGTGTGTGCGTGTATGCACTATTTTGAAACTAGTACGGGAACTGCATTTAACTATATCTATTTTGCTGTCATGATAACACTCAAATGCCACACACCGATATAACCTGTTTCTACCTTATTGAGAGGTGTCTCACATCTGCTGTACGTACATATTTTTCAGGTCTTTCGAGTAACCAGAGCTAGCTTCTTGGTCTAGGAGCGTAGTGGTCGGTGTACTGCGAGAGTACTTGGGTAAGTCCTAAGCATGTGCTGGGTGGTCTTTTGGGAGTTTCGGCTGCCACCTGAGTTTGTGCTGTATTTTGTAGAGTTTGACTCCTTTGTATAGACTCTGGTATGGTACAAAATGTGTATAAAAAGACTTGTCTTCTACTATATATTTGTGATATGTATGGATGTGTTTAGGGTGCCTGGGAACCCTACGGGGTCGGACCCTCATTCAATTTTCTGTATCTTGGTTTTGTATGATACATGGATAGGTTAGGTTATTTTTTCACCCTTGGATCCCATTATCGGGTTTGGTGTGTGACAGCTTGGTATCAGAGCTAGCCAGGTTGCTAGATCTTGCAGACCTGGTTAGGCATAGCTATGTGTACATACCAGAGCATATGAGGTTGGTTGTGGGTAAAGTTGGTTGAGGGATGTTTTGCTGCTAGACCGAGATTCATCAGTGGTGTTCTGTGTTTTTCCTGGAATGACGATTCCAGTAAAATCATAGCAAACCATTGGTGACTTTCATTTTAGTGCGATAGGATAGATCTGGACTTGATAGGTAGTGGTTAACATGATTGTGGTTAGATAATTGTATTAACTGTACATGTTGTAAGAGTCCTGATAGAACTCAGTTGTGTTTTCAAAATGGAGCCAAAGGATAATGACTTGGGAAGTGGCTCCAAGGAGACACCGAGTGATGAGTCTCCTACTATGCCTCGAGGACTGACGAGGCAAGTCCTGCGGGAGATCGGGCGGAGTGTGAGGAGATGCGAACGTTCTCCTACACCTGCGAGGTGCCCTATTGAGAGGTTCACACGCATGCATCCTTTGACATTCTCAGGGGGACATGACCCGACGTTAGTAGAGGATTGACTTTGAGAATATTGAGAGGATTTTGGAGGTCCTACACTACACGGACAGGCAGAGAGTCCTCTATGCTACCTTCCAATTGTCAGGGGAGGCAGGGTGTTGGTGGACTGTAGTGAATCTACTAGAAAAGCAGAGGGCCGGTCCTATGGAGATGTCTTGGAGCCATTTTAAGGAGGTGTTCTCTGATAGATACTTCCCGGCTTCTATACGTGATACTAAGGCGGATGAGTTTTTTGCGCTGACTCAGGGGAGTGTGGCGGTGCAAGGGTATGCTGCTTGGTATATAAAGCTATCTTAGTTTGCTCTGTGTTTCGTCTCGAACTAGTACTTGAAGACTCGAAGGTTCGAGAAGGGCCTTAGGAAGGATATCCGTAGACTAGTGAGTATGCTTCAGATCCGTGAGTTCTCAGTTTTGGTGGATAAAGCCACTGTGATTGAGACTAGCATCCGAGAGGACAAGGTGGACCAGGAGCAGAAGAAGAGGCTAGTACCTTTTGGTTCTCAGTCTGGATCTCGTTTGGGATCATGGAAGAAGAGGAACAGGGGCTCGAGGTATTGACAAAATATCGAGCATCAGGGTTCTCAAATGAACCAGGTGGGTGATTGTTGTACCAAGTGCCGTAAATGGAATAGCGGTGGGTGCCAGTCGTTTGGGGGTAACTATTACAACTGTGGCCAGTCAGGTTACATGGCTTGAGATTGTCATGTACCGAGGAGGTGTACACCTTCTTCGAGTCAAAATCGGGGAAGTAATCAGATATCCCGGGGAACCCACCAGACAAACATAGCTCCAGTGAGGGTGTACTCGCTTACTCCAGCGGATGCTGAGCATGCGGGGAATGTGGTGACAGGTACTATAATATTGCTTTTAAATAAAGTTGTGGTTTTATTTGATTCGGGTGCGACCCACTCCTTTATATCTATGAATTTTGTGAAACTGTGTGGCTTGGAGACCCAAGTCATGGAAGAGGGATTGTTTGTAGCCACACCATCTGCGAATATATAATTTTGTAGGAGGATGTTGGAAGACTGCCCAATGGTAATCCAGGGGAAGTTGCTACCAACAAACCTTGTAGACTACGACATGTCAAGGTTTGATGTCATATTGGGGATGGATTGGTTATTCTCCAATTATGTCGTGATTGACTGTCGTAGGAAGGTGGTAGTGTTCAGACCTCCTGGGGAACAGGAGTACGAGTTTGTAGGATCGTGTGTGCGTTTGACACCACAGATTCTATCGACATTGTAGGCGAGGAGATTACTCTTGGATGGATGCCAGGGGTACTTAGCTTATGTGAAGGAACCGCCACAAGATGAGTTGAGACTTAAGGATATTCAGGAAGTCAGCGAGTTTTCGGATGTGTTTCTAAATGATTTACCTGGTTTACCACCGAATTGTGAGGTGGAGTTTGCGATAGAGTTGTTTCCTGGTAAGGCACCAATCTCTAAAGCTTCGTACCCGATGGCTCCAATAGAATTTTGAGAGTTGAAGGATCAGTTGCAAGAATTACTGGACAGGGGTTTCATTCGACCTAGTGTTTTGCCCTGGGGAACTCCAGTACTATTTTTGAAAAAGAAGGGCGAGTTGATGCACATGTGCATTGATTATCGTGAGATTAATAAGGTGACTGTGAAGAACCATTACCCTTTGCCTCGTATTGATGATCTCTTTGACCAGATGCAGGGAACACAAGTCTTTTTGAAGAACGATCTACGGTCAGGATATCATCAGGTGAGGGTCAAATCTAAGGAAGTAGCGAAGACCGCTTTTCGAACCCGATATGGCCACTACAAGTTTCTAGTCATGCCATTTGGGTTGACGAATGCTCTAGCAGTATTCATGGATATTCTGGTATACTCGACGAGTTTGGAAGAGCATGAGAGTCATCTGAGGTTAGTATTACAAATTCTGTGGGAGAAGAAGTTGTATGCTAAACTGAAGAAGTGTGAATTCTTGTTGAATCAGGTCGCATTCTTAGGCCATATGGTGACTAGTGATGGTAAATCCGTTGATCCTAGTAAGGTCGAAGTTGTGGTCGACTGGCTAAGGCCAAAGAGTGTGCAGGAGGTTCAGAGTTTTCTAGGACTGGCGGGCTATTAACGTTGGTTTGTGGAAGGTTTCTCTAAACTGTCTGGGCCTCTGACTCGATTGACCATAAAGGGAGTGAAGTTTGAGTGGACCAGTGATTGTGAGCAGTGTTTTTAGAAGTTAAAGCACCGGCTGGTTACAGCGCCGATTTTGACCTTTCCTTCGGGGGATGGCGGATTTTTGATTTATGGCGTTGCATCTTTGAAAGGTTTGGGGTGCGTGCTTATGTGACATGGTAAGGTAGTAGCATATGTTTCTTGGAAACTAAAAGAATACGAAAAGAATTACTCTACACATGATCTGGAACTGGCTGCTGTTGTATATGCACCAAAGATCTGGAGACACTATTTATATGGTCTGTAGTGTGAGATCTTCACTGATCATAAGAGCCTCAGGTACTTTTTCACGTAGAAGGAGTTGAACATGCGGCAGAGACGGTGGCTTGAGTTGATCAAAGACTACGATTGCACCATTAGTTATCACTCGGGGAAAGCAAATGTGGTAGCCGATGTGTTTAGTCAGAAGTTGGAACATGCGGCTGTATCTGCAATTGTAACTCAGTATCACATCAGACGGGATTTGGAGAACTCAGGTATAGAGTTAGTGCATGGTGATCATCAGGTTTTCTTTGCTAGCTTGGTGGTCCAGCCAACTTTGTTGGAGTGAATAAAGGTCACGTAGGCTAGTTATGTAGAGTTGACAGAGGTTGTGGAAAAGGTACATCAGAGATTGGCTACAGAATTCAATATCTCTGAGGGAGGTGTGTTTAGGTTTGAGACCAGGTTAAGTGTTCCAAATGACGAAGAGGTCAGAAGGATAATTCTGGAGGAAGCGCATCGCTTTTAATATACAGTGCATCCGAGTAGTATGGAGATGGATTGGGATTTGCGCAAGACTTTCTAGTGGAGTGGTATGAAGAGACAGATTTCTCAATTTGTGGAGCAGTGTCTGACGTGTCAGCAGGTGAAAGCTAAACATCAGAAGCCGGCAGAGCCATTACAGCCCTTAGCTATTTCGGTGTGGAAATGGGAGCATATTTCCATGGACTTTGTAACCGGATTGCCGCCAGCACTTCACAGGCAAAATGCTATTTGGGTGATCATGGACAGGTTAACGAAATCTGCTCACTTCTTACCGATGAAGTTTAGCTACCCTTTAAGTAGGCTAGCAGACATGTGTGTGCATGAGATAGTTATAATGCACGGGGTACCAGTATGCATTGTATCAGATTGAGACTCGAGGTTTACTTCTCGATTCTGAACAAGCTTACAAGAAGCATTTGGGACGAAGTTTACTTTCAGTACAACGTTTCACCCCCAGACTGATGGACAGTCAGAGAGGACGATACAGATCTTGGAGGATATGTTGTGGGCTTGTGTGTTATATTTTTGTGGTAGTTGGATACAATTTATGCCACTAGTAGAGTTTGCTTATAACAACAGCTTTCAGGCTAGTATCGGGATGGCACCGTTTAGGTTCTGTATGGTCGAAGGTGTCGATCTCCTTTATATTGGAGTGAGGTAGGTGGACGTCAGGTGTTAGGACTTAAACTTGTGCAACAGGCATCTGACAAGGTAGGTTTGATCCAAGAAAGGATTAAATCAACTCAGAATCGACAAAAGAGCTACCCAGACGTTCGCCGTTGTGAGTTAAAGTTCGAGGTGGGGGGTAAGGTGTTTCTGAGGATAGCTCCGATGAAAGTGGTGATGAGATTCGGGAAGAAGGGCAAGCTAAGTCCAAGATATATCGGACCATTCGAGGTTCTTGAGCGAGTGGGTCAAGTAGCCTACCGGATTGAACTACCCCCAACACTCTCGAGGGTCCACAATGTGTTTCACGTATCAATGTTGAGGAGGTATGTGTTGGAAACTTCATATGTTATTAGCTACAAGGATGTGGAGATTGAGGATATTTTAGCGTATGAGGAGATATTTGTTCAAATTCTAGACCATAAAGTTCAGAAGCTAAGTACCAAGGACATATCTTTGGTAAAGGTATTGTAGCAGAATCACGAGTTTGAGGAAGCTTCTTGGGAATTGGAAGCAGAAATACGCCGGAAGTATCCGTAGTTGTTATGAGTTATGTACATTACCCTACTTTGTATTGGAATAGGTGGTTGGTCTTGAGGAGTGTGTATAGTTGTGAACTCTTGAGATGATTTATGTTTGTAACCACGGTATTCCTCCGCCATAAGTGAGGGTATGTATATGTTGTGATGGGGCTGGGTTATAGTAGTCACCGGTTTTCTTCCTAAAGTCGAGTGTATAATTGATTTCATGAATGAGTTTATGAATAAGAGATAGCAAATTTCGAGGACAAAATTTTTGTAAGGAGGGAAGGTTGTATGAACCCGAACCGTGATAAAAGGAACTAATTAATTAAGAGAGGGGTAAATTGGTAATTAAGCTTCGTCGATGTAGTCTTTGTAGTTCACGACGACGAAGTGCAGAGCCTCGTCGATGAGGAGAAGCCGAGGGGTTTCGAGAAACAGAAAATCTCAGGCTCGTCGATGAAACAGTTGACGAGGCTATTGTCTCGTCGACGATCTATCTATATGGTCTCGTCGACGAAGACGCCATTCATCGACGAGGAGTAGCCGGGTCAAAGGGTTATAAATTGATAATTTCATTACTTATCAGCTAAGAAAACTCAAATTCTCACTCTATCTCTCTAGAAACTCAACCTACTCTCTATCTCTCTAGATTTCATCGCCGTATGTCGCAGGAATCATAGATCCGACGTTACCACAAGGATTAGGGAAGGATTCTCTACAAGTTCTAAGGATTGGATTTTCGTTTCGGATATTCTTGGGTTTTTGCCCAGAATAGAGGTAAGGCTCGATTTTCAGTTCTGATTCGGTAGTCTTGTAGGTAACAGATTTGTGAGCGAACTTTGTATTGTGGATTGTAGGTTTTGGAACTCGGTTCGCGGTTTAGGGGCCTTGGAGTTTGGGATTTTTCATTCAAGAAAAGGTAAGGGGATTCCGTTATGTCGGTTATTTTTACAATTGGACTCGGTAGAATTGTGGTCCGCAGTTTTATGTTCGTTTTGATTACTCATTTGGAGGTGTATCTGACGGGTAAAATTATGGGTTTTTCATGTTATAGTTTTCGGAAAAGGGGGGGTATTGGGTTAAATCCCTAGTTTTTTTGGAAAATCGTATGTATATGGTGATTTATACTGTGTAATAGGGATGGTCGTGCCTTGAATTTATTTAAACTATATATGTTTGGAAAATCATGATTTTTGGATTACCAAATGGGTGTGGTTTTTCTGGTTATGTGAGCATGCATGGTTGTGTTTTGGTGGAATGCAATTGGAACTGGGTTCTGAGTTGTTCTAGGTGCTGAGAGTGTCCGGCTTTATTTCCGAGAGCGTATGAAATAGCTGGCCATGTTTGGCAAGAGTGTCCGGCTCTATATTCGAGGGTGTGAGTCTTACCAGCTGACCACCGAAGGGTGTGGATCCACCAGTTAGTACCAGTATGATACCATAGGAGCCTGGGGTTCGCCATATGCGGGGGACGCCATGTAATGCGTGCCGGCTACGGGCCGAAGGGTGTGACGACATCGGGTTGATCATGTGCGTGCGTGCGTGTATGCACTGTTTTGAAACTAGTACTAGAATTGCATTTAATTTTGTATGTTTTGCTGTCAGGATAACACTCAAATGCCACGCACCCGATATAACATGTTTCTGCCTTACTGAGAGGTGTCTCACCCTTACTATATGTACATATTTCTCAGGTCTTTCAGATAACTAGAGCTAGCTTCTTGGTGTAGGAGCGTAGTGGTCGGTGTACTGTGGGAAATACCTCGGTAAGTCCTAAGCTTGTGCTGGGTGGTCTTTTGGGAGTTTTTGCTACCACCGGGTTTGTGTTGTATTTTGTAGAGTTTGACTCCTTTGTATAGACTCTGGTATGGTACAGAATGTGTATAAAAAGACTTATTTTTTACTGTATATTTGTGATATGTATTGATGTGTTTTGGGTGCCTGGGAACCCCACGGTGTCGAACCCTTATCTATTGTTCTGTATCTTGGTTTTGTATGATACAAGGACGGGTTAGGTTACTGTTAACCATATAGGTCATATCCCTGTTTTGATTATGACAAATACTCATGCATTGAATGACTATCTAGTTTATGTGCAGGAATTCTAAGTGACAGATCATGATGCACAAAGAGAAGATCAAAGATTGAAGACCCAATTTCTGTTGTATTGTATTTCATATGTATTCAAAGGGTCTGTAATAGTAAATAGGTTCTTTGGTTTGTAATAATTGCATGCATCGCCTACATGATCTAATACATAAGCTCAAACCAAGAATAACTTAAAAGCATTTAGAAAGACCTTAGGGAATACCCTTCGGTCGACCAACACCATATTTTTTTGGTGTCTTCAAAAGGACCTAGAAATGACCCTAAGACACTCACATATGCATATACATGAATAGTCATTTGAATAGGGTAAATGTATAAGGGAGTTGGAACCGAAATGCATCAAAAATGCATGTTCGGTTGACCGAACCATGAAGTTCAAATCCTCCCGATCGACCGAACTAGGTCTGGGTCAACAGTTTGACCACGACCCGGTCGACCGAACCAGGTAATTCAAAAAGCCAAGGTCGACCAAAACCCCCCTGGATCAACAATTTGACCATCTGGTCGACCGAGCCAAAAATGTACTCCAACTACCTGGTCGACTGAGGGTCCTCGGGAAAAATCCCAACGGTCTGGTCGACCGAACTAGCCAAATCAAAATGGGCCAGTCGACCGAACCTCGGTAAAATGAAAAATCACCTTTGAAAAGGCACTTTCGATCGACCGACCACTCAGTTAAAAAATGCTCTGGTTGACCGAAACCTTTCTGGTCGATCAGACCTCTCGGGTTTTCCTAATTTTTACAACGGTTAAACATTTTTAAACATGGTTAATTAGGGTTAAAATGATTTTAAACAATATTAATAATACCCTACATGTCCTAACGACTATAATTCTTCCAATGTCTATATATAGCCCCTCATTTGATAAGATTAGCAAGAGATTAGCAAATTTTATTAGGGAGAATTCTTTGAAAATCCAAAAACCTATAATACTCATTTTTGAGCCTCCTACACTCATACTTACCTTCTCATACTGATTAAACCCTCAGTAAGTTGATTGAGTGTTAGTCTAAATCGGTTTTGCTTCCCTATTTGTATTTCATTGATTCAATTTTCTTGAGAGTTAAACCTAAGTATTCTTAGGGGGCTTCATTCATAAGCCTATCCTAAGAAGACTTGCTTAAGCTTCTGAGAGTTGCATTTGTGTTGCAATATCTTAGGAAGCTTGTATTTGTCTTTGGGTTGCAAAATCATTTTCAAAACATACTCTAATATCTTGTGTGATTTATATTGATATATTTGTGAAAAGATATTTGTGTTTGTGATATTGATCTTTGTTGCAATATTCATTAACTTACATATTATTTACTAATATAAAGATTAAATATATTTTGCAAACCAAGCATATACATTATTTGATATTTGCACGATTGAGATATTCTGTTGATTGGAATATTCAAGACTTGATTGACATCTTTGTTTGAGCATTTAGATTGAATATCTAGTGATACAAAGATCATATAGGTTTGCACTCTCACGTACGCATTATACTGATAGAAAATATATCTGAGAGTTGAACTATTTTGACCACACTGAGCTTACATATTATATCATTTGTGGTGTATGTAATTGTGCGTAACTGGGTACACATCTGCTTTACATGAAAGCATAATCACTGTACCATTTGACTATATATACATTGGTTGTATTTCCAGGCATAGGCTTGAAGAGGGAGACTAGCCCTGGAATAGTCCCAGATTGGCTTAGACACGGTTAGGAAAGCTAGTTGCGTCGTCTTGTTAAGGCGTGTAGGTTGAGGTTAGCCCCCTAATTGACCTGGTTAAGGTTGAGGTCAGTCCTGTGCTAATTGACTTGGTTGTAATCGGTGTTTCTCCACCTTTAAGTGAGCTATTAGTGAAATCCTCGGGCTTACGAGCTAGAGGCGGGGATGTAGGCATAGTTGGCCGAAGCCCGATAACATATCGTGTGTTTATTTATATTTCTACATTGTATATTTACTACACATATATGTTATGGGTGAATGATGCGTATGACTTAATTTTCACATTATATTTATCAACGTATTTGGAAATTGCATAGACTGACCCTAGGTTGTGTATATACTATTGTTGGATAGATTTACCTAAGAGAAAAGGTTTTAAATTCTAATTTACCACCCTCTTGGGAATACACCAATTCTAACAATTGGTTTCAGAGCCTCATTGTACTTTACTTAAACGTGTTTGCAAAAGATCGCAATGGCTCAAATTGGTGTATCCCCATTCGGTGAGGGTCAGTCACCTTTCAGTCCTCCTTTGTTTTGTGGTGTCGATTACACCTCATGGAAAATTAGAATGAGTGTTTTTATAAAATTGATGAATTGGAGGGCCTGACATGTGATTGTAAATGGAATTTGTATGCCTATAGAAAATTACATTAATTTGATGCATGCAAATTCACATGCCATGGACATGCTTTATTGTGCTTTAGATATTGATATTCTTCATGAGATTATGGCATGTTATAGTGCACAGGAAATTTGGGTTGAGCTGGAAAGGAGATATGGAGAGACCCAGGAAAAAAAAATTGCCACTCCAAATGATGATCAGGTAGTGGCTAATCATGAGCAGGTTGTGTTAGTAGATGATGAGGTATATGAATCTTACCCTACCTCATTTACTAATCCATGTAATGAAGCATGTGATGATTCTTATACTGAAACGTATGATATATCTCATGTTGAATCATCAATTGCCTCTAACGACTGCTTTGACAATGATGCATGCATTAACTCATATGATGTTTTGGCTCAAAATTCTTGCACAGATTCATATGATAATTCTTGTGTTGAACTGTGTGTTGAAACATGTGCTAAATTAAATATTAAATGCATGTCATCGTATGAAAAACTAGAAAAGACTTTATTGAAAATGCACAAGTTTTTAGTTCGGGCATCTAAGCATGAAATATTTTTGAAGAATGAGAACAAAAGAATAGCAAAAGAACTAAAGGGGTTAGAAAATTATCATGTTATTCTTGAAAAGAAAAAGATTGAGAAAATATTGAAAATTGCATGCTTAAATGAAGAAACAGATGATTATTCGAAAGTTGCTCTTAAGAATAAAAATGAAAGAAATAATCATAACAAACCCTTAGGAGTTAAAAGAAGTAAATCGTTTAAAAAGGGTTCATTTTATAAATTCCATTGTCATTAAAATTTTCATGCCTCATTGAGTAAAAACAGAATAAATAAGCATATCCCTTCACGAAAATTCAATACCTGCTTATTATGCAAAACTATGTGGCACGTATGGTTTAAGTTTCTATTTAGAAGTGCCAGAGGCTTGGCTAAAGAAATGATGTGGGTTATCATGGTAGCAAACCCAACTTGAGATGAGGAAGGATGGTTTTAATAAATACTACTTAATTATTTAATCTTTCCTTAGTTCCTATGCTTAGGTTTAGGGGGTTGTGATGTCTACAGGTTTAGGAAGTGGTTGTTGCTTAAAATGAAAATCTTAGTAGACCCACTATCTTGTTATACTAGGAACCTTTATCCACTTCCAAATGGACATGGCATGTACGCCCGGTATTTAGTTCTAAATGCTTAACCCATGCTAACATGAAAATTACCAAGTTAAGCAACTATTGTCCATTACACAAAATTGAGTGTTAGGGTTCTATCTTCTATCATATATCACTATACCCTAAACTCACTTTTGAATGTGAAAAGCCTAAATCAAAATCAAGCCATCACTTTGGGCTTAAAGCACCACTGATCTTAAATGGCTAATATATATATATATATATATATATATATATATATATATATATATATATTAAGTGCTTCTCATAGCTATAACCAAATTAAAGGTATCTACTAGGAATTTGATCCCTTTGAGCTTAAATTGCAAGACCTTTAATTTTGGTTTAATCGCTCCATAGGAAATCTTTACCAAACCGCGATCATATCAGGTATAGATTCATCATTTCCTTGGTTTGTATCCTTATTCTAAATTGTGATAATATCGAAAGGATACTTTCCGATCACCAAAGAGCATTGTTCACAACATTCACATATCCTATATGCTCTTTGCCCAAGCATGGACATGATTACCTTCACAGAAATATTTTGAAAAATGTTCTGTTAATCCTAAATACTCTTCTGTACCCATTAGTGATTTAAATCTACAAAGTGTATTTATTTATCATCCCTTCACGAGCTCTCAAATCACTAAGACATATCCTTTAGAGCTTTGTGTACTTAGAGATGAGTTGAATGGCTAATATGATTGCCTAGGTCTCAATCTAGATGAATGCATAAAATTTAAGTAGACCTATGCATGTGTACTTTTAAATTGAAAGTCATTCTAACTTGTGTCTCTCACACATATTGAAATTCATATCAATAGAGGCAACATTGGCTTAGCTCACTTAAAGAAATATCTATTGTGACTTTTTGGTCCACTAAGCCTATTCATCCAAAGCCAAGCATATATCATCAAAAATCTTAAAACACTTGGTTAAAGAACTAGAAAGTGAAAAAGACATAAATTGAATAAGTGCATAACTCAGGGGGAGCATTTTTCCTTCATATCTATATAAATGAAAATGCTCTCATATTCTTATATCATTTATGTCTTTGTGCCTTAATGAATAATCATACTATACTAAACTCATAATTATCCATTCTTGTGTATTGTTTATACTATATATTGATGGATAGTGATTAGTGATTATCTAGTATTGTGAACTGTTATTGAATATGTTGGTTGATAATACTAGATTGCATGGAACGCCATCTGCAAGGCTGTTGCAGAAACTTATTTACTTGCATGCTTGTATGGAACGCCAATTGCATGGCTGATGCAGTATGTTGTGTATTGCATGCTGGTAGCAAATATAGGTTCTCGCATGCTTAAACTGAAATGTTTTGAATTGATTGCTTGAATCTATCAAGTTTTGGTACTTGAAAAATTTGGGAAATGTCTGATTTACAAATGGCATGCTACCGAAATTTCGACAGGATTTTTCCCAAACCAAAACCTTGGGTTAAGGATGATTATGATAATAAAAATGTTAAAATGTTTTTGAAAGGATGAGTGAAAAAGAAATATCACATTTTCATCCTTGCATAATCATCACATACTTAGGGGAGCTCAGCTCCATCCCTATATGAAGCACATAAATGACTTATATGCGTCACTTTCGTCTATTGAAATATTGAGGCTCTTCTAAAATCCTTGAACATTATATCTTGTGCTTAAAGGCTTATATTTTCATATGGAATGTTTGTTGGTCTTGAACTATATTGCATGCTTTAATATATATTCTTTGATGCATCTATGGTCTATAGGGACAACTATACTAATCAAGTGAAAAATGCAATTGACAAATACTCAGTATAGTTGATTTTAAAGATGTGGATTGATGGCTTATACTATTGAGCATAATCAAACTAATCTTTGGTTAGTATAAGTAGTTAAAGAATATAAGCACATATTCAAATTGATAGGGGGAGCATCTAGAATTAAATTACTATCCTGTTTTGCTTACCCATATGTTTAGCTTAGATCTTGAATGAATTCATTGTGGCATGCACTTGAATGAAAATATTTTATTGAAGATCATAATTTGAAGCATGTTTATATTGCCACAACTGTTTGAACTTGCCATATGATCTTGCATGTGATTGTTGAACTCTTAGGATCATTATGGTTTTGGTTTTCTAGTTATCTTTAGTATGTGCTTTATTGACAAACCATAAAATTTGTTGCTTGCTTGCTTTAAATTAAAATCTTATTTTTTTAGCAAGCAACCCCCAACACTATTTTGCAAACATTAAAAAGGGGATGTATATTACAATTATATACGTATATATATTTATCTACATGAGCTTTTGGCAAGATCAAATTTCAAAACAAATTCTTTTTCTCTTGCCTCATTATTATTATTATATACATACATGTTTTCAAAATTGCATAACTTTGAGTATAGTCTCAATTGACTATCGTGCTTTTAAAATGGAATGCAATATGTCATACATATGCGTTGAATGATCAATATTTATTGCATGTTGAATTTATTTGATAGGATGAGTATATAAGAAATGCACTTAAGAGAACATCATCCTTGAGCTTAATTCAAGTAAGCGTGCATGCAAATATACATGGGAATTTAGGTCCCAATCTTAGAATAAATCAGTAAGCACTTAATGCCTAAAATCTCTTGCATGCTAAGTAATACTAAGAAGCATGAACATATGATGGATGTGCTTAAATGAAATTCATTCTTAAGCATAAACACACTTATGTATGCCTGAGACTATATTGGGGAGTTTAAGCCCCATCCTTGAGAAGAGAATTATAACTCACCAAGCTCAGTGGACCTATACTATTAATTGGCTTTAAATTTTTGCGTCCAATTTGTTTCATTACTTATACTATGTTAGAAACTTAATAAACTCTCATAATTAATGTAAGTATACGTTGGTGCATCCTAGACATTTCATAGTTTGCATAAATTTAGGGGGAGCTCTTAAGTGAAATTTACAAGTCTTAGCAATTGATATCATTGTTGTTATGTTTTCTTGCCTTAGACTTTGTGAGTGTTGATTATTGCTTATGTGCATATTTCTTATATCTATAGCATAATCATATTGGACTTAATGAGTATTGATTATGATTTGTGATGGCCACTACCTTTGTCCATTTCATGATGATATTGAAATCTATACTTGATTGATAGACCAAAATGGACTGTTTGAGTTAATTGTTGTGAATAATTGAAAATTTGAACTCAATCAGGTCATTTCTATACAGATATTTTTGGGAATTTTCTATTTTTCAAAAGGCATGCTGCCGAATTTTCTTCAAATTATCTTAAACCATATCTTGTATATAAATGATATTTTCCTCTTATTTGCCTACATACACTTAACAATTTATTTAGGCCCTTTTTGCTATTACCAAAATGGGGAGAAGTAGGCAGGTATTTGTCATCATCAAAAAAGGTGAGATTGTTGACCTTATAGGTCATATCCCTATTTTGATTATGACAAATACTCATGTATTGAATGACTATCTAGTTTATATGCAGGAATTCTAAGTGACAAATCATGATGCATAAAAGGAAGATCAAAGATTGAAGACCCAATTTCTATTGTATTGCATTTCATATGTATTCAAAGGGTCTGTAATAGTAAATAGGTTCTCTGGTTTGTAATAATTGCATGCATCACCTGCATGATCTAATACATAAGCTCAAACCAAGAATAACTAAAAAGCATCTAGAAAGACCTTAGGGAATATCCTTCGGCCGATCGACACCAAATTTTTTCGGTGTCTTCAAAAGGACCTAGAAATGAACCTAGGACACTCACACATGCATATACATGAATGGTCATTTGAATAGGGTAATGTATAAGGGAGTTGGAACCGAAATGCATCAAAAATTCATGTTCGATCGACCGAACCACGAAGTTCAAATCCTCTTGATCGGCTGAACCAGATCCGGGTCAACAGTTTGACCACGACCTGATTGACCGAACCAGATCCGAGTCAACAGTTTGACCACGACCCGGTCGACCGAACCAAATAGTTAAAAAAGCCCCGGTCGACCGAAACCCCCCTGGGTCAATAATTTGACCATCTGGTTGACCGAGTCAAAAATGTACTCCAACTACCTGGTCAACCGAGGGTCCTTGGGAAAAATCTCAACGGTTTGGTCGACCGAACCAGCCAGTTCAAAATGGCCCGATCAACTGAACCTCAGTAAAATGGAAAATCGCCTTTGGAAAGGCACTTTCGGTCGACCAACCATTCAGTTCAAAAATGCTTTGGTCGACCGAACCATATGAGATCTGGTCGAACGAAACCTTTTTGGTCGATCGGACCTCTCGGGTTACCCTGATTTTTACCACGGTTAAACATTTTTGAATAGGGTTAGTTAGGGTTTAAATGATTTTAAACAATATTAATAATACCCTACATGTCCTAACAGCTATAATTCTTCCAATGTCTATATATAGCCCTTCATTTGCTAAGATTAGCAAGAGATTAGCAAATTTGATAAGGGAGAGTTCTTTGAAAATCCAAAAACCTATAATACTCATTTTTTAGCCTCCTACAATCATACTTACCTTCTCATACTGATTAAACCCTCAGTAAGTGGATTGAGTGTTAGTCTAAATCGGTTTTGCTCTCCTATTTGTATTTCATTGATTCAATTTTCTTGAGAGCTAAACCTAAGTATTCTTAGGGGGCTTTGTTCATAAGCCTATCCTAAGAAGACTTGCTTAAGCTTCTGAGAGTTGCATTTGTGTTGCAATAACTTAGGAAGCTTGTATTTGTCTTTGGGTTGCAAAATCATTTTCAAAACATACTCTAATATCTTGTGTGATTTATATTGATATATTTGTGAAAAGATATTTGTATTTGTGATATTGATCTTTGTTGCAATATTCATTGACTTACATATTATTTGCTGATACAAAGATTAAATATATTTTGCAAACCAAACATATACATTATTTGATATTTGCACGATTGAGATATTCTGTTGATTGGAATATTCAAGACTTGATTGACATCTTTGTTTGAGCATTTAGATTGAATATCTAGTGATACAAAGATCATATAGGTTTGCACTCTCACGTACGCATTACACTGATAGAAAATATATCTGAGAGTTGAACTATTTTGACCACACTGAACTTACATATTATATCATTTGTGATGTATATAATTGCGCGTAACTAGGTACACATCTGCTTTACACGAAAGCACAATCACTATACCATTTGATTATATATACATTGGTTGTATTTCCAAGCACGGGATTGAAGAGGGAGACTAGCCCTGGAATAGTCCCGGATTGACTTAGACCCGATTAGGAAAGTTAGGTGCGTCGTCCTATTAAGGCGTGTAGGTTGAGGTCAGCCCCGTTAATTGACCTAGTTAAGGTTGAGGTCAGCCCTGTGCTAATTGACCTAGTTGTAATCGATGCTGCTCCACCCTTAAGTGAGCTATTAGTGAAATCTTCGGGCTTGCGAGCTAGAGGCAAGGACATAGGAATAGTTGGCTGAACCCCAATAGCATATCGTGTGTTTGTTTATATTTCTGAATTGTATATTTATTGCACATGTATGTTATGAGTGAATGATGCGTATGACTTAATTTTCATATTATATTTATCTATGTATTTGGAAATTGCATAGACTGACCCTAGGTTGTGTATATACTATTGTTAGATAGATTTACCTAAGAGAAAAAGTTTTAAATTCCAATTCACTCCACCCTCTTGGGAATACACAAATTCTAACAGTTACTTTTTCACCCTCAGTTCCCATTATCGAGTTCGGGGCATGAAATTCACAAAGCCACTCAAGTATGAAATTTTTGTAAGAGTAAAGACAATGCTCGGAATGATAAACCCAGTAGAGTCAAGTTTAAAGGAGGATGTTGAATATTAAACTTCATAGGGCTCATATTATTACTTAAATAATAAAAAATAAAAAAGATGAAGAAAGTGAGATGGAGAAGTTGAAGAAGGATGAAAAAGAAGTCAAAGAAGGAAATGGACACATTTCCTACGTAGAAGAAAATTTGCAGTCATGACCTCTGCAATTCACGCTGGTCAATCCTCAACGTTTATCACTTTTTCTCCTATAAATTGGTGTTCGTTTTTCTATGTAGTATGTGGTGGAGAAGTGGGATAGTAACCAATGAGAGAAGAAGAAATTGTATATTTTGAGAGTTTTTTGTATTTTTCTTATTATTATTGAAATTAAAGAGTATTTGGGTGCTATTAAATGTTTCCTTTCTGAGTTTTAATCACAACCAGTGATTGAGTGAGTCTCATCCACCCATCAAATCAAATGATTTTCATTTTGCCACTAAGTAGAGTTTAGATGCCTAGAAATAAGGTAAGACTATGTACTATAGGCCCATTGTAGTCTATCCTTTCTCCGGCCGGGCTGCCTTTTATATATTTATGTTATGTATAAATATAATAAAATTTCTTATATTATATATGTAATATATATATATATATATATATAACCACTGAATTTACTGTCCCAATCGATTGAACGACTGTAAAGCGGTGTTTTTTTTTTTTTTTTTATTCATTCAACTGGTATGTGTGCGTGTGTGTGTATTAGCAAAAAAATGTTCTTATTCCATTGCTGCAGTATCAAGGATGGAGAAAGTGGCTCGTAATTAATTAAGAGAGTCGTACAAATACATACAAGTACAAGATATATAAAAACCATTGCATGCAGCATCCAGGATGGAGAAAGTAGCTAGCTAGGGTTGGAGCTAGCTAGGAGGGCATAGGAGTATGGCTTACGCCATTAATTTGTTGCAGGCTAGGTATAGGCATGCACAGAGAGAGAGAGAGAGAGAGAGAGAGAGAGGGAGAGAGAGAGAGAAGGAGTTGGTGAAGTACGTGGGGGAGAAAGAAAGCAAGGTGTTCTCTGGTAGTTCGAAATGCATGGAAGGTGCCAGAGATCAGTTGACAGTTGAGAGCTTCCTTTAGCAGTGTTCGAATCATAATCAGCTAGCATATATATGAGGCTAGCTCCTGCTTCGCAGAATCTTCCCTTCCCCACCTGCAGTAGTTCAGTACCATATATATGCACGCGGCCCACTATTCCAATTCTATAATTCATTAAATTCGCAATATATAAGATTAATTGATGTTGCTGGGTTGCATGTGAATATGGTTGGATGGATATGGATGTGGACAAGGTCGGTAGGTAGGTATAGAGGATAATCAATTAATTAATTAATGAGTAAGGAGGGCATGCAGGGAAGGAGATGGTATGGGCCTTGAAGCAATAAGACTGCAGCTGGATGCTTAATTTCCAAGAACGCACGCACGCCACCCCCCCCCCCCCCCCCCCCCCCACACCACACACACACACACACACACACACATATATATGGGGTCAAAAGTCCAATATCCACAAGTAGTTAAGCACCCCGCCCCCCCCCCCCCCCCCTCTCCCCCGGTCCTTTGTTCCCAGTCTCAATTTGGCTTTTATGACATCAAAGTCATTCCCACATTAACTACAAAACTACAAATCATGCAGAGAGAGAGAGAGAGAGAGTGGCAGTGTGTGCGAGTGTGTCAATCCATGTATGGTGCCCTTAAATTCGGGGACTCGTAAAACGATGCAAACAGAAAATGCTTTATCTTGGCCCTAAGCAAAGGGCGTGTGGCCCATATATGTAAACCTAGCTAGCTAGCTGGCTGGCTGGCTAGGCTGGCTCCTCCTTCGCAGACACCTATGTATATGTGTGTGATGGAGAGAATGATCGAGCGCGCGCATTCCCCACGCGGGTATTAGGGGGACGTTGGGGGCACCCTTTAACCAGTAAATGCCAAATCTGGCGGTGTCAGGAAGAGACCATACCCTAACATCGGTGAGTTGTATGCCGGAGGGTACGTTTGTTTAGATAAGAGGAGGACGTAGAGAGTAGAGGCCACAGAGTACTTGCCCGTTTCAAGGGCTATTGCTGTGTCCCCTATAGGAGAGAGAGAGAGAGAGAGAGAGAGAGAGAGAGAGAGAGCAGGTAAGGTAAATGGCTTAATGTAAATGAAATGAGAAGGCCGGAATTTAGGGGAGGGAGGAAAATAGACGAATTCAAATTAAGCAATTCCCAAGAAAAGTAGTGACACAGTGCCTCGTGGCCGACAGCTATACGGTGCCCTCACCCCCACCCCCTGCTCGCCTCTTTTGACTTGGACATCGCACGTGATTAAGCCCTAAGGCCCTTAACCCCTACCCTCCCCAGCCAGCACTTAACTCCCCCCACTTGCTCCCCCCACCAATTATTCTCATTACATATATAATATAATCACCTTCATTCACTGTTCCATCTAGAGAGAGAAAGAGAGAGATGTGGCTTTTGAGTTTTGAGGAAGAGAAGAGAAGAGATGGCGGTGAAGGTGAGTAAGTGACTATGTGAGGGAATGGAATTGATTATCTCCGGCTTTCTTCTTGTTTCATATGATCATGCAGTGTAGGGGAACTATCCCCATTGATATATATACTATATGTATTCCCACGGAGAAAAATGTATGACTTATAATACAGTATTTTGTCTTTGAAATCTAAAAAGGAAAAAAAGGATTATCAAATTAACCTAGTTGTGTGGATTAGTGGGACAAATTATGCAGATTGTGAGGAAGGAGTCCATCTTACGCAAGATGAATGTACTTAGTTCATACCCTATCAATATGTGAAAATCGTTAATTTTTTTATTATGTTTTTTTTTAATCCTTTGTTCGGATTATACGTCAATTTAAGGGATACAACAATTTTACCCTCCAAGCTTGGTGAGATTTTCTTGACTTAAATGTCATGTCATTAAGCTAAATGTTAAACAAGAGTTCATAAGAATTAATTATTTCATCTCCATGGCCAAATGTCATAGCCGGCCTTGAACAAGAGATGACTTGCTGGTATGTAGTGAATGGTAACTTGAATACTACACAAGAAAATTGATACTATAGATATTCGAAATGACAAGTGGGAAATTTGAATTTAAGATCTTGTCTATATAGCATGATCTTTGTTCTTCTTGTACCGTCATTCTTCCTTCACGCATAACGGATAGGCAAATAGAAGTTGGGGGATATGTGACAAGAAACATGGTTTGCCATCTTGTTGATTATTTTAAAGTGGTCTAAACCATTCAATTTACATTATATAATGGTATAAAAAAAAAAAACCCCTTTTTTTTCTTTGCAAATTTGCTCCTAAAATATTTCTTAAGAGCTAGCTTTGCATCCACAGTTGTCACCCTCTTTCCTTTTACTGTAATCATTGCATGAAGTATTTTTTTCTATTGAAACTTTTTCCTCCATTCCTTCTTTCCGTTTGGGCTACATATTTGATTGTTCACTTTATTTTTGCTTTTATTTAGGTTTAGGCACATTATTAAGAATTGAAAAATTTTCTTTTCTTGTCGGTTCTCCCTTGTTCGTATTTTTGCTTAATTTGTGGCCCATGTGAATCTTCATATGAAGGAATTAATTTCTTCTTCTTTTTTTTTTTTTTTTTTGGTCACATGCATGTGGAAAATCACTTTTCCTTCTCCTTTTGATAGGACTCCCTTAGTCTTATCAAATGTTATGAGACGCATTGCAAACCTCCCTGCAAGCAGGGATCACCTCCTAGTTCCTATTAAAAAGGCACTTGAAATGGCCTTGAGTTAAGAAAAGAACTTAGACCTTCATTGAAATCAATAATTTCTTAAAC
The DNA here is from genome assembly GCF_029873635.1 of Malania oleifera. Taxonomy (NCBI): domain Eukaryota; kingdom Viridiplantae; phylum Streptophyta; class Magnoliopsida; order Santalales; family Ximeniaceae; genus Malania; species Malania oleifera. Next base: position 9,037,081 of record NC_080425.1, on the reverse strand, counting down.
AAAGAAGTTAGTGGCTCCCCTAGAAACTCCTTAATTATGTCGTCGCTCTTGACAACATATTGCTTTGGAATTAGTATATCTTGGACACAATTACCTTATACCTCCTCAAGCTAACAAAATAGCTAGACGTAGTTTTAAAACCCAAAAATAATAAATAAATAAATAAAAATTGCATTTATAATTAAGAATGCTCTAAAATAGCTTCTTCTTCCCATTCTTTATGTTAAAATATTTAACCATGTTGACATATCCGCTTCCTATCTCCTTCTCAAATGTCGACAAGGTTTCAATGTAAAAATGAAGGAATATGTTTAGTCCCTACACTTAATTTATTTCCCCCTTTTGTTTTCCTTAAGTTCAGTATGCATCACCACAACTTTTGCAAGTGGTGGTACTTCTATGCAAATGGAAATTTGTGCTTATGGTGATCTCCATACGTGAATAAATGGGCAAGAATTTCTTCACCCTTTTCATGGCAAGTCGTCAATGTAATGTAAGTGGATGAATAACTATCCAAAGTTGTGCTTCCATCCAATTCAACTTATAAGCATAGCGAGAAGAAAAAATGCTAACTTTAACGAGCTCAAAATATCATGATCTATTCTTTTGTGTTATTAGGGGACAAGTAGGTGAAGGATGAGCTCAGATCAACCAACATAGATGCCAAGTTAGCTTTTACCTATAGTTTATAGTGGCAAAGCCACATTTTCTCGGTACTAACCTTTTATTTATCTTTGAATGCTTTATAGGTAACCAAGTATAGAAGAAATAACACTGCTGTTTCTTAATGAATATTTTCCCATGCTTTATTAATGTAGTAAAAGCTGACTTATATACACAGTTGGGAAAAACTATTTACGGCAATATACATCAATTTTGCTAAAACTATGCAACAGTTACAAATTTTTCAAGTCAATGTGGTAGTTATAAAAATATACAAAATTGATTTTGAATGATCTTGCTTGATTGTAGGCTAGATGTGCTCTGTTCAATCTTGGCCTTAATTCGTGCAATCTGTCTTTATACGCCCCTGCAAGATTGAGCTTCCGTCAGCAAACGCAATCTTGTTTCTCAAGATTTTAGTTCTTTGACTTGACAATGCCTTTGTCAATAGGTCAGTCAATCAATCTTGTGTATGAACATGTCTAACTTGGAGTGAACCACATTGAACAGGATCACGAACAAAATGGAGATCGATTTGTATATGTTTCACGCGTGAATGTTGGACCAGATTGAAACATAGATGTGTGGCACCAAGCTTATCACATAGTAATAAGGGAGCTACTTTTAGTCGAAAACCTAGCTCATGAAGAAGTCCAAGAAGCCACATTGTCTCGGATGCAACATTTGCAAGGGCTCAGTATTCAGCTTCAGTGGTAGATCTTGCAACTACTCTTTGTTTCTTTGAGATCTATGAAATAGGGTTTGGGCCTAAGAAGCTGATATAAGCAGAAGTGGAGGTTCGATCATCAACATTTCTAGCCAATTGGCATCAGAATAGGTGATTACACTACAAAAAAATGGATTTTTAGTGACGAATTTAGTAGTGATGGATTCAATTTTGTCACTAAAAGTGGGTATTATTGACAGTTTTTAAGAACCGTCACTAATACGACACTATTAATGATGGTTTTAAAACCGTCACTAATAATTTCAACACTACAAATAGATTTTCCTGCCCAACCTATCGCAGGAAACCATTTTTCGCGCATAAATTATCCTAAAAAAATATTAGCAACGACTCTATGAGTATAAGTGACAAGTGAAATTCGTCACTAAAAGTCGTTATTAGTGACGATTAGGTAGTTGTCACTACTATTATTGTATTAATATATAAAAATAATATAATTAACACTATTAGTAACAAATTTTCAAAACCATCACAAATAACATGTATTAGTGACAGTTTAGAGTCGTCACTAATAGTCTTTTTATTTAAAAATTTTAAAAATAACTTTGTAAACAATAGTAGTGACGGTTTGGGAAAATTCGTCACTAATAATAGGGTATTAGTGATGGTTTACATTCGTCACTAATAGTCTTTTTATTTAAAAAAAAATATAAAAATAATTTAGTTAACAATATTAGTGACGGTTCGGGAAGATTCTTCACTAATAATATGGTATTAGTGACGGCTTATATTTGTCACTAATAGGCTCTTTATTTATAAAATATAAAAATAATTTAGTTAAATATATTAGTGATGGTTTGGGAGGTATTAGTGACGATTTAGATTTGTCACTAATACGCATAAATATATCTACCTGCTCCACTTGGGTTTCCCCTAAATTCCCTCATTTCCCTCCTTTCCCCACCTGTTTCCCTCCTCTACTCTTGATCCTCCTTCTTTCACTCCTTACTTTCCCTGATATGTTTCCCTCCTCCCCTCCCGATCCTCCTTTCTCCGTCGCAAACCCAGCCCCTCGTCGTCGTCGTTCATCACAGCCCCTTGTTCGTTGCCGTTTGCAGACCATTACAACCCCTCATCCGTCAGCGTCGGCAAAGCCCCTCGCCCATCCCAGTTGCCGTCGTAGGCTCACGCCGTCGATTTTAGTGCCTAAAAATTCCCACAAGGTTCTGATTCCTCTTCTTCCTCATTCCTGTCTTTTCTTCTATGCTTTACCATTTCATGGTTCCATATATCTCAAAATCGCTGAGGGAGACATTTTTTAACTATCAAGATCTTACTATTGACCAACAACACAAATGCACAAACTAAAGTTTATGGAATCTCAAGAGTAATTTCAACAGATTGACAAATGTAAAAATTAGGGTTCATCCTCAGAATTTATTAAAAAATGAATAGAGTATTCCAACATTTTCATCTTAAATGTGGACATGAAGGCTAATGTGACATATTTTTAGTATTTTTTGGGCAATAATAATATCAATAATAATTATTATAAATGAAATTTTTTCTTTCTCTTAATAATAATATCAGCATTTTCTCTTTCTCTAATCATTTTTCTCTTTCTAAATCAAGAACCTCTTACTCATTCAAACTCCTGGATAATGAAAATTGATACAAGGATAAGTGGTAGTTTCTTCCCCGTCCCCCACCCCCCCCCCCTTTTTTTTAAACCCATACCAAAAGTATAATGCTACCGAAAAGTTTGGTCATGAGATTTTATAAGACATGAAACATTATGTTCTTCTTCTTTTTTTTTTTTTTTTATGATCTTCCTCATTAGATATGTCTAATGTGTATGGTAATTGCCATGAACAACAAATATTATATAAAAATTATTAAAAAGTTGTTTGAAATTAGGTTTTGAACTGAAGGATTTGGTTTTTTTTTTTTTACCCAAATCCATCATTTAATTTTTTTTAAATAGCACTGAATCAGTATCCTATAATTGAGTTGTTCTCGTAAGATAAATTTATATTAAAATATTATTTCATAATGGTTTATATATTACAGGTGGATTGGTTGGGATTTCCCTTGACAACTTATGTATATATGCAAGCATTACATCCAAATTAAATCTCTTAATATTCCTTTCTTTTTCTTTTTAAAAAATATTTATATCTTGTGATCACTTACATTAATAGGCTTTGAAAGTAATATGATTTGATTAACTATTCATTTCATTCTTTATTAAATTGCTTGAATCAATATTTTTCATTATCTTGATTAATTTTTACTTTATTTAACAATTTTTAATAAATGATGTAATTCATGAAACAGTAAATAGTATGATTAACATTTTTACTATCCATAATGCACCGAATGACTAAATCTTTTTATGGATGTTAGTGTTTGTGCCTCACCTTGTGCAATGCCCCCATCCCTGCGCACTTAGGGTTTCGTCTTTCCTTGTCAATGCCTCCGCGAATAGAGCCTTGGGCTGCCTCGAAGCGAGGCCACTCGCCACGATGTGCGGCCAAGCGGCAGAGGGTTTAGGAACCGCCAAGGGGAGAGTCTTCTTCCAAGGGTTGAGCGGCCCTGAGCAAGCACGAACAGATTTTGAGGAGACGAGAGCACCAAGGGTGACTCTTGAGGATGTGCAGTTGCCCCCGGCACGTTCTGCTGTGCCACCCATTAGAGAGCAGTCCCTAAATGTTACACCAGGGCTTATAGAGTACATGCCCACTCAGCCGGTATTGTTCCATATGATTAGGCCGACCATGCCACTTGATGTTGCCGAGCGACCTCCAGTGGACACGTCTGACCAGCTGGTGCCGCTCTGTATCCTCAGGCCACGCGGACCACCACCCTCCCCTCTTAGCCCTAACTTGTGTCGTATTCTAGAGGAAAAGGCATGGGACTGAGACGCGCTAAAGCAGTAGCTACCTCGCCTTTCTCGGCGAGTTCTGATTATGATTCTAACTCTGATTAGTATAGGCTAGATGCTTGGTATCTTTTGATGCGCTTTCTCTTTTACTTATGTACTATGCTCATGCACACTTTACTTTTCTTTTCTTTTCTTTTCTTTTATTTGTTTTTTCTTGTATTTTGTTTTACCATACTTTTGAATGGTTGTACGTGTTCACGAATGTATGTATGTATGTATGTATGAATGTATGTATGTATGTATGTATGTATGTATGTATGTATGTATGTATGTATGTATGTATGTATGTGTATGTATGTATTCTTATATATTTAAATAGATCATAGTGTTTCAAAGCTTACTTATATCTTCTTCTTCTTCTTTTTTCTACCACTTATATGAAAGTTTACAAACATTGCATGCTAAATTTAATGTCATGTTCTGTTGAGTCCTACATACGAATGATGAATTTGTGTAAGTTTGAATGAGCAGTAAGTTGAATTGCACAAGAAATAATAATTGGTTATTTATCTCAAGCCAGTTATTTTGTACTCTATATTGGAGGGGCTAGCCTTCATCCTAAGATTGTTTTATGACTTGATGCAGTTATTTATGGTTGTTTTGTATTTATAAAGTTAATTTTTGGTTGGTGATAATGAATCTATCTAATGTTTAAGGTCCTTAAAAGCAAAAGAATCTTGTTGATTTTGGAATTGTCACTGCATGCATTGCTCTTACTAGAGTTAACGACCAGTATCTTACAAATTTTTTGTTCAAGATCAATGTGAAGGTGTATCTTACAACTCGCCAGCCGTCACTTAAAAAAATCACCCTAGCCTCTAGTTCCACAAAGCGTTTCTTCCAAGCCTCAACCCTCGCCTCGGATCTCACCTTCGCGCACTCCAAATCCTTCATCTTATTTTTCAGATAAGCAACAACCTCCTTCTAACCTTTACGAGAATTCCTTGAAGGCCCCAATAACCTATTGCATCCCTCTTTCCTCTTTTTTTCCCTACCACTCGTTACTATGTTATCCTCTCACAAACGAATGATCGTCTCTTTAGTGCCTTTGTACTTTTTCTTCAAGTCTTCCAATTGATCTTCAAGCAAACATTTACTAAGCGTCAGCTCTCCTTTCTGCATGTTCCCAAGCTTTTATTTAGAGACATACACGAGGGGAATCATTGTGTTGGATTCTAAAGAGAACCTAGAGAAATTATGGGAATTTTTGGACAATCCAAATCACATTATAACATCTTCAACAAGAAGGTATCAACTTAATGCATTTTTATTGTTGATTGTACAGTGTCCGCTTTTTCCTCTATTTCTATATCAAATTATATTGGATTTGGAGTAATTGCTTTCATTAGAACTTATGTTTCCCTTGTCATTTATCGTTCATTGTTTTGTTCATTTTCTGTAGGTCATGGGTGATAACTGAAAAGATACAAAGGCATGGATGGTTTAAACCATTAATTGGGAACCTCAAACCAGAGTCCCTGATAAGTTATTTCATTTTTATTTTTATTAATTTTTTAGGAAATATCATCAACTATAAAAGTGAGATTTTGTGCTATAGTTGGAGCTCTGTTGTCGAATTGCGTAATTGATTTTATGATTCTCATATTGTAGCAGAATTACAGAGCACAAATGTTATAATTGGCGAAGAATTAAAGTTTTGTCATTCAGGAACTACAAAATACAGGATAGCTAAGGAGCTAAAATGTTGCCCTAACAAGGCTTGCGAATCTTATTTTGATGACAAAAAATCAAGGGAATTTAACTTGTTTTGGTCAAAGTCATGACATTTTAGGAAACATACATTCGAGTTCAAGAGCAAGAGTGCATTGATAGCCTACATTCAAAACAAGTGATCAAAAGAAAACTTAACAGTAAGGTTAAAGAATATTGAAACTCAAGGTCAAGATGGACTCAACGAAGGATATTCATAAAGACTTCACACTTAGAGAGTTTTAAGTCTTAAGGAAGTCTTGTGTAAGTACTTCAATTTAAAATCAATATGGATGCTTTGAAGATCTTTAGGAATGTTTATGGACTTAGTGACCCATTTTTAAAACCTTGGGAAACAAATTTTTCAAATTTCAAATCAAAGTTTCCAAAATTAAAAGCCAAAGGAGCTTTTGGAAACAAAATCTTAAAAATAGTGAAATTGCACTCTTATGCGACTGACTAAATTTTGTCAGGCAACTGATAGCTTATATGTTTTTAAGAAAGGCAAACAGAATTGTGACAGACACCTCACAAATCTTTCTTAGGCAACTAACAGAACACACTCAGGCGACTAATAGAGCACTGACTTTATGCCGATTTTTTACATGACAAGCGAGTGACACTTTTTTGTCAAGCAAATGACGTTCGTAATTTTTGAAATAAAGCAGCGTTGAAAAGTCTCCAAAAATATTTTCTTGGACTCCAAACTTTGTATAAACTTGGGAAATTTTAACAAGGAATTACTTTTAGAACTCTATAAATACATGGAAAACTAAAGGATTTTTATAACAACAATTGCTTAAAATCAAGCACTCAAAGTCATTAATTCTCAAAGCTTTCTTGTTCACACGTTCTTGCTGAAGTTATATTGAATTCTTGCTAATACAACCACTCGAGTCAATTGCTCTTACTATGCTTCTTTCAATCTAAAGAAGAACCCAGTGATTAATTTCTTAAGCTTCAAATTCATTCTTTATTGATATTTAAATTTGAAGTATATTAGTACTCTAACTTGTACTAATCAGCTCTATTGTGACAGTGTCTTTGTACACAAAAATTTGTTCTTTGTTCTTGTTATTTTTTATGGTTCAAGTTGTTGAATTGTTGTACCAAGTATGGAGTATCGCTTGGAGAGGAAGACTCTATCCTATTGAAGGAGTGTTGTAAAGGTTTGCTCTACCCATCAAGGAGTGGTATAGTGGAATCCTTAGGTTTGTTGCCTAAGGCAAGGGCGTAGGCGAGTATGGCCAAACCTTGTAAAAACTCGGTGTCATTCTCTTCCCTACTCTCTTTAAATTTCAGCACTTATAAACTACGTGGTTGTATACCTAATTTTCTGGATATTAATTCGCCTTTGGGAATTGCGAAAACCATAAGGGAGTACGCTGATTGATCAATATATTGTGCAAACCACAAGGAAGTAAGTTGATTGACTAATACTGATGCTCATTAATATACTGGTTGGTTACATACTTAAATTCAAGATATTTAATTAATATCAATATTTGAACTTTGGAAGTTTGGTTGGATTTTCTTTTGTATTTCATATTGCAATATCAAGCTTACATCATTGATTGGTTTGAGTGTTGGTTGTTACAAATCAATTGTGCTTGTGAAGTTGATTGTTGTGATTACAAATTAACTCAAATTGACAAAGGGGTTAATGCTTAACTAAAAGAACTTGTAAAACAAGAATTTAAAAAGAAAGTTTTAAAAACCCAATTCACCCCCCCCCCCCCTCTTGGGAGTACACCCTAACTTTTCAATTGGTATCGCGGGGTTATTGAAACGACTTGAGAGATTTCGCTTAAATTTCTCTGATACCACATAATTAAACAGTGAGAAATCCAAGCATATTACCAGAGTAACTAAAATATCCTAATATAACAATAAATTCATCCTAGTATCACAATGAAGTTCCGAACTTATCCAAAACATAAATAAAATATCAAAATATCTCCACTATCAATTTAATACATCCTTAGGAATTTTAAGATAAATCAGGATAACAAAATAAACCTTTAATCTAAACCTCTCTATTTAGTCCCACCTATGCTTCCACCGCGCTACTCTTATTACCGTCATACTCCACTGGGCATTTGAAAAATGTTAGAATATTCATGGGGTGAGACACCTCTTAGTAAGTCATAATAAATTATTGGCAATGTGTAGCAACGTGAGTTTTAGTGTTTTAAATATACTTTCATAGTTTATCTTTTTCTTACTTTGTGAACTCATATGAAATCGTACACATGCTCAAAAAATATATATTCTAAAAAAATACATGTCTTTCTTTCAAATCATGCTTTAAATGAAATAAGTGTCCCTGCATAAGTAAATAAAAATATGTATAAATATAAATTTATTTTCAAAAGCATTCATTTCTCTAGAACATGCTCTAACTCAATGTGTAACCATGTGTACTTAAATCCACGTATAGATATTTTACATAATACAACCGATCACATACTTTCAATTTATTCCCCTTACCTGATTCCTAGAGAAATGCTCGTAGGGATCCTAAAGTAGTGCCTGCGGCGTTTGCACAAATCTCTGCATGTATTCACACACCCTAGTTTAATCAGCTCAACCTCGAAATAATTACTATCCTAACATCCCTAAGATCACACACTCCAGTTAACCGATTAATTCCTAAAGAAAACGCGAGTGTGATCCACTTTCCATATTTAAATTTAGTTTCTAACATATTTAAAAGCACCAATATGATCAAATCCCTATAGTTTAATCTAATTCCAAAATACTCTCAGAAATATAATTTAATCAAATCCCTACAATTTAATTTAATTCCAAAATATTTCCCAAAAATTATATTTAATCAAACCCCTGCAGTTTAACTTAATCCTTGAAATATTTTCAAAAATCTAATATAATCCAATCCTGCAGTTTAATTTAATACCGGGAATATTTCCAAAAATTTAATATAATACAATCCTGTAGTTTAAATTAATCACAGAAATATTTCCAAAAATTTAATATAATCAAATACTACTATTTAATAATTAAATACTACAACTTAATCGATTGAATTTTTAAAACAACAAACACAATTTTTACTCCTCACTTTATCCTAGGAGTGGTATCTAGAAAGCCCAAATCACAAATCCATTCCAATTAAAACAACGAGGATGGAAGCTGGGACCCTGATATCGCATCTGATCGTCAATTTAGTTGAAGATCTGAAGAGAAATTGAGGAAAGAGAGGGAGTTACCTTATCCCTGGAGTGGTGCTTATGATGACCCTATGACAAATCCACTCTAGTTAAAATGTTGGTGGTCGAATTTGGAGCCCAGTGGTATTTTCTGTTCTTCAATCGCCAAGAATTCATCAAGAAAATGAGGAGAGAGGTAGGGAAAGCAAGGAGAAAGAATGTTGGAATTGGTGTATTCCCAAGAGGAGGGGTGAATTAGGTATTTAAAAATTTATGTTTAGGTTAAATTCAATTTGCAACCTAGGGTTTGTCTATGCAATCCCAAACACATTGGAAATTAACTAAACAAATATTCAAATGATAAAAACATAAACATTCAAGTGTAGAAAATAAATTACAAAAATTAAAATTAGACACAAGAAATTTTATCAAGGTTCGACCAATACTGCCTACGTCCCCGCCTTAAGCTCACAAGTAAGAGGATTCCACTAAGGCTCGCTTAACAAGTGGAGCGGCACCGAATACAACACCTTATAGGATGGTGCACCTAATTCTCCTAATTGGGTCTGAACCAGTCCGTTGTACTCCTAACCGGGTTTGAGCAAGTCCAAGACTATTCACAGGGTTAGTCTCCCTCTTCCGACAACTCGTCAAGAATACAACAAATATCAATATTTTTGTACAATAAAATGCTTCTTACACAAGCAGAATGTACAACAATAAGCACAATGCGCACTCGCGTATGATATGAATATGAAGCTTAATGTGAGTTATGCTCAGCAAAGTAATTCAAATTTATCTCTCAAAAATATGTTTGTCAAGTAGTGTGAGAGATGACAATAAAAGTGATATTTGACTCAAATGTACAATAATTAGAAATTGCTTTTCAAATATCCAAATGCCCTAAATGATATCTCAAATATATTTTTCAAAAATAAAGCACTAGAGATATTTCAAATTAGTTTATCCAAAAATATTTTCAATAAACACAAGATAAGCTTTAGAATCTTGCAAAAAGTATGCTAAGATCCACAAGCTCTAATCAGTTCTCCCCAAAAATATTTATCAAGTGAAATATATGAGGAAACTTCTAGCTATACTCTCAAAATTGATTTTCAACAAATAAAACAAGAGAGAGTATTATGCCTTGGATGAAGAATTAATGCCCACAAGAAATTTTTTTTCCTTCAAAAAGATTTTTTAAAATGAGTGTGGGAAGGAGGATAAAAGATTTTGATATGAAAGATCAATGCCCAAGATAAATTCTCTCTTAAAAATATTTTCAAACCAAAAGGAATAAGAAAGTACAGAATTTAAAATCAAAAAAAAATTTGGGAGTGTTTTCAAATCTAATCACATATTTAAAAATGACTAATAGAGGGATATGTATAGAGTTGGGAGGATTTTTGACCATTAGGGACATATTAGGGATTTTAGAAAATGTTTAATTAAGTTTTAACCCTAATTACCACAGTAAAAATGTGGCAACCCGAGGGTTTCAGTCGCCAAATCCTTAGGGACGATCGCTTGAATAGAGACACAGAGAAAAGGTGAGCTTTTCGGTTCCGGTACCCGAGGGTGAGTCCAGTTGGCTGAAACCAAGGGGATTTTCCATAAAGTGCTTGGGGATTTATGGCCACTCTATGGGTTAGGCTTTTTATGCTAGCGTCCATCAACCAAATCTATGGTCTTTTAATTTCCCTACGGTTTGTCTACAGTCATTACTGAGCTTTCATTCATACCATGCATATCATGCATTATTACACACCAAATATAAAAAACTAAATGCAATTACAAAGAGAAATAAAGGTCTTCTTCTTCTTTCGCTCTTCTGATCATGGAATACACCAAGCGATATGATCTTTATGTTCCTCAGGCTTCCATCAATCCTCTTTCATGTGTGTGTTTTGAAATATTTACATGTTCAAGTACTAAGCACACACATTAGTTCTAAGTGCTTTTTCAGCATCAAAATAGGGATCGAACTCAAAAATTCAATAGAGAAAGTTGAGAGAGAGAGAAAGAATTGGAATGGCCGAATTAGGGGGGGGGGGGAAGAAATTGAATTGCTTAATTTAGCTTCAGGATTCTCCTTTACATATATATAGGATCATTCCACTAATCTTGTATAACTATTTTTGGGGTCGTTACAGTTATAGAAAATCTTTATTTAGAAGCTGTATAAAGATCTCTATGACACACCTAGGTGTATCTCCCTTTGCCAAGGGTTAATCCTTAGCTTGACCTCCTATGTTTTGTGGGGTTAACTACACCTTTTGGAAACAAAGAATGAGAATCTATTCACAAACTATGGATTGGAAAGCATGGAAAGTTGTCACAATGATCATAATATGTATCAAGTAAACTCAAGTGCTATAAATGCATCAAGTAAACTCAAGTGCTATAAATGCATTATATTGTGGTCATGATATAAATGAATTCAACAGGGTCATGGCATGCAAAACAACCAAAGAAATATTAGATAAATTAGAAGTAACCTGTGAAGGAATGGTTGACGTGAGAGAATAGAATTGACATGCTCACTAGAGAATATGAAGCCTTTAGGATGAACTCAGATGAAACTATCACTATTATGTACACTAGGTTCACTCATATAATAAACTCCCTCAATGCCTTTGGAAAAAACTACTCTACATATAAGATGATCCGAAAAATCCTTAGAGGACTTCCACCAATTTGGGAACCTAAATCCATGGCAATTACGGAAGGAAGAAATCTCAAAAATACCTCTCTAGACGAATTAATCAGGTCACTTCTCACCTATGAGATGGCTATGAATGAAATGAATTTTGAAAATAACAAAAAAAAAAAAGAAGTCAATAGCCCTTAAAGCTGCAAAAGAAAGTTCTAGTGAAGAAAAAGATGATAATGAACTAGATGATGATGAAATAGTATTGCTCACTAGAAGACTCAGAAAATTCTTCAAGAAAAATAAGAAATTTGCTAGAAAGTTTAGAGGTGCAAAATCTTAAAAAAGGAGAAACAAGTAAAAAAGGAAGCTAAGAATGAACCTCCTACATGTTACAATTGTAAAAAAGGTTGGACATATTAAACCTGATTGTCCACAACTCAAGAAAGAGAAAAATGAATCAAGCTCAAGTGAAAAAGAAGTAGTAAACATCTTCTTCATGGCAAAAAATGCTAAGGTAAATTACTATTCTAACTCATCAAAAGAATCAAGTGATGAATCATGTAGTGACTCATGTGAAAGTATGTCATCATATAAATAAATTTAGGCTGAGTTGTTTGCATTGCATAATAGGTTTATAAAAGTAACAAAAAGAAACATAGATTTAAAATAACAAAATGAAACACTCAAAAAGCAACTAGAAACTTCAAAACAGTTGAAAAGAAAAGCAATCATACATTGATGAACTCATGAAGAAAATAAACCAAATGTCTCAAGAGTTGGTAAAACTTCAAGTAAATGGTGAAAGCAAGAAAGAGTTAGAAATAAAAGACCTTAAAAGTAAAATTGAGGATAAGGGTAAAATCATCTATCATTTTACAAAAGAAAAAGAGAACTTTGAAAAGTTGATTGGAACCCAAAGAATGTCATTAGACAAAAAGGAATTGGATACAATGGAATTGAGAAAAAAAAAGAATCTACATATGGGATACTTTTTAAAGGAATCAAAACATTATGCAAGCTCATTTTCCAAAAATATCTATGAACACACTACATGCTTCTTGCGTAAGAAAGAGGGACATATAAAATTGAGTGCCCATTTAAAATAAAAAATGCTAAAATCAAGAAAGTATGGAAAGGCAAAGAAAATAAATCTGAATTAAAAAGACCTAAGAAGGTTTGGGTACCTAAAAATTACACATTGAACTCTTCTTGTAAGTTTGCTTTAGGAAAACCCCATCAAAAGAAAAATGTTACTTGGACAGCAGGTGTTCACGGCACATGACCGGAGATAAATCCAAATTTACCACACTAATGCAAAAAGGTGGTGGATACGTCACGTTCGGCGATAATGCTAAAGGTAAAATAATTGGAATTGGAAAAATAGGTAAGGAACCCTCTTTGACCATTGATGATGTTTTGTTGGTAGATGGGTTGAAACATAATCTCTTAAGTATAAGCCAATTAAGTGATAAAGGATTTGACATAGTTTTCAAACAAGACAAATGCATTATTGAAAATAGAAAAAAACATAATGTTCTATTCACCGCTAAAAGAATTGATAACGTGTACTACATAAATTTTGACAATCTAAAATCTTAAAATATCATATGCTTAGCACCCATGAATGAAGCAAGTTGGCTATGCCATAGAAGACTAGGACATGCTAGTATGGACTTACTATCAAAATTAGCTAAAAAGAACTTAGTTAGAGGACTACCAAGTACTAACTTTGTAAGATTGAATATGTGATGCTTGTCAACTAAGAAAGCAAACTAAGTCCAACTTTAAGAAGAAGAAACATATTTCCACTAGCAGACCCTTAAAGCTTATTCACTTAGATTTATTTGGCCCTACTAGAACACAAAGTCTAGGAGGAAAGTAATATGCTTTTTTCATCGTTGAGGACTACTCCAGGTTTACTTGGGTACTCTTCTTAGTTTCAAAAGATGAAGCCTGCAATATGTTGATAAACTTGTGTAAAAGACTTCAAAATGAAAAAGGATATGGTGTTTTAAATATTAGAAGTGATCAAGTAAAAGAATTCAATAATAAAGATGTTGATAAATTTTGCAATGAACATTGAATAAAACATAATTTTTCTGCACCTAGAACTCCACAACAAAATAGAGTTGTTGAAAGAAAGAATAGAACCCTTCAAGAAATGGCTAGGACCATGTTAAATGAATACAAATTACCTAAGTACTTTTGGGAAGAAGTGGTTAATACCACATGTTATGTAATGAATAGAGTTTCCATAAGATCAACCTTAAATAAAACTTCCTATGAACTATGGAAAGGAAGAAGGCCTAACATAGCTTACTTTCATGTATTTGGATGCAAGTGTTTTGTACAAAATGATAAAGATAACTTAGGGAAATTTGATGTAAAATCAGATGAAAGAATCTTTTTAGGGTATGCAATTAATAGCAAAGCATTTAGAATCTATAATAAAAGGAAACTCACAATTATAGAATCAATTCATGTAACCTTTGATGAAGTAAATCCATTTACACAAGTAATTGATATTGAAGAAGTTAAAACTGATGCTACACAAAGAAAAGAAGACCTAGAAATCATAGAAGTGAAAGAAAAAAAAAATGAAGAAACTCAAAATAATGATTCTACTGAAAATTTTAAATTACCTAAAGAATGGAAATTTGTAAGAAATCATCCAATAAAGCAAATCATAGGAGAACCATCACGAGGAGTATCGACTAGATCCTCATTGAAAAACCTATGTAATCATTATGCATTTCTATCCCAAGAAGAACCTAAGAACATTAAAGAAGTGTTAAATGATTATTCATGGATAATAGCAATGCAAGAAGCATTAAATCAGTTTGAAAGAAATAAAGTATGGAAATTAGTTCCTAGACCTGATGACCATTCAATAATAGGAACTAGATAGGTATTTAGGAATAAAAAGGATGAAAATGATATTGTAGTAAGAAATAAGGCAAGACTCGTAGCTCAAGGATATAATCAAGAAGAAGGAATAGACTATGATGAGACCTTTGCTCCCGTAGTAAGAATGGAAGCCATAAGAATGTTATTAGCTTGTGCATCTCACAAAGAATTTAACCTTTATCAAATGGATGTAAAGAGTGCATTTCTAAATGGATTTATAAATGAAGAAGTCTATGTAGCACAACCTCCTGGTTTTAAGGATATAAATAACGCTGATCATGTATTTAAATTAACAAAAGCATTATATGGGTAAAAACAAGCTCCTAGAGCTTGGTATAAGAGGTTGAGTGGATTCCTACTAGAAAATGGCTTTTTAAGAGGAAAGGCCGACAACACCTTGTTTACAAAATCTAAGAATAAAGACATACTCCTCATACAAATTTATGTTGATGATATCATATTTGGTGCTACAAACAATGATTTATGTAAGGAATTTGCAAAATGTATGCAAATCGAATTTGAAATGAGTATGATGGGAGAGTTAAATTACTTCTTAGGATTACAAATCAACAAGCTAAAAATGGTACATTTATAAATCAATCAAAATATATAAGAGATGTGTTAAAGAAGTTTGACATGGAATGTAGCAAGCCTATATGAATACCAATGAGTACTTCCATAAGCCTTGATAGAGATAAAAAAAAGGAAAACCAGTTGACATGAAATACTATCGAGGTATGATAGGTAGTTTGCTAAACTTAACAGCTAGTAGACCGGATATAATGTTTAGTGTATGCATGTACGCCCAGTTTCAATCATCTCCCAAGGAATCTCACTAGATAGCAGTAAAAAAAATCTTAAGATATTTAATAGGCACTATTGACTTAGGTCTATGGTATCCTAAGAACACTGGATTTGAGATGATTAATTATTCAGATGTAGATTATGCGAGATGTAAAATTTATAGAAAAAGCACAAGTGGAACTTGTCATTTTCTAGGACAATCTCTTGTGTCTTGATTTTCCAAGAAACAAAATTCTATAGCCATATCCACTGCTGAAGCTGAGTATTTTGCAGCGGGTAGTGGTTGTGCTTAAACACTCTATATGAAACAACAATTAAAAGATTCTAATTTAGAGTACTTAGCTATACATATTAAGTGTGATAATACAAGTGCTATAAATATTTCCAAGAATCCAATATCACATTCAAGAACAAAACATATAGATATTAGACACCATTTCTTAAGAGATCATATTCAAAAAGAGGATATAATTCTTGAATTTGTGAATACAAATTATCAATAGGCAGACATCTTTACAAAAGCACTTTCAGAGGATCGATTTATCTCTGTTAGACGTGAACTAGGATTGTTACATATTGGAGAATTTGTTTAAAGAAGAAAACAGGAAATCTGCATGTCAGGCGACTAACCATGTGAGTCAGGTGACTAACTCGCTACTACCTGATGAAATTAAGCTCATCAAGCGCCTAACTCTTCGAGTGTCAGGTGACTGACACGCGGTGAGTCGTATACTTATATACGAAAACCCTCATTTTTTTGAAACCCTCAGCCGCTGACTGTGCTTCTTTACTCATCTAACACTCCTTCTCCCTCAATTTCCAGCCTCTCACTTCTCATAAACCTTTGATTCTCACTTGAAGCATATACCCCTACTTCATTTTCGTTCAAATACCTAGGCTTTCCATTGAATCATCATGCCATGAACGAAGACCACTAGGAACAAAGCTTCATCCTCCACGCCTGTTAAAGATGATGAAGTTGAAAAATGGCTGACTTCTTCACATGCCAAGCAACCGTATAGGAATCACCTTTGCTCCACAAATCCTATATTCGGTAAAGTTCTTGATACATCCTTCTTTAAAACTGATTTTCCTAAAATATTGCCCATGTTTGAAAGATTAGGATGGAAGAAGTTTATCACATATCAAACCACTAGATATTACCCAACTTTGATCAAAATATTTTATGCAAATTTGGTCAAACAAGATTTGGGACTAGCCATCAAGGTCATAGGGCATTCAATTACTCTCACCCCACAATCCTTAGCTAAATTTTTCCATATTAAGCATGGTGATTTTGAATATCTTCAAACTGAGAAATTATGGATAATGGCTCAAGACTTCACTCCAGAAGAGTTTCTAGCAATAGTTATGAAAAAGAACCTCTTTACTTTGGTAATCCCCCACTTTACAAACAACTAAACCTCCAAGCTTTGGTCCTCAAAAAATTGATCACCTACAATATTTTACCACGACTTGGATCATATGACCATGTTACTTTTCTAGATTTTTTTGTAATGTGGTGTATTCTTGAAGGGAAAAAGTTGGATTTACCAAACCTCATTCTTAAGTGGTTGATTACGAAGGAAAAAGCTCATTGCATTGTTCTTCCGTGTGGTGGAATTCTAAATTTGATATTTGCACACTTTCGTCTCCCCACACCATCCTCCTCATTTGTTAAATGGACCCACTATGAAATATTTTCTGCATCTACCCTTAGGATGATGGGATATGAAAAACATGAACAAGGGTGGTTTCGCAAAGGAGGGCGACAACGCTACCAAGCTCCTAAACCCCAACCACCTGTTCAGTGTCTAGAGCAGCAGTCTGCTCCTTGGACAGAAGATAGCCCTTCGTGGTTCCTTCCTTTCTATGACCAATACTCCACCTTTAGTAGTGACATGAGGTCTAGAGTTAAATCTCTTCAAGAAAAGGTTGCATCTTTGTAGATCAACTATTCCTCACTTGATCAGAGAAATCAACGTATTGAACAGCATCTGGCCAGTTCCTCACACACTAGAGATCTCATGGACATCAGCTCTACACCTCCTAGTGATGATGCAACTGATGAAGAATCAAAGGAAGATGAATAAGATGAAGAAAATACTGAGGATGATGATGTAGCTGATGATGATTGATATTTCTCTCTGTGTTTTTGTTGCTTTGTATCCTAGTTATCCATATGTATTTGCGTTAAAATTTCAGTTTTTTGTTTTTATACTTCGGTTTGTATCTCCAGATGTCTTTGACACTACGTACACCTCTGGATGAATATGAATATCTTTTGTGTGGTACATTTACCTTTGTTGAGTTACTTTTCTTTTTGATTGATGTCAAAAGGGGGAGAAAGTTTGAGCAAAAATGAGAGCAAATTGAGCTAAAATGCAGACTATATTAACATATGAGATATGATGAAATGAATTATGACGCACTAATACTAGATAATGCAATGATACTTGATTAATATATCGATCTTGGAAAATGAACTTACATGGTATCTGAAGATTTTTTTAAAAAAAAAATTGTTAAAAGTATGCTTTGTGACGACTCGAAAATTTCGTCCTATTTCTATGATACCACCTTGTAATAGCCTGAATATTTCACTTTATAATCACTGATAAAAATAGCGAAAGTCGTCAAATATTAATTACTAGAGTACTTGTAATGCCCTGACCCGCTGTGTTGGGCCCGTGGTGCAACTTTAGTGACGTCTGTGTACCTGATACTAAACTCCTCATATAAAATGTAGCGAAAATAAGATACAATCTCCAAAATCCATTACCTGAGTTCTATACTATCTTTATATATACAAAAGTTTCCAAAATCCTTATTACAAACCAACATACTATACTCATACAAAAACCAATTCAAACTATACCCACTACATACATAAACTAAATGGCTAGCTCGACCCATCTAGTCTACTAAACACGATCCCTGATGTTTCCTAAAAAGATAATTTGTATATTGGGGTCAGACATTTCTCAGTATGGAAGACTAAGTTAAAATCAATATATGGCCAGCATGAATTTTAGTGTATGTTGAAAATAACCAGTTCCTCATTTAACTGAAAATATCATTTAAAAACATATAGTCATTCCATACAATTGAAAATATCATTTTTCCTTTCCACGATATAAACCAGTTCAGTAAATATTTAACACTATTTACACAAATCCATAGATATGCATATAAGACAACTCCCTGTGACTAATGCCACTTACTTCCCCTATGGCACGGGTTGTGAGACCCAAAGGATGGACTAAGCTTGGGTGATCAGCCCAAAACAAAGTCAAAACATCATCCTCCGCAAGTACATCTGCAGGCATCCACAGCCAAGTTACAGGTCGAATGTTCTTAGTTCAACCTCATGCAAACAGTTAGTTGAGACCCCCAACACTTTTATCCATAACAATGTGGGTGCACATGGTCTAATAATCAATCACTCGTAACAGTATCGTGCTTACAATACACTGGTCCCCAGGGTTCCTAAAGCATATCATGCAATTTAAGTAAATAAAATAGTAGTATAAATCACTTCATTTCAACTGCCATTCAATAAACACCAAGCCTCCGGTCGTCTGTTACACCCGACCCACAGCCGTTAAATAAAACCTAGCCCCGACCATCATATAAAATCTGGCTCACAATGATCATATAAAACCTGGCCCCCGACCAACATATAAAACCTGACCCATAATCGTCATATAAAACCTGGCCCTCGGCCATCATATAAAACCCGGCCCCCGACCATCATATCACATCCTGCATTATTCATATGTTTCACAACCATTCTCAAATTTGGTTTCACGATAAACCATAAAATCATTCACCTGCCACACAATTTCAACATTTGAAAACAGTCCAGAAGACAACCAAAGAAACACAATATTTTTAGTTCATAAAATAACTCAGATTTTCCACCGTTCGCAATATTCAATAATACAGTACCATATATCCTAAGTTTGTTAAATCCCTGTTGAATGGTTGGTTTTCAAAATAGCCTTTGAACTCATAAATAAATAAATACACGCACACGCACACACACACACACACACACATATATATATATATATATGTATATATATATATACACCAGTTTAATCAGTTCAAATTTAATAAAAATCCTGACTTAACTTAATCCCCTTACCTGATTTCTAAAAAGTCTGCTAAAATTTTAACCATGCTTGAGGCATTAAAAACTCCTCAAGTGTTATCAGTGTGTGGCAAATGAGTTTTAATATAATAAAACACATCCATTTAATCATTAATTTCAACTGAGAAAATGTACAAAATTGTACTCACGTATATATAGATACTGATAAAACTTACTTTTCTAAAAACATGTTCTATTCCAATAAATTGCCTCCATGTAAATAAACCAACATATATTCATAAAGAACTTTCCCCGTAGGGTTTTCTTAGCTAACGCCATGCCTCCCCTAATGATAGGATTGTGCAGCCTGAAGGCTGGATTTAACCGAGGATGGCCACCACCATGTTAAGTCAAACTTCCGTATATGCCTGTGGAATGATTGGCCTACCACAACTGGTCCAGACCCAGGGCAGTCAACAACTCTATGTAGGCCCAATCAACTATCATCACCTACACTACCATCCCAGGTTAGTGTGATTGCACTCACTCCTTTAATACTGTAGCTACGATACCGTGCTCTTCACATCAATCATCCACCAGGGTTCTTAATTCATAGATATATTGTCATTTACATAGTGTTATATAATATCAATATAATGAACTCCTCATATCTTGCCAACGTTATATTAGTATAAATATAACGATGAATAGAACGAACTTCTTATATCTTGCCAATGTTATACTGTGGTTTCCATAATATTCACAAAATCAGTCAATATAACAAACTCCTCATACCCTGCCATTGTTATATGACCATTTCCATATCCAAAAATATAACAAACTCCTCATTTCCTACAAACGTTATATTGTGGTTTTCACAACAATAGTATCGAAATTCCATTTTTCAAAAAACAGTAAATAGCGAGGTAAATCACATCTCATATAAAAATCATAATTCTCAAGTTCAGTATAATTCAATGATCAATTGAAGCACATTTTAGTGTAAAATTCTCATTTTCAGTTTCAATATAAATCACATATCATAATTGACATTATTGCTGTCATATCAAAACTGGTAAAAATGTCATAATTACTCAATCCCTAAAACATCTTCATGCCACACAAAATTTTTTTTGGTCAATTATAATATTATATCCACCTAACAAAATATAAATTTTCTGCTAAAAATATCATTTTCACACATGCTTAGACATTCGGAAAAGCATTTATATAATATTCCAAAAACTCAATATAAAATCACAATTCAGTATAAAACCAAACCTTCACTGTATAATACCATAATATTCCAAGAGGGTTAATTATGCAATAATAATAATCCTTCTCATGCCACATGATTTGAGTAATAATTCTTAATATAATAATTGCCCTGGAAAAATATGGATTTTGCTGAAAAAATAATATATAACCTTTTCTAGGGTTTTCTCAAACTCATAATGCCAGTTTTTTTTTTCCCCCAAAACACACATATATGAATCATCACATGCTTCATTACATGAATCAGTAAATGAGGTAGGGTAAGATTCATATACCTTATCATCTACTAATGCAACCTGCTCATGATTAGCCACTACTTGATCATCATTTGGAGTGGCAATTTCTTTTTCTTAGGTCTCTCCATATCTCTTTTTCAACTCAACCTAGATCTCCTGTGCATTACAAATGCCATAGTCTCATGATGAATATCAGTATCTAAAGCACAGTACAATAAATCCACGACATATGAATTTGCATGCATTAACCTAATATCATTTTCATTTCAAAGAAAACGAATCCCATTAACAATCACCCGCCAGGCCATCCAATCCATTGATTTTATAAATATGCTCATCCTAATTTTGCAGGTGGTGTAATCGACACCACAAAACAATGGAGGACTAGTAGGTGACTGTCCCTTTTCGAATGGGGATACACCAAATTGAGCCATTGCGATCTTTTTGAAAAAACGTTTAAGTTTAGTGCAACGAGACTCTAATACCAATTATTGGAATTGGTGTATTCCCAAGAGGGGGGTGAATTGGAATTTTAAAAATTTATCTCCTAGGTTAAATGAAATACACGTATAATACAACCTAGGGTCTTTCTATGCAATTCACATGCGCCAATAATATAATGTGCGGAAATTTAAATCAAGCGCATCATTCACACCATAACATACATGTGCGATAAATATAAAGTGCAGAAATATAAACAAGGCACACGATATCTTATCGGGGTTCGGTCAATTGTGCCTATGTCCCCGCCTCTAGCTCACAAGCCCGAGGATAACACTAAAGGCTCACTTAATAGGTGGAACGACACCGATTACAATCAGGTCAATTAGCATAAGGCTGACCTCAACCTTTACAACCAGGTCAATTAGTGGCTTTGTACTCAATGATTACGCACCGAAACTGCGTAATTGGATGTTTAACCCGGGTTTTACGGTTTATATTTTAAATTAAATGTCCAAAATTGTCCAATATTTTAATAAAGTGCCAAAATCATCATTCTTGAACTTTATTGCACTATTTATGAAGTGGTATTTTTTTGTCGCAGGAAAAATTCCCGGGAACCAAAACCGACACCTGTTTGTATTTTGTGCATCACTTTTCCGTCAGAGCTCCGATTGAGACGATTCAAATTTCTGGAAAAATATGAAAGGATTATCTACAACTTTAATGTTTTGAGTTTTGTGAGATATGGGCTTCAGAAGAGTCATATTTGCGATGAACAGAGAATGAAAAAAATGAAAAAATATAGCAATTCGGGTCAACTCCAATTGGGTCAAGTTGCCGGGTCGGGTCTCCTATCCGGGTCTAGGGCTTTCCCCCCTATCCTATTTAACCCTTCTCTTCCTCTTCCTACGTAGGCAGCCCCCAGGGCTCCCCATTCTCCTCTTCCCCATTCTCCTCTTCTCCTTCTTCTTCTTCTTCTTCTTTAGTTTGTTTTTTTTTTTTTTGTTCTTTTAAATTCTGCTTTGCTCTCTTTCTCTTTTCTTTATTCTCTGTTCTCCTTCCCTTTATCCCTCTCTCTCTCTCACTCAAACCTCTTTTGCCCATTGTTGCCGCAACACAAAAAGCTCCTGCTGCACTTTGTTGCTCTCTCCGGCGGCCGCCAACAGCACCAACAGATCCGTGAGCCACTCTCTCGATGTTCCTTGCTCCATGCCACAGCCGCGAACCAACCCACACACAGATGCAGCTGCTGCCACGGCTCCGTGGATTTGTTTCTCTCTCTCTCTCTTTTCCTTTCTTTCTTTCTTTTATTTACTTTTCTTTGAATCTTGGAATATTGAAGAAAGTTTAGTTTTTTTTTTTTAATGTTATTGGAGTTTTCTTTCTTTTTGTTTAAGTTGAGTAATATTAGGTATTTCATTATTGTTAAATTAATCTTTTTGTTTATCTAATTGATAGTTATTTTAATTTAGCATTCTTAATTAAATTCAGATATTTTTTTTGTCGAAATTCGATTTAGTTAGGATATATGATTAGTAAAGGTTGTGTTTTTATTGTGTTCCGTTATTGTTTACATTTTTTAAATTTCCGTTGAATTCATGTTTGCATTTAAATTGTGAGTCTTGATTTGATCTCTTAATTGTGTTAAAGGTTCAATTTTTAGTAGGTTCGGTTTTTTTTTTAGTATGTGTCTAGTTTAGTTTCCATTGTGTGTTTTTAATTCCATGTTCTAGGTTGCCATTTTTAATTAACGCGTGTCCCAGTGTTTCCTTAAGTAGACTAGGGTTTTCATTATTGTTATTTTAATTCCATGTTTAAAGTTTCAATTTTTGGTTAGTATGATCTAGTGTTTCCTTAAATAGACTAGGGTTTTCATTATTGTTATTTAATTTCGTGCGTGATAGTTTTAGGACTTTAATTTGTGTTTTCATTTAAGTCTCCCCAATCTTGAAAACCCGAATCTGAACTGAGTTCAGTATTTTTTTAATTTCGATTGGAAGAAAGTAAAATCTGAAATTAAAACGCATTCCTTGAGAAGACGATTTAGCCCTTAGGCTTAATATTACACGACAGAACTCCTATACTTGGGATAGCTTCCGAGCTGCTCTTTTTTCGAGTGAGTCAAGTTTTTGGCGCTGTTGCCGGGGAATGTCGTTCTTAGTCTCAATTTTGCGTTTTTCCCGTCATTTTTATTAGTTTTAAGAAAAAGGAAAAAAAAAAAGCAGAAAACAAAATAAGAAAAAAAAAAAATTTGAGTTTTGAAAAATGGCTGCACCTGCACCGTGCACGATAATGGATTTTTTGCAGCTTGAATATGCCACTGCATCCTCTTCCACTATTTTGCCTTATGACGAACTTAATTTCATGATGCAACACGGGAGGACCTCGTTGCTACCCGAGTTCTACGGGACAGAATCTGAGTGCCCACATCAGCACTTAGCAGAGTTTGAATTAACCTACAACATGTTTTTCTCTTATGCTAAAACTGATGAATCTATTAGACTGAATTTATTTATTGCTACTTTGCAGGATAGGGCACTGATTTGGTTTCATTCCTTGAGACCTCACTCTATCACTAATTGGACTAATATGGAGCATAAATTCCTGCATGCATTTTGTCCCTCACAGAGAACTTAATTTTTACAGGAACAGATTCTTAATTTTGTGCAGCAGGATGACGAGACATTTCGGGCTTGCTGGGAGCGATTCAAGGATCTACTAAGCACTTGTCCACATCATGGGTTTGACTCATGGAGGTTAGCTGATTATTTTTATACTGCTCTTACCCCTGATTGCAAGTGTTTTGTCCAGACTATGTCTAATGGAGAGCCCGTCAGCGAGGATCCAGATCAGGTATTATCATTCTTTGATTACTTAGCTGACAATGTCCCATAGTGCAACACACGATACACTCAGGCACCCATAACTGCACACCCTATCAGCACAATTAGTGGTGGTGATGCATATGAACCACCAAACTGCCCAGACAACCCTCCGCCTCAATATCAACCACAACAGATCTCTCCGAGCTGTACGTCGTCAGACCTTTTCGAGGATAGCATAGCACAGATGGCAAACATGCTCCAACAATTCTTGCAAACTCAAGTCGATCATAATAATGAATTGCGGGACACCATTAATGCGATAAGCACGCAGTTGGACATCTTGGAAAACTAAGAATTGCCCGTGGAACCTCAGCCCAGTTCTCAAGAGTACCAACAGCCACACCAAAAAATACACGATGTTTCTCTTGAGACAGCAGAGGCCACCACAACTTCAAGAAGCGAGAAAAAATTTCCCCAACCTAAGATGTTTATCGTCAAACAACCAGTTGTCCCAGCACTAGAAGTCATGGCTGAACCAGAAGAGGTCAAAGAAAAATCAGAGGAAATGGGGCCACAAGCGGAGCATTTAGTTGATGATGAGACTGATACTCATACGGAGTACCAACCTGTGGTACCTCCTACTCCGAGCTCAGAAATCATGAAATCGTCACTCCCGCCTGAATCAGATGTTAAGGAGCCTAATGTAGAGGTAGACTCTTGCAGTGGTATAATGATATGTACACTCGATAAAGAGGGTACCAGTCTGGTGAGCATATAATTTTCAAAGAACCAGGTAAAACTTTTAATGTTAATGCTTTTGAAGAACTACATGTAATTGCTCCAATAACTTCCCATCATACGTTAGTTCGTAAAGAAGCACATTTCCTGGACACAATGTTGAATAAAGACCCTTTCTTATCCACACACGAGGGTCGACCTGCACACAAATTGTTTGGTACTTTGACACGTATTAATTCATTTGAGGTTGATTTTCGTGCAGGTATGAAGACTGATCCACTGTGACGGCTTAAATTTGGAGAACCGCCGGTGCAATTTATAGACCTGCGGCCACCAGACGAAATTCCTCCAGAGCCTCCGCCAAGACAATTATAATGTTTTTCTTTCCCTTATTTTCCTTTTATTTTATCTTATTTTATTTTTAGTTAGTTTCTAGGTCTATTTTCTCGTAGTTCGATCTTTGTTTTCCATTATTTCTCCACTCAGGTACGCCTTACTTTTCCCGTGCACAGTATTTTCTATTTCCCCTATGCTTTCACATTGAGGACAATGTTCCACTTTAGTTGGGGGGGATGAGCGTTCGCATGTGACACTATGCACGTACACGTACTGGGTTTTAAAAATAAAAAAAAATAAAAAAAATAAAAATAAAAAAAAATCAAAAAGAAAGAGAAAGAAAGGAGGAGCACTGAGGAATTACATTGCACTATGTCATGCTTAACACTGTGTATACCCTTCACATACTTGCATATAACTTAAGAATGACACACTTGAGTCAATCATGTGTAGTTTTCTCTTTATATGATCTTATGACTTCATGAAAAATTGATTGGTAGTACATTCGTGTTAATTTGGTTATATAATTTCCTGTATCTACATTTATCTCACGAGGCTGAATAAACACATTCACGTGATTCATTGCACTTAGGGTTTCCTGTGAGCATTGAGAGAACATCCGTGGAGACTATGACACCTTATGAGATGTCCTTGAGCTATTTATCGTCCTTTTGAGCATTAATATCAAATCAGAGTTCATAGAACTCAATTCTCTTTTTCTGAATGATTCCTTTGTACACTAGTCTATATTTTGATTTGCTAGCCTAGAGGTGACACCTAGTGGGAAGATAGGAACCTAGGTCTTGTAGCCTACTCAAAATGTGAAGGCTGAGCCACCCCTAGAGATAGACTTAATTCATGAACTTCTATTCGAGCTCAATTCCCATTCATGGTATGAAAATTACAAAAGAAGTGTTTATATTGTCCTTATTGCTCAAGAAAAGACGAAAAATAAAGAATGAGCAGAAAAAAGAATAAGCAATACACATGCGCATGAAATGAAATGTTAATGCCGGCCCAAATACATATCACAAAAAGTAAAGGACAACACATATTTTTCCACATATGAAGATTCTTCAACCGGTTAATGCCTCAGATGTATTCACGACAAGTTTGTGAGTAAGTTGATCTAGGGTGGTCTCAGTTGGATATGGCGAGTAGGTAAGAAGATGTTCGGGTGAAGGACCCGACACCTCATAGATAGCTTAGATCCTTTCCAGACTAGTCCACTCCATATACTTAGCATTGTTCCTTTTAATATGTGGGATGTTTGATCGCGACAATCCTCCTCACATATGACGAGTGAACCCATTCCTTTGAGTGTTTTTGAGGGTATACCAGTTAGGCCGAGTCAAAGCGACCGTTCTGTAGGTGTCCACTGGCGTCCTAGGTGTACTGAGTCACACACATCACACACACCTCGAGAGTTTACCTATTTATAGTCGAACTTATATGATTGCATTAACTCTGAATGTGCCATTGATTAACTTCATGTGAGTATACTACTCTCAAATCACATATAAACGATGAAACTTGCATGAGTGACGTGCTTTGGAGTTATGTGCATTAAATATGAACGAGCTTGTGTGAAATTCAGTTATGTTCTTGTATGTAAAGTGGTATAGTTATGTCGCATGTGCATTGATTTCATGATTACTGGAGTATGTAGTTGTAGATACCACCCTAAGATTCATTCACGTCATTTGCTAGAGACTCGCAAAACGTTAGTTGGGGGGTGTGATTACGCGCCGAAACTGCGTAATTGGATGTTTAACCCGGGCTTTACGGTTTATATTTTTAATTAAATGTCCAAAATTTTCTAATATTTTAATAAAGTGCCAAAATCATCATTCTTGAACTTTGTTGCACTATTTATGAAGTTTTGGTATTTTTTTGTCGCAGGAAAATTCCCGGGAACCAAAACCGACACCTGTTCGTATTTCATACATAACTTTTCCGTCCAAGCTCCGATTGAGACGATTCAAATTGCTAAAAAAAGAAGAAAGAATTATCTACAACTTTTATGTTTTGAGTTTTGTGAGATATGGGCTTCAGAAGAGTCATATTTGTGATGAACAGAGAATGAAAAAAATGAAAAAATATAGGAATTCGGTTCAACTCCAATTGGGTCAAGTTGCCGGGTCGGGTCTCCTATCCGGGTCTAGGGCTTTCCCCTCTATCCTATTTAACCCTTCTCTTCCTCTTCCTGCATAGGCAACCCCCAAGGCTCCCCATTCTCCTCTTCTCCTTCTTCTTCTCCTTCTTCTTCTTCTTCTTCTTCTTTAGTTTGTTTTTTTTTTTGTTCTTTTAAATTCTGCTTTGCTCTCTTTCTCTTTTCTCTATTCTCTGTTCTCCTTCCCTTTATCCCTCTCTCTCTCGCTCAAACCTCTTTTGCCCATTGTTGCCGTAGCACAAAAAGCTCCTGCTGCACTTTGTTGCTCTCTCCGGCGGCCGCCAACAGCACCAACAGATCCGTGAGCCACTCTCCCGCTGTTCCTTGCTCCATGCCACAGCCACGAACCAACCCACACACAGCCGCAGCTGCTGCCACGGCTCCGTGGATTTGTTTTTCTCTCTCTCTCTCTTTTCCTTTCTTTCTTTCTTTTATTTACTTTTCTTTGAATATTGGAATATTGAAGAAAGTTTAGTTTTTTTTTTTAATGTTATTGGAGTTTTCTTTCTTTTTGTTTAAGTTGAGTAATGTTGGGTATTTCATTATTGTTAAATTAATCTCTTTGTTTATCTAATTGATAGTTATTTTAATTTCGCATTCTTAATTAAATTCAAATATTTTTTTTTGTCAAAATTCGATTTAGTTAGAGTCTATGATTAGTAAAGGTTGTGTTTTTATTGTGTTCCGTTATTGTTTACGTTTTTTAAATTTCCGTTGAATTCATGTTTGCATTTAAATTGTGTGTCTTGATTTGATCTCTTAATTGTGTTAAAGGTTCGATTTTTAGTAGGTTCGGTTTTTTTTTTAGTATGTGTCTAGTTTAGTTTCCATTGTGTGTTTTTAATTCCATGTTCTAGGTTGCCATTTTTAATTAACGCGTGTCCCAGTGTTTCCTTAAGTAGACTAGGGATTTCATTATTGTTATTTTAATTCCATGTTTAAAGTTTCCATTTTTAGTTAGTATGATCTAGTGTTTCCTTAAGTAGACTAGGGTTTTCATTATTGTTATTTAATTTCGTGCGTGATAGTTTTAGGACTTTAATTTGTGTTTTCATTTAAGTCTCCACAATCTTGAAAACCCGAATCTAAATTGAGTTCAGTATCTTTTTAATTTCGATTGAAAGAAAGTAAAATCTGAGATTAAAACGCATTCCCTGAGGAGACGATCTAGCCCTTGGGCTTAATATTACACGACAGAACTTCTATACTCGGGATAGCTTCCGAGCTGCTCTTTTTTCGAGTGAGTCACTCAACCTACACCTTAACAGGATGGTGCACCTAGCTTTCCTAATCGAGTCTAAACCAATCCGGGAGTATTGCAAAGGGCTAGTCTCCCTCTTCAGGCTTGTGCCTAGAAATACAACAGTATGTTCACAGTCAATGAGATTGGTAAAGTTATTATGCTTACATGTAAAGCAAATATGTATCCAATTACGCACAATCACATACACCACCAAATGATTTAATATGTAAGGTCAATGTAGTTTAATATATGCTCTCAAATAAATATTTCCTATCAATGTAATTGGTGCGTGAGAGTGCAATCAATATACTCTTTGTATCACAAGACATATTCAATCAAAGTGCTCACACAAAGATATCAATTAAATCTCATATATTTCAGCCAGTGGATTTTCTCAATCATGTCAAGCCCAAGTAATGTATATGCTTCGTTTGCAAAAGAAGTTTAATCTTTGTATTCAGTAAAAGATATGAATCAATGAATATTGCAACAAAGATTTTTATCACATAAATAAATATCTTTTCAAAGATATGTCAAGATAAGTCACTCAAGATATTTGAAAATGTTTTGAAAAAAATTTGCAACTCAAAAAAAAAAAAAAACCAACTTCACAAGTTATTACAATGAATATGCAATACTTAGAAGTTCAATAGAAGTCTTCATAGAAAAGACTTATTAACAAAGTCCCCAAAGAATACTTAGGTTTGGCTCTCAAGAAAAAATGTATCAATTAATCACAAATCAAAGGGGAGCAAACCTTTAAAGCAAAACAACACTCAAATCACATTTACAAAGGAATTTAGCAATAAGAGATGGTAAGTATGAGTGTATGGAACTTGGAAATGAGTATTATGGGTTTTGGGAATTTCATAAAATTTCCCTTAATCAAGATTTTTTAATCCCGTGCTAATTATTCCAAATGAGAGGGTTTTTATAGACTTCCCCTGAATTATAACCGTTAAGGACATGGTTGGAATTATTAGAAAATATTTAATGATATTTAATTATTTTCACCCTTTTTAACCGAGTTAACTGTGGTGAAAAAATAGGTCCAACCCAAGAGCACCGGTCGACCAAGGCAAGTTCGGTCGACCCAAGTTTTTGGGGTTCAGTCAACCGAGCCAAATTTGAAGTCTTGGTCAACCGGACTCATATGTCCAAAGGCGATTTTCCAATTTCTGTGAGGTTTGGTCAACCAGGCTGATTTGAACTAAGCCTGTCGGTCGACAAGACCATTAAGTTCCCACATGTGGGAACTCGGTCGACCAGGAATTCAATTAAGTTGACTTCAGGGAGGTTTGGTCGACCAGGGTCAAATGAACTGACATAGTTCGGTCGACTGGGCTATGGTCAACTAGTTGACCCGAACCAAGTTCGGTCAACCAGGGGCAAAATGAACATGAGCTTATCCTTTTTAGTTTGAGTTTGGTTTGAGCTTACTTATTAGATCATGCATATGATGTGTGTGTGATTATTACACACCAATCCCTATTTACTATTACAGACCCTTTACATAAAAATGAAATACAATACAACAGAAATTGGGTATTTAACTTAAATCTTTCTTTGTGCATTACGATATGTCAATTAGAGTTCCTACACATAACCTCGAACACCCATTAAATATAATAGGTATTTGTCATTATCAAAATCAAGCATGACCTATAAGGTCAACATTCTCCCCCTTTTTGATGATGACAAATACATCGAGCAAAAATATAGGTAAAGCCTAAGAAGCCTCCCCCTATCAATATGCATTAAGGAAAATTAATTTTTAACCCCATTATTTTTGCCTCTCCATCTCGCCCTTTCGGCAACAGCAAAAAAGGCCATAAGAATTATGAACTCTAGGCAATGGGTAAAGACAATATTTATACATTATAAGTTTTGGAAAGTTTTTGAAAATTTTCGGCAGAGTGCCATTTGAAAATGGGACTTTCCAAAATAAATCCAGTATAAATAACGACCTGTTTTAGTTTATAAATCCTAACAGTTTATCCACAACTACTCAAACAGTTCAAGTATAATTAAAAATAGTAAACATGAGTATAACAATCAACATGCAAAAGATATGATAGTCATGCATTTCAAAACATAAACAATTTCACAAAGCATGAAATATAGCAATGAGGCACACAAATTGTATAACTGCTCATTAAAAGGTTCAAATGACATAGCAAACATGATTAGACCAAAAATATATACAAACCATTACAATTGAAACATATCATAAAACCCGTAAAAGATTTAAGTTAAAAGCACACGACATATGATACCAAATAGTAGGTTTGAGCATAAAAACGATCTAACTAGTTCGCATGCATTTTTATGTAAGGTCCATGAACTAGTTATGCGACATCCTTTGTAAATTTTAAACAAACAATAAATAAATAAATAACTTCATGACTTAGAATTTTAAGGCATAGATGGCACAAGTCATGAAAGCCTTTAGCACACAAGCAGGAACTAAAACATGTTTAATTTAAAAGCATTTCTTACTATAATACAACAAATATAAATATATATATATATATATATATACAGATATTAAAAATATATCCCCTTTGATATTTGCAAAAAGTGTTGGGGGTTGCTTGCTAGAAAAATAAGATTTTAATTTAAAGCAAGCAAGTACAAGTTTTCTAGTTTGTCAATTGAGCACACAAACTAAGATATAACCAGAAAACCACAACCAAAATGATACTAAAAATTTATAAATCACATGCAAGATCATATAGCAAACACAAAGAACATGAGGCCAAGTATTATACTTTTCAATTTAGATATTCAATAAGGACAACACAATTGAGCACGTGCCATAGTGAATAACAAACTGATCTAAGCTTAACATATGGGAGAGCAAAACAGGGTAGTAATTTAATTCTAGATGCTCCCCCTATCAATTTGAATACGTGCTTAGATTCTTTAACTACTTATACTAACCAAAGATTAATTTCATTATACTTAGTAGTATAAGCCATCAATCCAAATCTTTAAAATCAACTATACTGAGTATTTGTCAATTACATTTGACACTTGATTAGTATAGTTGTCCTTATAGATCACAGATGCATCAAAGAGTATATATTGAGGCATGCAAAAATGTTCATGACCCAAGAACATTCCATATAAAATCATTAGCCTATAAGTGTTGGATATAATATTTAGAGTACTCTCAAGAGCCTCGATATTTCAGTGGATGAAAGTGATGCACATGGATTCTTTAAGTTCTTTCTATACGGATGGAGCTGGGCTCCCCTAATTATTCGATGATTATGCAAGGATGAATTTTAATTTTCTATTTGATTTCACTCATCCTTTAAAAAATGTTTAAACATTGATTTTATCATAATTGTCTTTAGCACAAGGTTTTATTTTTGGAAAATTTCCATCGAAATTTCGGCAGCATGTCGTCTGTAAATCAAACATTTTTCCATAAAACTTGTACCCGATAGGTTCAATTAAGAAATTTACAAGTTCAAGGTACACGAGAACCAATATCCGCTACCATCATGCAATACTCATCAACAACATCCGCCATGCAAGAGGCTTTCAATACAAGTATGCAATCCAGTAGTAATCAACAACTTAACAAAATACAATCCATCCATCAATGAATATAAATCGTAGAAAACAGAGGATAGATTTGAGTTCAGCATAGGCTGTTATTCATTAAGGCATTCAAGCATGTAGTATAATTATGAGAGCATTTAGTTAATATGACAATCAAAGAAAGATGCTCCCCCTGAGTTATGCGCTTATTCAATTTATGTATTTTCTTAATTATCAACTTTCTTTAGCCAAGGTTATTAATATTTTCAATGAATTTCAACTTGGCATGAATGTTTTAGGCTTATTAGACCAAAAAGTTACAATGAATGTTTCTTTAAGTGTACTAAGCCTATGTCTGCCTCTTTTCTTATGAATCTCAATATGTGAGAAAGACCCAAGTTCAAATAGTTTTTCATTTTTAATGTCCGTGCATAAGTTTCTTAATCATTTGCATTTACATGTATGTTGAAACCTATAGCAATTTCATTAGCCATTCAACTTCATTTCTAAGTACATAAAGCTCTAAAGGATATGACTAAATGATTTGAGAGCTTGTAAAGGGAAGATAAATAAATACTCTTTGAAAATTTAAATCACCGATGGGTACAGAAGAGTATTTAGGATAGAGAGGACATTTTGTTAAAAAAAAATATTTCTGTGATGGTAATCATGTCCATGCTTGGGGAAAGAGCTATAGGAATATGTGAATGTTGTGAGCAATGCTTGTAGACGCCCCAATTTTACCCAGGCCCATATATTTATTACTATTATTATTATTATTGTTATTTTATTATATATTTTTATTATTTTATTTAATCTTATTATTATTATTATTATTATTATTTTTTCATTAGTATTATTATGTATTACCTTTATTTTATTTTTTTTACTTCTATTTATATGATTATTAGTATTATTATTATTTATTATTTTCATTATTATTAATGTTATTTTTAATTCACTTTAGTATTATTATTATCATTATTTTTACCTTATTATTATTATTATTATTATTATTATTACCATATAATAATTATTTTCATATATATT
Source organism: Malania oleifera (assembly GCF_029873635.1). NCBI lineage: Eukaryota > Viridiplantae > Streptophyta > Magnoliopsida > Santalales > Ximeniaceae > Malania > Malania oleifera. The sequence goes on along the minus strand of NC_080425.1, from coordinate 9,003,574 downwards.
ATTCCCAAAGAAAAAATACCATAACTAAAAGGAAAGGGGAGATTTAGGGTTTCTAAATAAAAAGCCTTTTCTTCTCTTAAAACGAGGGGCCAGCGCTGCACTGTACACAGAGCCGGGAGGGGAAACACACAGCCTCACTCTCTCAATTCTCTCCATCTCCTTCACGCACAAGCAGCCGCAGGGAACCCACGCAGACCAACAGCCTCACCGGCACCACTCTCCTCCCCTTTCTTTTCCCCTTTTCTTCTATCCCCTCGGCCCCCTTGCTGCCGGAAGCCATCACAGTCGCCAGCCCCCGTGAACACCAGAACACGCAGCAGGCCAGCGGCCAGCCGCTCACACAACACCAGCAGACAGCCCCTGCGGGCTTCTCCACCCTCCATCCGAAGCAGCACCACGACCAGCACTGTCGTGAGCAGCCACCCTCCGTTCACCGACCTCACCATCGCCGCCAATACCAGCCATCCCAGGCGCTGTCACGAGCACCGCCCGCACACAAAAGACTCAGCAGCGGCCGCAGGAGCAACCACCCAGCAGCCCCGTCACTCACTCCCGTCACCGTCGCTAGCTTCTGTCGCCGTCTTCGTCTCCTGGCTATACCCCCCCTCTGTAAGTCCCTGCACTCAAACACGATGCACACACACACACGCTGAACACACAGTGAGGTTTTCACCTCCGGCCATACACACTGTACACACACAGACACAGGTGCACGTGTATTGTAGGTTATTTTACCTTTTATTCTTTTTGTTTCTCATTTATTTATTTATTTGTTTACTTATTTATTTTTCTGTTTCTCTGCTTAGTTTGATTTGTTTTAATGTCTAAAGTTTAAGACTTCATGGTATGAGTATGTATATTGATGTATTATTTGTCAGGGTATTTAGTTAATATTCGCATCTAGGTTTTTTTATTGTATATATGGTAAAATTTTAATATTGTTTTCATGTGTTTCATTTTATTGTGGTGATATTTGTTTAGATTTTTTTTTTTTTTTTTTGTGATAGTTATTTCAAATACTAATCGGTTCATTCTCATTACTGTAGGATATTTTTTTTTTTTAAATGTGCAGGTAAGAGTTCCATTGTTTAATATTTAAATGTAATAATTTTTGGTTGTTGAATATTATAAAGTGTACCATATTCATGTTATATGTTTAATATTTAAGGTTTTTTTATTTTATTTATTTTATAGGCCATATTTAAGCAGTATGATTAATATTTAGGGTTTTAGTCTGATTAATATTTAGGGTTTTGGCCGTGTTTATTTGAATAGGCCATATTCATTGTTCTATGTATTTAGGGTTTTCGTTATTATTGCATTTATTTCATGTTTAATATTTGTACATTTAGGGGCGTGTATTAATTTTGGTGGCCATACTAAATAGGTACATATTAATTTTAGAAGTAACTTGTTTCCATAAGTTCATTATTTTCTTACCCTTTTCATTGGTTTCCATATTTTAATCCTAAGTTTAATTTGTTTCTTCAATCAATTGTTTACATATTGTGTCTTGTGCATATCTCTGACAACGTGTTAATATTAAGATAAATATCATATTATTAAAATATGTATATTATTAGCTTATGATATTTAGTATTGTTACTGTTAATATTATTATTATGACTATTATTGTCGTTGTTATTATTATTATTATTATTATTATTATTATTATTATTATTATTGTATTTATTATTACTATTAATATTAGTATGTAGGAGGATGTAGTAACATTAGCAGTCGTATTTCGGGTTTGTTTTTTCAGATGAAGATAGTATCACTACGGTGAGGAGGTGCTGAGGTGACCGGGACGGACTATGGTATATATTTTTGTAAGTATTTTCTTGTAATTTTTTTTTTTATCTATGATTTATTGCGAGGTTATGAGCCTTGGGCCATCACGTACCCTAAGCTCTGAGGGAATATCGATATTAGATATAGTAGTAGATATATATAGTTAGCTTTAGTTAGGTAGTATTGTATGTATTTATTTATTTATGTATGGATGTATGTTTTACATGGGACTTATAAAATTCATACAAAAAAAAGGGAGAGTAATTTAAAAGAAAGTAGATTAACTTAGGGATAATTTTAAATTTAGGTACCGTTCGTAAGAATGGGCGCGTAGGGGTGCTCGTACCTTCCCCTCGCGTAAACGAACTCACGAGGCCTAAAACTCTGGTAATGTAGACCGATTCTACCCCTAACGGGGTAGTAATCATGTGTTCTAACCGTACTAAAGGTTAGTGGCGACTCCTATACCATGTTTTTTCATGAAAATATTAAATTGATTTTAACCTCGCCGCCCGGGGCACACGCGCTCCCGGGACGTCGCGACAATGCTCTTTGGTGATTGGAAAGTATCCTTTAGATATTAACACAATTTGGAACAAGGATACAAACCAATTAAAGGATGAATCTATACCTAATATAATTGTGGTTTAGTAAAGATTTCCTATGGAGCGATTAAACTAAAATTAAAGGATTTACAACTTAAACTCAAAGGGACCAATCCCCTGGTGGATGCCTCTAATTAGGTTATAGCTATGAGAAGCACTTAATAAATATTAGTCATTTATGATCAATAATGCTTTAAGCCTAGAGTGATGACTGCATTTTGATTGAGATCTTATGTTCATGGAATGTCATTAGGGAAGAATGATATCTAACAAGATGAATTCCCTAAGACCAAACTTGTGTAATGGACAAAAATACGCTTAACTTAGAATATCTATATTTAGGCATGGATTAAGCATTAACAATTTTATACCAAGCAAGGATGCTTTAGTCCATTTGGAGGTGGATTTTATTCAATTTTTAAATGGTCTAGCTAATCTTATGATTCTTAGTATGGCAAGAGTGTATAGTGAATACATACGCTCAGAATTTTCATTTTAAGCACCAACCACTTCTTGAGCCTATAGTCATCACTACCCCCTAAACCTAATCCTAAGATCTGAGGAAGAATTAACTAATTTGATAATTTAAATCCATTTTTCCTTAGGTCCTACGGGGTTTGCTTTCATGATAACCCATATCATTTCTTTGCTTAAGTCTCTGGCACTTCTAGATGGATAAGTGTATATGATGTGCCCTTTTCTTTCACCGTATAAGCATACTTTATGTGCATGTGAAAAATTTTGCTTATTTACACCAGATGAAGCATTTAGACAAATATGGGTTTTAAAAATGAACCTTTTTTGAAAGAAATAATTCTTTTTACTCCAAAAGGTTTTACATTATTATTCTTTTCATTTTTAACTTTGGGTGTAAGTTTAGAATAATCATCTATGTCTTCTTCTAAGTAGATAATTTTCAATACTTTCTTAACCTTTCTCTTTTCTAATGTGGCATGATAGTCTTTTAGATTTTCTAATTGTGCTGCCAACTTTTTACTTTTATTTTTATGAAAGATTTTCTGCTTAGACATCCTAACTGTAATCTTATGAGCATTAAGGATTTTCCTTTTCAAATTCTTATAAGATGTCATGCTTCCAAAATTTGATGCACATGATTCAATATAAGATTTAATACAATCATTTTCGCATATATCATTGCATGCATCATCAACAGATTTATCACAAAATATAACAGATGATTCATTCCATAATATATTGCAACATTCAATATAAGAATCATCACATGCATCATTAATAGAATTATTATGATATTCAACATATGATTCAGCATTTGACACAACACATGATTTGGCACAAGAATCCTTACAGTAAACATCACATAAAGTAATACACGTGTCATTGTCAAAGCAATCATTAGAGTCAACTGATGATTCGACATATGATATATCATAAGTTTCAGTATAAGAATCATCACATACTTCATTACATGAATCAGTAAATGAGGTAGGGTAAGATTCATATACCTCATCATCTACTAATGCAACCTACTTATGATTAGCCACTACCTGATCATCATTTGGAGTGGCAATTTCTTTTTTTTGGGTCTCACCATATCTTTTTTCTATCTCAACCTAGATCTCCTGTGTATTACAACATGTCATAATCTCATGAAGAATATCAGTATCTAAAGCACAGTATAATAAATCCATGGCATATGAATTTGCATGCATTAACCTAATATCATTTTCATTTAATGGCATACAAATCCCATTAACAATCACATACTAGGCCATCCAATCCATTGATTTTATGAATATGCTCATCCTAATTTTTCAGGGGGTGTAATCGACACCACAAAACAATGGAGGACTAGTAGGTGACTATCCCTCTCCGAATGGGGATACACCAAATTGAGCCATTGCGATATTTTTGTAAAAACGTTTAAGTCTAGTGCAACGAGGCTCTAACACAAATTGTTGCAATTGGTGTATTCCCAAGAGGGGGTGAATTGGAATTTTAAAAATTTATCTCCTTGGTTAAATGAAATACCCGTATAATATAACCTAGGGTTTTTCTATGCAATTCACATGCGCCAATAATATAATGTGCGAAAATTTAAATCAAGTGCATCATTCACACCATAACATACATGTGCTGTAAGAACCCAAACCGAGTCGGGGCGTGACATGTGCAGTAAATATAAAGTGTAGAAATATAAACAAGGCACATGATATGTTATCGGGGTTTGGCCAACTATGCCTACGTCCCTTCCTCTTATTGTAAGCTTGAGGATTCCACTAAAAGCTCACTTAACGAGTGAAGCGACACTGATTACAACCAGGTCAATTAGCACAAGGCTGACCTCAACCTTTACAACCAGGTCAATTAGAGGGGCTGACCTCAACCTACACCTTAACAAGATGGTGCACCTAGCTTTCCTAACAGGGTCTAAGCCAATCTAAGACTATTGCAAAGGGCTAGTCTCCCTCTTCAGGCTCGTGCCTAGAAATACAACAATATGTTCACAATCAATGAGATTGGTACAGTGATTATGCTTCCATGTAAAGCAGATATATACCTAGTTACGCGCAATCACATACACCACCAAATGATTTAATATGTAAGGTCAATGTGGTTTAATATATGCTCTCAAATAAATATTTGCTATCAATGTAATCGGTGCGTGAGAGTGCAATCAATATACTTTTCATATCACAAGATGTATTCAATCAAAGTGCTCACACAAAGATATCAATCAAATATCATATATTTCAACCATCGGGTTTTCTCAATCGTGTAAAGCTCAAGTAATGTATATGCTTGGTTTGCAAAAGAAGTTTAATCTAGTTTAATCTTTGTATTCAGCAAAAGATATGAATCAATGAATATTGCAACAGATATTTTTATCACATAAACAAATATCTTTTAAAAGATATGTCAAGATAAGTCACTCAAGATATTTGAAAATATTTTGAAAAGATTTTGCAATCCAAAAACAAATTCCAACTTCACAAGTTATTGCAATGAATATGTAATACTCAAAAGTTCAATAGAAGTCTTCTTAGGAGAGACTTATTAACAAAGTCCCTTAAGAATACTTAGGTTTGGCTCTCAAGAAAAATCGTATCAATCAATCACAAATCAAAAGAGAGCAAACCTTTAAAGCAAAACAACACTCAAATCACACTTACGAAGGAATTTAGCAATAAGAGATGGTAAGTATGAGTTTATGGAACTTGGAAATGAGTATTATGGGTTTTGGGAATTTCATAGAATTTCTCTTAATCAATATTTTTTAATCCCGTGCTAATTATTCCAAATGAGGGGATATTTATAGACTTCCCCTGAATTATAATCATTAAGGACATGGTTGGAATTATTAGAAAAGATTTAATGATATTTAATTATTTTAACCCTATTTAACTGAGTTAACCGCGGTGAAAAAAAAGGTCCAACCCAAGAGCACCGGTCAACTAGGGCAAGTTTACAACCGAAGATTTTGCACAGGGTTTGTCGACGAATACAAGGGATTCGTCGACTAGTGCATAAGGGATTTCGTCAACGAAGCCACATCTCGTCGACGAGAAAATACCAAGAAAGGTTTTGGGGCAGCCTGAAATTCGTTGACGAGGGAGGAAGTTCATCGACAAAATTATTGAAGAACTGGTCGACGAGGTGACGTGTCTTGTCGATGAATTAATAGTGAAAACTCAAATTTTTATCTGTTTTCAATGCTCTTCTCTCTCTCCTCTCTTTCTCTCTCTCTACATCCCTTTATCAGTTCTCTCTTCGTTTTCGGGCCCATTTCCCACCGGATCGAAGATCTGAGGCTACCACGACGCTCCTGGCGAAATTCTTTGCAAGTCTACCGGAGCTGATCATTGGAAAAGTTGAGTTGGATTTCATCTCAATCTTAGGCTAAGGCATTTTATTCAGTATTTGTCTTTCCCTCAGTTATAAGAAATGTTGTAGGTAAGAAAATATTGATATTTTGTTCTGGGGGATTATGTTTTTAAGACGTTGAGCTAGGAACCCTACGAGTATAGAGCTAGAATTTTATAGGGACTTTTCAAAGTTAAGGTAAAGGAAATATACTATGCTAGGAGTTTTCATAATGTTATCAGAGATTTCATAGACATATATTTATACTAGTTTATTATATAGTTTTTATAGGATATGAGTTTAAATGCTTGTGTGGCCTGAATAGATTTTCATGTGATGAAGAACTAATATAGCTTTTATAATATGTCATACTATACTAAATACACAGATATAGACTATATATACAATTTATATAGTTTTTCCCAGTATATGGAGTTCTACAAAATATAAAGAGATAGATATATATATTCACAGAGATTATACAGAGATAGATATATATATATTCACAGAGATTATACATAGATAGATATATATATATTCACAGAGATTATACAGAGAAACTTACATGCATATACAGCTTTTATACAAATAGTTTCATGAAACAGATATATATATACATATACAAGTATACATTTTTATTCTAATCAGTATATATATTATAGCTTTATACAGAACAGTATATACAGAGTTATAGCATGCCATGTTTCCTATTTTTATAACATACAGAGTATACAGACAGAGTACATAGATAGAGTATACAGACAGATATACAGAGGTAGCATCAAGATGCTACAGATACAGTATACAGAAATTACAGTATTTATAGTACATAGAGATAGCGTTATGGTAATTTTGGAAACATGATGAAAATAGTAAAAGAGTGTATATATATATATATGTATATAGTATCAGATCCATGTGGAAAGATTACAGATAGATACAATACATATATAGAATACAGAGCACGGTACCGTTGCTACATACATATAGAGTTCAACCACATATCTTAGATAGTGTGTGGGTACCATCAGCCGTGGTCGGAGAGCTTGCGGCTCCCCAGTTCACTGGGTGGAGGGGGCCAATTTGACAAGGTAGTAGCCAGTCTCGAGCTTAGGAGTGGATGCAGTTTGGCCGGGCTAAGGTAGTGTAGAATATATTGACTTATCTGGAGGGCCAACTAGATGAAGTCCTACCTATGAGCCAAACAACCCTGTCATGAGGGGTCAAATCATGACATGCAAAGTCCTAGGGATAAAGCACAGTTATGTATATGTATACAGTTTTACAGTATATGATGAGTATAGTATGATATTAGCAATATGAAAAGTAGAAAATACAGATGATACATTTATATTTTAAATTGTGAAAAGAAAGATATGCTTTGCAGATTATTTATTGTATTACAGATCAATTGTTATTTAAAAAGTATTCTTAACTTAGTTGTCACACACTAGTAATAGCATATTTTTACTTACTGAGCATCGACTCGCCCCATTACTTTAACATTTTTCAAGTGAGCCAGTTAGGCGAGCAGATTAGGCTCGCGGATAGAGAGTATTTGATTACCCTGGTTATAGGGTGATTTTTTGACAGAGTTGTGTATATTTTTGGATAGATGATGCTGGAGGGATATTTTTGTATGGCTATGGTCTATATACACTGGATTCTGGTATTGTATAGTATATATGTGAATGGTTGTATGATTGTGTTTCTGCTGCTTAGGTATGGATATATATATATATATATATATACTAGTAAGAATTTTGGGATGTTACAAGTTTGGCCGACCCAAGTTCTTGGGCTTCGATCGACCGGGCCAAAACTGAAGTCTCGGTCAACCAAACTCATATGTCCGAAGGCGATTTTCCAATTTCCGCGAGATTCAATCTACCAAGCTGATTTTAACTAAGCCCTTCGGTCGAACAGACCGTTGAGTTCTCATGCGTGGGAATTCAGTCGACCAGGTTGGTGCAATACAAAAAGTTCTCGGTCAACCGGGGTCAAATGAACTGACATAGTTCAGTCAATTGGACTATGGTCAACCAGTTGACCCGAACAAGGTTCAGTCGACCGGTGACAAAATGAACGTGAGGTGTCAGTCTACCAAAGGTACACATTTTTTGCATTTCGGTCCTATTTCATCGAACAATCACCATATTTCAAATAATTAAACATGTGTATGTATGAGTGAGTGTCGTAGGGTCATTTCTAAGTCCTTCTTTAGAACACTGAAAAAATCTGGTGTCGATCAACCGAAGGGTGTTCCCTAAGGTTTAACTATGGTCTTGAGCTTATCCTTTTTAGTTTGAGTTTGGTTTGAGCTTACTTATTAGATCATGCATGTGATGTGTGTGTGATTATTACACACAAATTCCTATTTACTATTACAGACCCTTTGCATAAAAATGAAATACAATACAATAGAAATTGGGTCTTGAACTTCAATCTCTCTTTGTGCATTATGATTTGTCAATTAGAGTTCCTGCACATAACTTTAAACACTCATTAAATATAACAAGTATTTGTCATTATCAAAACCGGGCATGACCTATAAGATTAACACTAGACCCTTGTACTCCAATTAACCAGTTAATTTTTAAAACAATAGACATAATTTGTACTCCTTACCTTAACCTTGGAGTGGTACCTAGGATCCCCAAATCAAAAATCTCATCCGAATAACTTGCTAAGGATCAAAACTAGAACCCTGTGGTGGTGTCCGATCGTCAATTCGACTTAATACTGGGGAAAAATTCAAGAGATAGAGTGGGTTTACCTTATCCCAGGAGTGGTGCCTACGACGCCCTAATCACAAATCTACTCCGATTAAAGTGTTGGTCGTCAAGATAAGAACCCAATGGTATTTTTTGTTCTTCAATCAGCCGAGAATTCGCCGAGAAAATAAGGAGAGAGAGAGAGAGAGAGAGAGAGAGAGAGAGAGAGAGGGGGGAGAGGGAGAGAGAGAGAGTAAGGGAAGGCGAGAAGAGAGAGACCAGAGTGGCATCCTCCTCCTTATAAAAATTTCCTTCTTGAAATTTGGTAAATATAATTTTAAATAATATTCCTTCTCCTCCTACCACCAAGAACTTTATGGATGAGTCTTAGAGTTACAATACCCATCCCTCAATCAACACATTCCCAACGCCAGGCTCCAACTCATCTTATGAGCAAGTTTCTAACTTTCGAAGTATCACAATCTTAGTTCTTAAAATTATTTCATCACATTTAAAATGACATATTCCTACTAAGTACTCACAATGAACACATACTTAGTTTTGCGTTTTAGCCAATTAAACAATGTCCTTCATCTAAAATGTAACTATCAACTTTAAAAGAAAGGAATGCTCAAGTAATACATTAAACTTTATAGTAGGGAATCTTATTAACAATACCGTGATAACCAAGAATCCAATAATTTTTGGCATATTTGTTAAGCCTAGTTCCCCAATACCTTTATGATCGCTTTTAAAACCTCCCAACACAAAACTCAACAAAGAAATCTCAGCGACAATTTTATCCTAATAAAAACAAGGGTAGATACAAATTTTGAAAAAAAAAAAAAAAAACTCTTGTATTATCTATGAAGACAATAGGAAACTCATCATCATAGGCAGCACTCAAACTTAATTTATTATTGTCTAATACCAAGATATTATACTCTTGCATGCCCACACGCCTATAGATCCAAACACAAGTTAAATAAAATATAATTCACAAACTAACATAGACATTTTCATTTACTTCTACACAGATGCATCTTTGACTCTACTATTCCCTAAAATACATCACCAAAATCTCCTCACACCTACTACATAAGTTCAAAGCTCAAACAGCTATAAGCTTTGTACGTCCACTTTTCTTGACCCCTATTAGACTCTTTATACAATAGGTCAATCCCAACTTAAGTGATAGCCAAAACTTAAACAAAAGTTGTCAAATATTTCCCCAATACAATTGGTTTATTTGCAAAATGACTCTTAACAAAAACTTATCATCGACTTCCAATTCAACTTCAAAACTAGTGTATCCTAGACTTTTGAAGATTTGCCCCCAATGAAATCACCATAAATAAATGACTGAATATACCGTTAACATTACAAAGTTAATAATAATCTCTTGATAACAAATTGCATTATCTTTCTACCTATTAGAAAGAATTCAACCTCAAACTTTAAAACACAAGAGATGAATAACAAAGACCATAACTATTTCTTCTTCTTCTTCTTCTACTAACTCAACATGTTTTGGGTTGAACGCCAAATGCAGTGGTTCAACAATTTCAGTAGAAACTTCCTCAAGAATGAACCCAAAATGAAGGCTTCTCTTCTAACTAACAATGTTTCAGCTTATAGAACAATACTCATTTAGAACCACCAAAATTTCCACACTTTCCCCCACTATTCACCAGATATGAACAACCAAATATGACCTCCTTCCATCCTCGGGACAACCATTTGCAAATTGATCCACAACTACACTCGTCTTCTCCAAACACACGATCGCCAGCAACTCTTGCAAGAACCTTTACTATTCATTTGTAAACCCAACTCTATAAGCTTACCATTCTAATTTTCTTTTTCCATCGTCGAAATCTTTATCTCACTAACTTTTTGTAAGTAGTACTTTTCTTCAATTTTCAAAAGCGAAGACAAACATTCCCAAATCCATCTAACCACCAAATAAGGGAATCTAACTCCATTAGCTGCAAATCTGGGTTTTCTTTCAATCTGAAACTATTTTGTGGGAGTTTCACTTCCATATATATGTGTGTGTGTGTGTGTGTGTGTGTGTGTGTGCGCGCGCGTGCTTGTTTATTTAAATTCCAATTTCATGCGTTAAAAAGTTTTGATAATTTCCCAAAAACTAAATTTTTGTCCTTAGATCATCAAAAAGTTGACACCATTGAAAAGGTCAAACATTTCTCGTTCTCAATCTCTTCAGTCACATAGGAATTTATGATATCTATTTTCGACCTCCAAAATAATCTCTCTAAATATGTGCATTACTTTTTATTAAGCTCTTCTACGTTATACTTTATTTCATCCATTATTGTTAGAAACTTCAATATCCAGGGCATTTGTTTTTACTAGACATCAGAGCCATCCTATAACAAAAAAAAAAAAATAAGAATAATAAAAGTACATATTCAATGAATCAACAAATCCCTTGGGTCTTTTTCATTATTTGTAGTTTCATTTTAACATCAGAATTAGGTGCATTTTCCATTTTCAATATTTCACTACTTCCACATAACTTGACTGCACCATAAGCATGCAAAGAAGATTTCCACAATTCCACAAAACTATCTCACACATTCCACTAAATTCTATTTACATATATTTGAGTCTACTGTGCTTTGTGATCTCTTCAACACTAGCATTACACATGATTGATCTTTTATTACTAGTAGTAGTGATTTCCTCTTTCTAGAACTTCTCCACACTATGAGAGTCGTGATTAAACTTCAACCATCATGGGAAAGACTTTTTTTTTTTAAGTGTCTATTGCAGACTATAATTGAATTTTGACCCTATACTTTCCTTAGGAAGTGATTCAGAGTCCCATGGCTGACTTATGGAAATATGGAAAGATTGAATATTTTCCTTAAGTACAAGAAACACAAAAAAGAATAACATAAACCAAAGAACAATAACTTTCCATAAAACCTTAGGATAATCAATATTCCTAAGGACATCACCATTAAAGTATTCCTTGGGATTTCTAAGGATCTAAATCAGAGGATAACCACTAACATTCTTCCAGCTACCCTCAGATCCACGCACACTAAATCATAAGGAACCATAGAGAACTAGGAGTACACTTTAATATGCAAAGGTGCACACATTCCAAAAAAGCACAAAATTCTATTTCAACTATTCCAATATTGCACATGGTAGTTCATTCCTTGCAGTGAACATTTTCATAAGAAAAAGATCATAGTGCAGCATTCCAGAAGAAAAACATCAATGGTTTGCTGTGACTTTCTTAAACATGCCGACTATTTCAGAAAAAAGTCATAGAAAACCCTCAATGAATTTCTACTTTCGGCTGCGAAACAAACTCTAAAATCCCAATTTACTTGTTGTATTCTACTCCATTGTGCATCCTATACCTGATCACTCCTACAACACCTAACCTACCTGAAAACTAAGGTGTAGTCCCAGGAGGGGGGGTGAATTGGGTTATTTAAAATTTTCTTTTAATTCTTTTTAAGATTTTTAACCTCCTGTTGATTTAACAATCACACGGCAAAGTGTTTACTTATTCAATCCTCAAACCAAAACACAATTTATTAAAACTTAATCACCCAATCAAACAATTGATTTACCAAGCACAAGTCAATATATGCACTGCAGAACTATCATGATTAATTTAACCTTTAATACTTAGTTAGCTTAACCACAACTGTAACGACCTACTACTTATTTAGCATTTTTTTTATTTGTAAATCATAATATCATCTGTTTGAAATACTACTAATAACATTCCAGGCCTAAAGGAGCACTGGGGAAGACTCTGTACGTCATACAAAACTAGGCAGCGGTAAACAAAAACAGGGAACTGCTATATACAATACAATATTAGAAAACTGTAGAACTCTGAAATAGATTTAAAATACAAAATACCCAGTGACGTCACTATAATCTGAAAACTATTCCAAAACATTGTTATCTCAAAAATACCTACCCTTCCCACAAGAGCAGCTCAAGTCAACCTCTACCTGCAAGCCTGATCTTCTCGCCTAACTGGATCTCCTGAAAAATGATAAGTCACTGGGATGAGACAACGCTCAGTAAGTGAAAATATGCTATTACTAGTGTGTGGCGGCTGAGTCACATATTTAAAATACTGAAATCTGAGAAAACTGATAAACTGTACAGAACATATCTATTTATTATGTAATCTATAAAATATAATTGCATATCTGAGTTTGCTATTTGAAGGTACTACTAGTATAATAATATAAATTGCTACTGTGTGATATATCTGTACATAGGAACTTTTGTTATACCCTAGGATCTGTATATCATGATATAACCCCTTATGATAGGGTTGTCAGCACGTAGGCTGGATTTACTCTAATTGGCCTACCAGGCAAGTCAATCTATACCTATACATCCGCCAATCTAGCCCACTACAATCTCTCTGAGCAATCTCCAAACTTAACATCATCTAACCGGCCACCTCAACCCAGCTTACTGGGGAGACTGCAATCTCTCCTAGCTCGGCTAGACGAATCCACATACTATCTGAGTTATGTGGTTGCACTCTTTTCTGTACTAGCAATGGTACCGTGCTCTGTTGTATATTTTTCTGTTTGTAATTTCCATAGGGTTCTGTAACTGTGTAATATTATATACATATATAAATAAATAATAATCTTGCTGCTTTTAACATGATTTCAAAAACAACCAGAACATTATAGTTATGAACTGTATTCATAACATCTGTATGTATCATCTGTGATTTCTGTTTGTACTATCTGTAACAACTGTATATAATATCTGTAATCTATGTATAATCTGGTTATAACATCTTGATGCTATAACTAAATAATCTTTCTATATTATCTATAAAATCTGTTTGAGGGTTATGGTGTAGAATTCATGTTATTCTAAGAAATACTGTAAGTCTCATTCATTGCTAATGATCTGAAATATATGAATATCTATAATAGTAGAAAATCTACATACTATACTGTAATAAACTCATGCCACACATTTGAGTAAACATATTCTTATGCTCAATTTCTATAAATCTATTATAAAGATAATATTCATAATTCTCTAGGAAAAATAATATGATCTGCATACTTGTATATACATATTCTTAATATTCTGTATACATAATAAAAGTTGCTAGCATAGCATATTTCCCTTACCTTAAATCTGGAAAGCCCCTATAAAATTCTGGCTCTATACCCGTAGGGTTCCTAACTCAACATCCTGAAAACAATATCCCCCAAAACAAAACATCAGTATTTCCTTACCTACAACATTTCTTACAACTACAAGGAATGCATAATCTGAATAAAAGGCCTCACCTTGGATTTGGGATGAATTTCAAATCAACTTTCCTCATAATCTGCTCCGGCAGACTTGGAGAGAACATTGCCAGAAGCATCGTGGTGGCCTCATATCTTCAATCTGGCAAGAAATGGGGCCAGGATCGAAAAGAGAAGGGAAGGGGGTCATAGGAGAGAGAGAGAGAGAGAGAGAGAGAAAGAGAGAGAGGAGGGTTCAGCGCTGAATATTTTGGTTAAAAATTCGAGTTTCAGCTATTCATAGGACTGGATCCATTGATGGGACACGTTACCTCATCGACGATTTCTTAAGTAATTTCGTCGACAAACCCTACCTCCTCGTCGATGAAATTCAGACTGCCTAAAAACCCTCTCTCAGTATCTACTCATCGACGAGGCGCGACTTCCTCAACGAGGCCTACTTATGCGCTCGTCGTCGAACTCCCTGTGTTCGTCGACGAAGCCTGCTGCCTCCTTCTGTTTCTGTTTCCACTTCCCTCTCTCTTTATTATTCAAATACCATTATTTTTCGGGTTGTTACATTCTCCCCTCCTTATAAAATTTTGTCCTTGAAATTTACTATTCATATATCTCATCATTCTTTAAAGGCAAAATAGTCTACTTATTTTATTACCTGCCCTCACTTATGGCGGAGGAATACCGTGGTTACATATAGAAAAAGAAAAAAAAAACTAAAACTATCTACTAACTAAATCTGTACATGTACCTGCAAAGGAAACTTATTTAACTTTTATACTTTACCGGATTACCTCTATACATCTTGGAACAACTGTGGGTATTACTGTTTGATCTGCTCCTCGAGTTCCCAAGAAGCTTCCGCTATAGCGTGATTCTTCCACAAAACTTTTACTAACTGAATTTCTTTTGCGCGTAATTCTTGTGTCTCTCTGTCTAATATATGTACTAGTGCTTCTTCATAAACTAATGAATCCTTAAGCTCTATCTCTATATAGTTAATAATGTGAGACGGGTTTGGGAGTATTTCCTCAACGTAGCAACATGAAACACGTTGTGTATTCTGGATAAAACTGGCGGCAAAGCTAGCCTATAGGCAACTGACCCTATCCTCTCTAGTAGCCCTAGGCATCTTCCCAAATATCATAATTCCTCTCATAGGAGCTACTTCAAAAAATACCTGATCTCCCACTTTGAACTCTAATTCCTGGTGGTGAGCTTCTGCATAACTTTTCTGCCGACTCTATGCTGTACTGATTCTTTCTTTAATTAGTCGTACCTTTCACAAGTCTGTTGTATTATATTTGGACCCAAAACTCGCCTTTTGCCTGCCTCGTCCCAGAAGAGAGGAGAACGAAATCTCCTACCATACAATGCCTCGTATGGTGCCATGCCGATACTAGCCTAGTAGCTATTATTATAAGCAGATTCAACTAGTGGTAGAAACTGAGTCTAGCTATGCCCAAAATCTAGCACGCATGCACGAAGCATATCGTCTAAAGTTTGAATTGTGCTCTCAATCTAACCATATGTATGGGGATGGAAAGCTGTACTAAATGCTAACTATGTACCCATAGCCTCCTGAAAACTCTTCCAAAATCGTGAAGTAAACCGAGGATCCCGGTCTAAAACTATGGATACTGGTACACCATGGATGCGAACTATCTCCTAAACATATATCTCTGCCAGTCTGTCCATCGAATAACCAATTTAATAGGGATAAAATGGGCAGTCTTCGTCAACCGATCAACAACTACCCAAATTGCATTCAATCCTTGCCGCACTGGTGGTAACCCCGTAACAAAATCCATAGAAATGTGGTCCCACTTCCACTCTGGAATAAACAACGGCTGCAACTGTCCTTCTGGTCTCTAGTGCTCAGCCTTAACCTACTGGCACATCAAGCACTGCTGGACGAACTCGGCTATCTCTCTCTTTTCATTCCACTTTACCAAAAGCACGCTCGCAGATCCCTATACATTTTAGTACTGCCAGGATGGACTGTGTATAGTGATTTGTGAGCCTCCTCCAATATAATTCTTCTGATCTTGGTATCTGCAGGAACACAAAGCCTAGTACGAAACTGTAGGGCTCCGTCATCTGATATGCTGAACTCTTCTCCCTGACCATCCCGCACTTTATCCATCACCTCTGCCAACTCCGCATCATCACCCTGAGCCGCTTTAATCCTCTCGTATAGCGTAGGCTAAACCACTAGACTGACAATAACTGCCTGAGGACTCTTCTCTACCAATTCTATACTAAGTCTCTCCAAATCCATCAGAATTGAGTGCTGGATCTCCATAACTGCCAGTATGGGTCCTCCTGATTTCCTCCTCAAAGCATCTGCCACTACATTTGCTTTTCCTAAGTGGTAATTAATAATGCAGTCATAATCTTTAATAAGTTCTAACCACCTTATTTACCTCATGTTCAATTCTCTCTAGTTGAAGAAATATTTCAAACTCTTGTGATCCATAAAGATTTTGCATTTTCTACTATACAGATAATGTCACCAGATTTTAAGAGCGTACACCACTGCAGCTAATTCCAAATCATGCACAGGGTAATTCTTCTCATATTCTTTAAGTTGTCTAGAAGCATATGCAATGACCCTGCCATGCTGCATCAATACACACCCAAGCCCCTTTATGGACGCATCACTATATATTACAAACCCATCCTCTCCTTATGAAATAGCCAATACTAGGGTTGTAACCAACCTCTACTTCAACTCCTGGAAGCTCCGCTCACAGTCATCAGTCCATTCAAACCTTACATTTTTTCTCGTAAGTCGCGTCAACGGACCTGTTCAGAGTTCACGGTTTGGTGGCAAACCAGGTAATTCTTCTGGGAATACATCTGAAAATTCTCTAACTACAGGAACATCAGCTTGTTTCAGTTCTTCTTTCGGCGATTCTTTAATGTAAGCAACAAATCCCTAGCAGCCTTCTTGGATCAATTTTCTCACCTGAACAACTGACGCAAGTTGTGGCAAAGAATGTACCCTCGAACCAAGATATATATATTCTGGCTCGCCTGGAGGTATGAAAATCACTTCTTTCGAATAACAGTCAATACTAGCATGATTATCTGCTAACCAATCCATACCCAGAATTATATCAAATACGTGCATATCTAATATCACCAAATCAGCTGGCAATATCTTTCCCTGAATAGTTACTGGAAATCTTCTGAGTATCCTTCTACATCTCACCACTGACCCAGTCGGCATAGCTACAGCTAACCCAATATCTAATAATTATGCCTCATACCTCGTTAACTTAGCATATATCGCAGAAACAAAAGAGTGGGTGGCACCTGTATCAAATAAAACAATAGTTGTATATAAGAAAGCAGTAAGGGTACCTATAACTACGTCACCAGCTACATGTGCGTCACCCGACGTCAATGCGTACACCCTCACCGGTGCAGTATTTCTCTACTGGCCTCCTTGGGGAGCCTGAAAACCACCCCGGTATGGTCTGGGAGTTGGTGCCTGAGCTGGTAATCCCTGACATGACCACGATCGGTGCCCGGGTCTCCCGAATCTATAGCAAACAACCTCACCTATCCGACACTCACTCAAATGTCTACGTACACACCTAGAACATGTAGGAAATGCTCGTCCACCCTGGGGTCCACCATAGCCCGTCGTCCGCCCCTGACTGCCTCCTTATCAATCACCTCTCCATGGCCCTCGGTTAGAACTTGCATGTAGATCCTGAGTCTCGGACCTCTTCTTCTGGCCCTGAGCTGCAACACCTCTCTATATACCACTCTCAATGATAGCAGCTCTATCCACCACCTCAGAAAATGTCTGAGCTCGGAAGCCAATAACTTGCTCAAATAAATTTTGTCTCAGTCCTTCTTCAAAATTTCTGGCTTTCTCTTCTTCATCTGGTGCTAAATATGGGGCGAAATGTGACAACTCAATAAATCTAGTAGCATACTGGGATACTGTCCTCTGCCCCTGAGCCAAATGCAAGAACTTGGTTGCCTTCGCACTCCGAATGATAGCAGGGAAATATCGCTCGAAGAATAACTCCTTAAACCGACTCCAAGATACTGGCACTGGATCTGGCCTCTGCTCCTCAATCAATCGCGCTGACCTTCACCAGCGCTTTGCCTCTCCTGTTAACTTAAATGACGCAAATGCCACTTTCTGCTCGTCTGAACAGGCCAGTACTGCTAGAATCTTCTCAACATCCTGAACCCAATTTTCAGCTACAATCGGGTCAAGTCCCCCAACAAAGGATGGAGGATTCATCCACGTAAACTACTCAATCATGCAGACACGCTCTCCCCCACTCCAAGCCATTTCAACCATTACCTATTGAGTGACGTTGTGCAAAACGGCCTCTGTATCCCTACCTCCCATACTAGAAGGTCCTGGTCTGTCACCCCCTACATATGTACCACTACTCCGTGGGTCCATCCTAAAAATACACGGAACATTGTTTTAGCATCCTATCTCCCATACAAATCTAATCTACTCAATCAACACTCCAATTCTTACCCCAAAATCTAATCCTATAACCCAAACACACGACTCGTCGATAGTTTACTATGGTTTTCTTGAAATCGTCACCCCAGGAGAAACATAGAACCCATCACGAAAATCCTATATTTAGACCACAAAACACAACCTCAAATTCTTTTCCTATATTCTGGTATTGTTCCCACTGCATTCAAAAGTCTTCAGAACCTAGCAACCTAGGCTTTGATACCAAACTGTAACGACCTACTCCTTATTTAGAATTTTTCTATCAATCATAATATCATCTATTTGAAATACCACTAATAACATTCCAGGCCCAAAGGAGCACTGAGGAAGACTCTGTACGTCATACAAAACTAGGCAGCGATAAACAAAAACTGGGAAATGCTATATACAATACAATACCAGAAAACTGTCAAAACCTGAAATAGATTTACAATACAAAATACCCAGTGACGTCACTATAATCTGAAAACTATCCCAAAAAAATGTTATCTCAAAAATACCTACCCTTCCCACAAGGGCAGCTCAAGTCAACCTCTACCCGCGAGCCTGATCTGCTCGCCTAGCTGGATCTCCTAAAAAATGATAAGTCACTAGGATGAAACAACACTCAGTAAGTGGAAATATGCTATTACTAGTGTGTGGCGGCTGAGTTACATATTTAAAATATTGAAATAATACTAAAATCTAAGAAAGATGATAAACTGTACAGAACATATCTATCTATCATATAATCTTTAAAATATGACTGCATATCTGAGTTTGCTATTTGAAGGTACTGCTAGTATAATAATATAAATTGCTACTGCATGATATATCTGTACATACGAACTACTGCTATACCCTGGGATCTGTATATCATGATATAACCCCTCATGATAGGGTTGTGCAGCCTATAGGCTAGACTTACTCTAGTTGGCCAACCAGGAAAGTCAATCTATATCTGTACATCCGCCAATCTAGCCCACTGCAATCTCTCCAAGCAATCTCCAAACTCTAACATCGTCTAACCGACCACCTCAACCCAGCTTTCTGGGGAGACTACAATCTCTCCTGGCTCGGCTAGATGGAATCCACATACTATCTGAGTTATGTGGTTGCACTCTATTCTGTACTAACAACTGTACCATGCTTTGTTGTATGTTTATCTGTCTGTAATTTCCACAAGGTATTGTAACTGTGTAATACTGTATACATATATAAATATATAATAATCTTACTGCTTTTAACATGATTTCAAAAACAACCATAACATTATAGTTCTAAATTGTATTCATAATATCTGTATGTATCATTTGTTATTCCTGTTTGCACTATCTGTAACAACTGTATATAATATCTGTGTATAATATTTGTAATCTCTGTATAATCTAGTTATAGCATCTTGATGCTATAAGTGAATAATTTGTCTGTATTATCTGTAAAATCTCTCTGAGTGCTATATTGTAGAAATCATCTCATTCTAAGAAATACTGTGAGTCTCATTCATTGCTAATGATCTGAAATATCTGAAAATCTGTAATACTGAAAAATCTACATACTATACTGTAATAAATTCATGCCACACATTTGAGTAAATAAATTCTTATGCTTAATTTCTATAATTCTGTTATAAAGATAATAATCAAAATTCTCTAAGAAAAATAATCTGATTTGCATACTTGTATATACATATTCTTAATATTTTGTATCCATAATAAAAGTTGCTAGCATAGCATATTTCCCTTACCTTAAATTTGGAAAGCCCCTATAAAATTTTGGCTCTATACCCGCAGGGTTCCTAACTCAACATCCTGAAAACAATATCCCCCATAACAAAATATCAGTATTTCCTTACCTACAACATTTCTTACAACTACAGGGAAGGCATAATCTGAATAAAATGTCTTACCTTGGGTTTGGGATGAATTTCAAATAAATTTTCCCCACGATCTGCTCCAGCAGACTTGGAGAGAACATTTTCAGGAGCGTCGTGGTGGCCTCAGATCTTCAATCTGACAAGAAATGGGGCCAAGATCGAAGAGAAAAGGAAGGGAGTCGTAGGAGAGAGAGAGAGAGAGAGAGAGAGAGAGAGAGAGAGAGAGGGGAGGATTTTGCGTTGAAGATTTTGGTTAAAAATATGAGTTTTTGCTATTTATTGCACTGGATTCATCGACGAGACATGTCACTTCATCAACGAGTTCTTAAGTGATTTCGTCGACGAACCCTACCTCCTCGTCGACGAAATTCAGACTGCCTAAAAACCCTCTCTCGGTATCTTCTCATTGACGAGGCCTCTTATGCGCTCGTCGACGAACTCCCTGCTGCCTCCTTCTGTTTCTGTTTCCATTTCCCTCTCTCTTTATTATTTAAATACCATTATTCTTCGAGTTGTTACAACAACTGTGGAATATCAACACACCCTAATCAATATCAAACCTTAAACCATTCAACAACAATATATTCAATTAATATATGAGCTTCAGCTCTTAGATAGGTTTCAGCCTTTGTAGCCCTGTGTATATGAAATTTGATTCATGCCCTACAAAGAATGGATTTGATCTTTCTTTATGATAATCAATATAACATCCACACTCTTCCCACAATTCAAATTTTAAATAAACCTCTCGTTAATAGGTTTTGGGTCATTAACCGATCAATGTACTTCTCCTCCTTTTGATACATATATCATGTTCAATTTTTTCTCAAAATATTTTTCCCCTTTTAACATCAATCAAAAAGAGTAAGATATAAAAAATGATTAAGTTAAAATAAAATCACATTTTGAGCATATGAACATCAAGCAAGTATATCACACGAATACACACTTCCCAATATATTGCAATATAACCTATGTAGTGTGCTTCAATAGTCAAATAGTCATGCATATTTCATATTTGTAATTCATATATCATATGTGTTGTAACATCTGTAAATTCACAATCAAGCATATGTTGCACAACATTCATATTAGCTAAAATACTTCAAAAGTCATATTAGTCATTCATAATTCATCATCAACTTTATTTCCCTCTTTGACATTAATTCATGATACCAATTTCTTATATAATGACACCAATTTAATAATTTCATATGATACCAATAGAAAATTAAGGAAGAATCATAATACAAGCAATGAGTCATAATACTCCCCCTGAATTTAATACATTCAGATTTGATACCAATTATGCTTTTAAGTTTATCATCTCATGCTTCAAATATTGATTCATATCATGTATGTGCTCATGGATACTAATATCAAATGCCAATATTATATCAATATCATCAATATCATAACATGCTCATGGATATAATTATGCGGTCTTGCTCATATACCAATTGATATATTCATGGATACCAATATACTTCATAGATACCAATGCTAATATTACATCATGCATTGCTCATGCATGACAAATTATTTAGATGCCAATTTTTCAATTCAACTTTCTCTCCTTTTTGAAATTATTAACATAAAGAAGATTATCAATAAGCACATGTAGTCTAGTACAAGACAAATAAGTTTATCCATGCGATCCATCATTAGCATGTATGGTCAAGAATTAATTTCATATTCATATATCAATATGATATCAAAATTCATGCTTCAAAATCATGCTCAATAACTTCATGCTCAAATTTTCAATATATAGTGAGCCATAAATCATTAATATAAGTCAAATCATTTTCATATCTTTGGAACAATCAAGATATTAGCATGTAAGCATGTAGCATAGAAGTATATAGCATATCAGCATTTCATATAAGTATGGAGTATATCATTATCATGTGCATTGTACTACACTTTTGCTTAAATTGTTCATATGTTACTCAAGTATCTCTTATTCTCAAATATATTTCATATTAAATTTAAGTTCTATTAAAACTTGTTTAAAAAATTTACCTTCGGTCAATCGGCTGAGCTTATGGTCAGACGGTTGATCTATCCTTTTTCCTTAAGGTGTTGTTCACTCAAAAGGCTGAGCTTATGGTCAGTTGGCTGACTTTTGTTTTCTTTTAAAGTTTGTTTCTTTCACAATTTCTCTACCAAGCTCTCTTCTTTATCAAAATACTCATGGAATAAGCTCAATTTGCTTCAGATTTTCTTTTCTTTTGATTTCATATGAACACCCAAAATTCATATTACTTTTCAAATCTTAATGCTTTCTAAGTTAATCCTTGTATGATTCAATCATTGATTGAGGTCAACAATTTTCATTAGTCAAAAACTCATCTTTAAGATTTTTTTCTTATTTCATCTTGGTACCCATATGTTCTTGGCTCTGAATGGTTTAACAAGGGATGTTTCTTTTACTTTCCATACTTGTTTAGTTTTCACACCCTTTCTTTTTAATGGACATTGAAACTTTATATGACCCTTCTTTTTACATAGGTAGCAAGTGGTGTGAGTGTAACCATTTGAAGAAGTGCTAGAATAATTTTTAGAAGCTTTTATAAAGTATCCCATGTAAAGATTCTTTTTCTGTGTATTCTCAATTCCATTGAATCATATGCCTTCTTTATCTAAGGACATTCTTTGTGTGCCAACCATTCTATCAAAGTTTTCTTTTCCTCTTGTGAAATTGTAGATTATTTAAGCTTGATCTTTAATTTCTCCTTTAAGATCACTGATTTTCTAAATTTTCAACATTTTTACCCTTTTCTTTCACCTTTTCTTTGTTTTTAGACATCTTAGTAATTTTATTCTCTAATTCAT
Source organism: Malania oleifera (assembly GCF_029873635.1). NCBI lineage: Eukaryota > Viridiplantae > Streptophyta > Magnoliopsida > Santalales > Ximeniaceae > Malania > Malania oleifera. The sequence goes on along the minus strand of NC_080425.1, from coordinate 8,980,133 downwards.
AAATATATGAGTCTTTTTAATTATTCATGGAAGTTTTGTACTTTAAATCCTCTAGTTCCTTTATTATCTTCTCATTCTTGTTTTCTAGTCTTTGGATTTTTAAATTTTTTTCACTTTCAGCAAGTTTTAACGATTCCAGCTCTTTCATAATTCCTTCATTTGTGTTTTTCAATGATGTGTATCATTTATTCACATTAATTAACATCTTATGCACCTTGAATAAATCATTTTGGAGTTCTTCATAAGAGGGCATACACTCATCATTGGATTCTTCTGCTGAATCATCGTAAGAACTATTAAAAGATTTGGATGAGGAGCTTTTCACATCGTCCCAAGCCATATAGCAAGTATAAGCAACCTCTTGGTCACTTAATTCACTTTCTGAATTACTTAGATTCATGTTGTCCCAAGTAGTGGTTTTCATTGTCTTTTTCTTTTTATTTTTGGAGTCCTTCTTAAGTTGTGGACACTCCAATTTTATGTTTCCATATTTATTATAATTGTAAGATATTTGCGGATCATCCTTTGATTTTTTTTCTTACCAGTTTCTTCTTCGTCTGATTCGGATTTTGAGTATCGAATTTTTCATGTGAATTTGTTCTTCCTTCTAAGAATTCTTGCTAGCTTCTTAGATATGTAGGCTAATTCATTTTCATTCATCTCATCTTCATCTTCATCACTATAGCTTCTTTTTTTTTTTTTTTTATGTTTTAAAAGCAATAGATTCTTGGGCTTTAGATTTTCCACTTTTTTCATTCATTGTCATTTCATATGTGAGGAGAGAACCTATTAATTCATCTAGGGAAGTGTTTTTCAAATTTATTCCTTCAGTCATTGTTGTGGCTTTTGATTCCCATATAGGTGGCAACCCTCTAAGAATTTTTCTAATCAATTCATAAGTGGTGTAGGTTTTTCCTAATGCGTTGAGGGAACTTATTATGTGGGTGAACCTAGTGCACATACTAGTTATTGTTTCATCTAGGTTCATCCTAAAGGTTTCGTATTCACTAGTTAACATTGTTGGGGTTGTCCCACATCGGTTGTGGAAGGGGCTTGGTGGTCAGTTATTAAGTGTGAGGGAAGGCCTCACCCTATGAGCTAGCTTTTGGGGTTAAGAAGGCTCAAGACCACCCAACACTGGTATTAGAGCCAAAGGTTCCTCGCTGGGATGCTGGGCATGTGGTGCTGCCAATTTGGTGAGCCCAATTCATGAGGAGTTTGGAGCCCGATGTGTGAGGGGGAGATTGTTGGGGTTGTCCCACATCGGTTGTGGAAGAAGTTTTGGTGGTCAGTTATTAAGTGTAAGGGAAAGCCTCACCCTAAGAGCTAACTTTTGGGGTTGAGAAAGCCCAAGACCACCCAACAAACATATATATCCTATTATCCCTTACAGCAATAGTACCTTCATAGGTTACTTCTAATTTATCTCATATTTCTTTAGCTGTTTTTCAAGTCATAATCCTATTGAATTCATTTATATCAAGAGCAAAATATAAAGCATTCATAGCACTTGAATTTACTTGCATCATCTTCTGGTCATTATCGGTCCACTCATTTTCTTCTTTGGGTACCTTTATATCATCTACTAGTTTGGTAGGGGTAAGATCACCATGTGAGACTACTTTCCATGCCTTCCAATCCATTGTTTGAAGATAGATTCTCATACGTTGTTTCCAATGTATAGCTTAAACCACAAAAGATGGGAGGCCTAGTTGAGGATTGACCCTCTCCAAAGGGAGCGACGCCTAAGTATGCCATATAGATCTTTATGTAGCCTCGAGTTAGGATTTGTTACAACCCTGCTCTGATACCAATTGAAAACTAAGGTGTAGTCCCAAGAGGGAGGGGGTGAATTGGGTTTTTTAAAATTTTCTTTTAATTCTTTTTAAGATTCTGAACCTCTTGTTGATTTAACAATCACACAACAAAGTGTTTACTTATTCAATCCTTAAACCAATACACAATTTATTAAAACTTAATCACCAAATCAAACAATTGATTTACTAAGAACAAGTCAATATATGCACTACAGTACTATCATGATTAATTTAACCTTTAATACTCAGTTAGCTTAACCACAACTATGGAATATCAACACACCCTAGTCAATATCAAACCTTAAACCTTTCGTTAATAGGTTGTGGGTCGTTAACCGATCAACGTACTCCCTTAAGGTTTCCGCAAATTATTGATCAACCAACGTACTCCCTTTCGATTTTCACAATACCAAAAACAAATTAAACTTCAGCTTATTTACATCCAATCCATGTAGTTTTTATGATTAAGAAATATAAATCATCCACGCAATTAAACTATGCTAAAAATAAAGAGAGTAAGGGAAAGATAGTGACACCAGGTTTTTATGAGGTTGGGCATATCCCCAGCCTATGTCCTCACCTTAGGCAAACCACCTAAGTATTCCACTATACCAGTTCCTTTTTGGGCGGAAAAAAACCTTACAAGCGATGCCCCCACACTCAAACACTCCTTCACTAGGATAGAGCAATGCCTCTCCAAGTGATACCCCCCGCTTGGGCAATGATCCAAACAATCCTTGAATCATCAAATCTATAAGAAAAAGATCAATAATTTGTGTACAAAGAATTACTCATAGATAGGATGGATTAGTACAATTTCAAATACTATTACTTCAATCAAAATATCAATATGAAATACAATTGAAGCTCAAAAGAAATTTCACCAAGTTTTCCTTCTAGATGAGAATCAACAATTTAGAAACACAGAGAAGGATTAATCAGTTGCTTCCACAAAATCTCAGCAATTTAGATGTGCAAAGATAAGGGCTTGAGAGCTTTGAGAGTATGAGAGTTTTAGCTTTGAGAATTGATTTTCAATTACTTGGTTCATTTAATTCATTGGGTTAAAGGAGTATTTATAGAGTTTTTTTTTTTTAAGTGAGTTTCCTTGTTTCCCAAGTTGCTTGGAGTGTCCCCCATGTTTTTATAATGTTTAGATTTAAAAAAAAATTCAAATATTTCCGTTAAAGTTCAAATTTTAAATTCCCGTAGGATCAGTTGGCTGGACAGGCGACTGGGTAAGTGTTTATACAGGGTCAGCCGGCTAGACAAGAGGCTAAGTCCATTCTGTTAGTCCAGGATTTTCAAAAAATAATCGTTAGTCAGTTGGCTGAACATAGTTCAAATTGGTCAGTCGACTGACCAATCATCAGTTGGCTGACAAAACCCAGTTCATTCTGGTCACTTGGCTAACCAGTCAGTTGACTGAGGTGCTGTCAACTTCAACAAACCTTCAGTATTGTAGCTATTACTTTTCTTATATAACTCCAAATTGGACATTCTTAGTATCAAAAGAAAGCTTAGAGAAAATCTCACAACTTTCATGTTGAACACGGTTTAATATAAGGATGGTTTGATAGAGGAAAATGTTCATCAATACAGATATAGAAAAAATAACAGATTTTGGAAAATCCTATTTTGATGTTTTTCATTCCAAAAATAATTTTAACCTTCTTTAAATAATTTTTAACCTTATAAAAGTATTTTTCAAGTATTTTTAAAAGGTATCTAGGTCCAAGTAATTAACTTAAGAGTTTCATGTATCCATATTGAAATTGAATGAAGTAGTTACATAAAGACTTCTTAAGACTTTGACATTCTAAGCACTTAAGTCTTCATGCTTGTTTTGGCTCCATCTTGCCTTCAAGCTTTAATATACTTTGAGCTTTCTCTTTAATATTCATGCTCTCATAATCTTCAAGATTTATTAGATCATCTTTGAATCCATGTCTTAAGCTTCATATGATCATCCTTCTTTGAAATATAAGCTTTCATGAATCCTTTTAAACACTTGACCTTACTTTCACGAAGTTGAGTCATGAAATGTCATCACTTAACCATATGTTAAGTTTCCAGTTGTTTGTTAGCATCAAAACATGATGTTAAGCCTTGTAAGGCCAACAATCTTCCCTATTTTGATGATGACAAACAATGAGCAAAAATTTGAGTGAGCCTTAAAAAGACTCCCCCTTACAATGAGCATCATCTTAAAAAAGTTAATAATATCAAGATCAATTTCAAAAACTCTTTTATTATCATGTTCATCTCATCATTCAAGTTCAAGATCAAATTCTCTCATATTCAATATCATGTACTTCTCCTCCTTTTGATAAAGATATCATGTTCAATTTTTGCTCAAAAACTTTTCCCCCTTTTAACATCAATCAAAAAGAGTAAGATATAAAAAATGATTAAGTTCAAATAAAATCACATTTTGAGCATATAAACATCAAGCAAGTATATGAGATGAATACACATTTCCCAATATATTACAATAGAGCCTATGTAGTGTGCTTCAATAGTCAAATAGTCATGCATATTTCATATTTGTAATTCATATTTCATGTGTTGTAACATCTATAAATTTTACAATCAAACATATGTTGTACAACATTCATATTAGCTAAAAATACTCCAAAAGTCATATTAGTCATTCATAATTCATCATCAACATTCTTTCCCTCTTTCACATTAATTCATGATACCAATTTCTTATATAATGATACCAATTTGATAATTTCATATGATACCAATGAAAATTAGGGAAGAATCATAATACAAGCAATGAGTCATAATACTCCCCCTGAATTTAATATATTCAGATTTGATACCAATTATGCTTTTAAGTTTATCATCCCATGCTTCAAATATTGATTCATATCATGTATATGCTCATGGATACTAATATCAAATACCAATATCATGTCAATTTCATCAATATCATAGCATGCTCATGGATATAATTATACTGTCTTGCTCAAATACCAATTAATATATTCATGGATACCAATATACTTCATAGATACCAATGCTAATATTACATCATGCATTGCTCATGGATACCAAATTATTTAAATGCCAATTTTTCAATTCAACTTTCTCTCCTTTTGAAATTAGTAAAATAAAGAAGATTATCAATAAGCACATGTAGTCTAGTACAAGACAAATAAGCTTATCCATGCAATCGATCATTAGCATGTATGGTCAAGAATTAATTTCATATTCATGTATCAATATGATATCAAAATTCATGCTTCAAAATCATGCTTAATAACTTCATGCTCAAATTTTCAATATATAGTGAGCCATAAATCATTAATTTAAGTCAAATCATTTTCATATCTTTGAAACAATCAAGATATTAGCATGAAGCATGTAGCATAGAAGTATATAGCATATTAACATTTCATATAAGTATGGAGTATATCATTATCATGTGCATTGTACTACGCTTTTTCTTAAATTGTTCTTATGTTGCTCAAGTATCTCTTATTCTCAAATATATTTCATATTAAATTTAAGTTCTATTAAAACTTATTTAAAAATTTTACCTTCACTCAGTCAGCTGAGCTAATGGTCAGACGGCTGATCTATCCTTTCCCCTTAAGGTGTTGTTCAGTTAGTAGGCTGAGCTTATGGTCAGTTGGCTGACCTTTGTTTTCTTTTAAAGTTTGTTTCTTTTACAATTTCTTTGTCAAGCTCTCTTCCAACAGTATAACGAACTCCTCATTTCCTACCAACATTATATTGTGGTTTTCACAACAATAGTATCAAAATTTCATTTTTCATAAATTAGTAAATAGTCCTGGTAAATCACATCTCATATTAAAACCATCATTCTCAAGTTCAATATAATTCAATGATCAATTAAAGCACATTTCAGTGTAAAATTCTCATTTTCAATTTCAATATAAATCACATATGATAATATACATTGCTGTCGTCATATCATAACGGGTAAAAACGTCATAATTACTTAATTCTTAAAACATCCTCATGCCACACAAATTTTTGTCTAGTAAATTATAATATTATATCCACCCAGAAAAATATAAATTTCTGCTAAAAATATCATTTTCACGCATGCTTAGATATTCAGAGAAGCATTTATATAATATTCCAAAAACTCGGTATAAAATCACAATTTAGAATAAAACCAAACCTTCACTGTATAATACCATAATAATCCAACAGGGTTAATTATGCAATAATAATAATTAGCCTTGTGCCACACGATTTGAGTAATAATTCTTAATATAATAATTGCCCAGCAAAAATATAGATTTTGCTGAAAAATAATATATAACCTTTTCAAGAGTTTTCTCAAACTCATAATAATAGCTTTTTTTTTTCAAAATACATATATATATGATAAACAAACCATAATTTTCAAACCTATGAATTATTCTGAAAACCATATACTGCATTCCAGTATTCACATACTATAATTTGACTAGTTGAATTTTCTAAAATAGCTAACAAAAGTTATTCCCTTTACCTGATTACTGAAATATACCCACGAGGAACCTAACACGATGTTTGCGGTGTTCGCAAAAAACCCTATATTCATATGCCTAAGTTGAATTAGCTCAACCTCAAAATTGTAATTATTTTAACATTTCTTAGGTCCACATACTCCAATTTACCGATTAATTTTTAAAACAACAAACATAATTTGTACTCCTTACCTTAACCTTGCAGTGGTGCCTAAAATCCCCAAATCAAAAATCTGCTCTGATTAACTTGCTAAGGATTGAAGCCAGAACCCTGTGGTGGTGTCCGATAGTCAATTCAACGGAATATTGGAGAGAAATTGAAGAGAGAGAGAGAGAGAGAGAGAGAGAGAGAGAGAGTGGGTTTACCTTATCCTAGGTGTAGTGCCTACGACGCCCTAATCACAAATCCACTCTAATTAAAGTATTGGTAGCCGAGATAGGAACCCAATGGTATTTTCTGTTCTTTAATCAACCGAGAATGCGCCGAGAAAATGAGGAGAGAGAGAGAGAGAGAGAGAGGAAAGGTGAGGAGAGAGAGAGTCAATCTCTCTGGCGTAGCGCAACTGCAAAATTGCAATTCAATCTTCCTGATTGTTTAGGAAGATTGAATTCATTACATATATATATATATATATATAATATTATATTAATATATTATTATATTATATTATATTATTTACTTATTTAATAATTATTATTTAATTATTTAATTTTTTTATTTTTTTTTTTTATTTTTTGGATCACTACATCTAAATATTTTTGGGGTCGTTACATGCTTATTGTAAAGGGGGAGCCTTATTGAGGATCACTCTCTTTTGCACTTTATTTGTCATCATCAAAAAGTGGGAGATTGTTGACCTGACAAGGCTTATGAATCTTGTTTTGATGATAATAAATCAAGGGAATTTAACATGTTTTGGTTAAAGTCATGACATTTCAGGAAACATACATTCGAGTTCAAGATCAAGAGTGCATTGATAGCCTAAATTCAAAAAAAGTGATCAAAAGAAAGCTTAACAGATCAAAGTTTGACAAATCTTATGAAAGCTTAAAGAATATTGAAGCTTAAAGTCAAGATGGACTCAATGAAGGATATTCATGAAGACTTCACACTTTGAGAGTTTTAAGTCTTAAGGAAGTCTTGTATAAGTACTTCAATTTAAAATCAATACGGATGCTTTGAAGATCTTTAGGAATGTTTATGGACTTAGTGACCCATTTTTAAAACCTTAGGAAACACGCTTTTCAATTTTCAAATCAAAGTTTTCAAAATTAAAAGCCAAAAGAGCTTTTGGAAACAAAATCTTAAAAATAGTGAAATTGCACTCTCAGACGACTGACTAAATTCCGTAAGGCAACTGACACCTTATATGTTGTTAAGAAATGCAAACAGAACTATGACAGGCACCTCATAAATCTTTCTTAGGCAACTGACAGTAGTCAGGCGACTGACAGAGCACTGACTTTTGAAATACGTTGATTTTTAACATGACAGGCGACTAACACTTTTTTGTTAAGCGACTAACATTCATAATTTTTGAAATAAATCAGCGTTGAAAAGTCTTCAAAAATGTTTGCTTGGGCTTCAAATTTCTTATAAACTTGGGTAACAAGGAAATACTTTTAGAACTCTATAAATACATGGAAAACTAAAAGATTTTTATAACGACAATTACTTACAATAGTGCATTCAAAGTCTCTTATTCTCAAAGCTCTCTTGCTCACACATTCTTGCTGAAGTTATACTGGATTCCTACTGGTACAACCACTCAAGTCTTGTGCTCTTACTAAGCATCTTTCAATCTAAAGAACTCGGTGATTAATTTCTTGAGCTTCAAATTCATTCTTTATTGATATTTAAATTTCAATTATATTAGTGCTCTAACTTGTACTAATCACCTTTATTGTGAGAGTGTCTTTGTACGCTTGTTCTTGTTTTTTGTTATTTTTTATGGTTCATGTTGTTGAATCGATGTACTAAGTGTGGGGTATCGCTTGGAGAGGAAGGCTCTATCCTATTGAAGGAGTGTTGTAAAGGTTTGCTCTACTCGTAAAGGAGTGGTATAGTAGAATCCTTAGGTGTGTTGCCTAAGGCAAAGACGTAGATGGGTATAGTCGAACCTCGTAAAAACTCGATGTCATTCTCTTCCCCACTCTCTTTAAATTTCAGCACTTATAAACTGCGTGGTTGTGTACTTAATTTGTTGGATATTAATTCACCTTTGGGAATTGCAGAAACCATAAGGGAGTACGTTGATTGATCAATATATTGCGCAAACCACAAGGGAGTAAGTTGATTGATTAATAGCAAAGCTCATTAATATATTAGTTGGTTACATACTTAAATTCAAGATATTTATTTAATACCAATATTTGAACTTTGGAAGCTTGGTTGGATTTTCTTTGTATTTCATACTGCAATATCAAGCTTACTTCATTGATTGGTTTGAGTGTTGGTTGTTACAAATCAATTGTACTTGTGAAGTTGATTGTTGTGATTACAAATTAACTCAAATTGAAAAATGGGTTAATGCTTAACTAAAAGAACTTGTAAAACAAGAATTTAAAAAGAAAGTTTTAAAAACCCAATTAACCTACACCCCCCACCCCCCCCCCCCCTTGAGAGTACACCTTAGCTTTTCATAAAAAATTTGTTGATTAATGTGTAATCCCAAGAGGGGGGGTGAATTGGATGTTAAAAAAAATCCACTTAATTTCCTTTTACACACTTCTTATAAGTTTACCAACTATTTCTAGTTGCTCAATTATGTGTGAGTGTGACAATCCTGTCTATGCATGCAATATACTCAATTTAAATATAACGCGGAAAATAAAGAGTAAAAGGAAGAGAGAAGACAAACGCGATTTTACAAGGTTCAGCCAACTTGGCCTACCTCCTCGCCTTGAGCAACCACTCAAGGATTCACTAAAAACCCTGCTCCTTAAAGTGGGACGGAGCTTCCCTTACAAACCGCTGCTTACAATAGATACAGCTCCCTCCTTATCCGCTGCTCACAAGAGGTACAACTTCCTCCTCACACCCGGTTCACAACCCGAACCGTGTTTACAATGAAATCTGAAAATAACACTCAAAATAATGCTACTAACAAAATCTTGTGAATACAATTCAATTTCCTAGTACATTAACATATGATATAACTTGAAGCACAAGAATGTATGAAAAACAATACAATCGTTTGATGTATGATATGTGTCAACACACAAATTCGCATTTAATCAAAACTCCCAAGTGAAAACATATTTGGAATGCTTTGGAGTCCAATAGGGTTCTTGATTCACTTTGTAAAGATGCACAAGTATATTTGAAGTGAGCTATTTAACAAAAATTTGACTTCAATACAACTTAATCAAAAATCACAAAGCTCTCCTTCAAGTTCCAATATTTTAATCAAAGTAGGTTTTTCAATAAGAAGCCCAATGAACAATATATATGAATATGTGTTTATATACTTCTTGAATCGTAAATCAATCAACTAAGCTAACAAGTTTTTCTTAAAACATGATCTTTTCGAAAACCAGTTTTTATATGTGAATACACACTCAAGATCAAAACCTCTTTCTAATGATAAACACGTGAAGAGATGAGAGGTTCTTGAAAAGTAATAACTTGACAGATCAAACCATAATATTGGATTAAAGTTTAGTTGGATGAATGAATGCCCTTTTTGATTTCAGTAGAGATTTTCTCAATGAAGATGGAAGAAGATTGAAGTGCAAAAAATCAGCTCTAGGGTTCAACTCTTGCAATGAGATGTATATCTTTCTTGTTGTGTCTCTTAGCTTATGTTCTAGGGTTTAGATATTCATAATATATATTATATTACCCTTAGAATTAATCTCAGCCGTCGGATCAATAAGATACTTTGCGTGTCTTTTTAAAAAAGAACTGATTTTTTGGCTTTCCCGCGAGTTCAGGCAACCGAACTCGACTTCAGGCTCCTGAAGTGTCAACTTCAGGCGCCTGAGGTTCCAAGGTCAGGCGACCGAAGAGCCTCGGCCAGGTTCTTTCTTCTCCATTTAATTCTTCAGGCGACTGAACTTAATCTTCAGGCAACTGAATAAAATTCTTCAAGCTACTAAGGTTTGAGTTCAGGCGACCGAAATCCCCATTTTCTCAAATTTTCATTTCTAACTAAAAAATCTGCTTGGCTCCTTTTCTTGGGTCTTTCATAAAATATATTTTTCATGATTTTGAAAACATTTCAAGGTCCATGAGAGTTTCCTAATAATGTACATGAAATGATGAATCTTAAAGTCATTCTAAGTTATAATGAGCCTCAAATTAAATCACATGAAAATGTTAATACATGAGTTCTAAATACCCTTTCCCAAGATATTCTGGAACTTTGCCCCTTGCATCTTGATTCCCGTACTCTTTGAGTTCCATGGATCTTGCCAAGATTTGTTAACTTTCCGTGCATGCTTAGTGTAAGTCTTGTTCACAAACTTAATGCACAGATCAAATATCAAGTGATTTGTCATTATCAAAACAAGATTGGACTTGTAGAGTCAACAATCTCCCCTTTTTTATGATGATAAATGCACGACCAAAAATATATATAATGGGTTACACCTAACAAAGCTCCCCCTCAATTAATGCATCAAATATTCAATGAATGATATCAAATATTCAATGAATGACACTATGCTCATGTTCATACACAAAGTGTTTATCCTGAATCCAAATGAAATATGAAATATTCCCATAATGAATGAAATATGAAATATGCTCATAATGAATGTAATATGCTAGATTTCTCCCTTTCAATATCTCACCCTTTGCAAATTAGTTTCACCCTTTGCAACTTAGTTTTACCAAGACTTTTTGCTTCCATTTTATTATTTTTGCTTTTCCATATTTTCTCCCCCTTTTGACATCAACAAAAAGGTGTATAATTTGAATTCAAAGAGCAAGGAAATATATGCATGTGGAAAACCAAGGAATAAATATGTAATACTTCCCCTCATAATTAGTATACTTCAAAAGTTTCTTATAAAGTTCAGAAGTTTCAAAGTTTTGCAAAATATATCATTAACAATAGAACTTGCAATACACCAACCAGATAACAAAACCTTCAAAATTTCAAAGCTAGAACCAAATACCTAGAAAGACTCATAGTCGCTGCTCACACATACTTTTCCTTTTACACAAACAAAAAATTGATAGTCACAATTTGAAGCATGTGTAGCATACTAAGTAGTACAAAAAAAATCATCTAACATCTATGCATCCTAATCAGTGTCACTATCTTCAGCAATTCCTTTTCCTTTGGATTGGTGAGAGCCTTCTCCTTCTTCGTCTTCTTCTCCTTCTTCGTCTCTTCCTCTTCTTCATCGTCCTCTTCCTCGTCATTACCAACTTTCTCTTTTTCTTCTTCTTCTTCTTCACATTCCTTAGCTGAATCATCACTGCGGGGTACGGAGCTAGTCTCCATGGGATCACCATGTGAAGAACTAGCACGTGCATGCTCAATACGCGTAAGGCGCTGATCTATAGATTTAAGGCCATCACGCATATCCTGGCTAAAGATGTGAATTCATTATAGAATGACATGAACCACAAAGGAGGTTCAGTTACAGATACTAGTGGCTGAGTCCGAGGTGAAATAGGAGGTGCAGCAGCTGCTCTTCGTTGTCTTCCCCTTTTCAAGAACCACTCCTGATTCAGTTTTTCATATCCCATATGTTTAAGAGTAGTTAAGGTGAAGAGTTCATATCTAGTCCTCTTGATGAACAGGTCTGTCGGTGAGGCAACACTTAATTTTGAAAAAAAAAAGACTGAGAGCTCCCCCATAAGGAAGGGTAATTCGGGATGCATCAAGCTTTGCCCACATCCATTTTATGATAAGGCTGGCTAAATCAAGTTTCTTTCCTTTTAACAGACACCACATAACAAAACAATCAACATACGAAAGATGGTCGTAGGATCCAACTTGTGGTAGAATGTTGTTGGTGATAATTTTTTGGAGAATTTGTGCTTTGAGGTTTAGTTGCTTATACAATGGTGGATGCCCAAAGTAGGTTGGTTCATGTTCCATGACCAAAGGCAAAAACTCCTCAGGTGTAAAATTTTGTTGAAGCATCCATGATTGACCTAATGTTGGACATTCAAAATTTCCAGGAGAGACATTCAGAATGGATGCTAAACATTCAGGAGAAAGCACTATCTTCTTACCCTTCACCTCCGTTGATAAAGAATTTTCTTCAAGAATCATGTCTGCATAGAACATTTTTATTAAGTTAGGAAAGGTCCCCTTTGCTTGATACTCAATGAAGTTTTTCCAGCAAATGTTTTGAAACAAGGGTAAAATCTCAGGAAATTCAGATTTGAAGAACTGGAGGTCAAGAATCTTTCCAAAGATTGGTTCAACGGTAAGGAGTCTAGTCCTATACCGATGTTTAGATTGAGGAGATACCAACCATTGTTCAATATTTGGGTCATCTTTACTAAAGGATGCACCACGACTTGTTGTTTGCTTAGTTTGAGGCATTATGAGATTTCATTGAGCAGTAGATTTTTCCTTTCAAACCCTAGAACACGCGTAATCGAACTTGGAGTCTTGAAATCTAAGATTTTATCACTGAAGATTGAAAGGGGGTAAGACGTTTGGCACTTCGGGTGAGGGGAGGGTTTAGTTCAGGAGCCTAGAGTATAACTGAAATAGGGTTTCACGTATTTTAAATAAAAGAAATCCGCGACTTCAGGCACCTGAAGAATTTCCTAGGTGAAATTTCAACAGACAGTAGCTTTTTGGTCGCCTGAGGTTTGAGGCTTAGGCACCTGAGGTACATGTAGGAGCTTGAGGATATCAGTTCAGTCAACCGAAGTGCTTCAACTTCTAAATTTTCCTTATTTCTTTGATTTGAACCTCTCTAACTTATTTCCCTTAATATATAATGCTTCAATAATTTTCCTTATATCAACAACTTATGCTTAAGTTCAATATTCTCATTCCCAATTCTTTAACATTGTGAACCAAGCTTTTCAACATCAAGTCAAACTAATTTATACGTGTGTAACATATCATATCACCACATCACACGTGGTCAAGTAGGCATATAGTACATAATATCAAGATTGTTGGCTTTATGGGAAGTCAGCAGTCAACCCTGTTGTGAGGGATCGTAGCAGTGGGCCCCAGCTCGACAATGCTTGGCGTGCCAGCCCGTCGGCACCCCTGCTTAGAATTGGTGCAGCCCCTCATGCCCACCCGACACTTAGTGCGGGGCTATGTGCTGCCATTTAAAGGAAAAGGTTGCGCCCCTTCTACCACCAATTGGTTTTAGAAGAATCGGTAGCGCTTGATCCTGACAAGTGGTATCAGAGCAAGGTCACGGGTTCGAGCGCTGCCAGGGTAGCTGCTGGGGGGGTGATTGTTGGCTTTATAGGAAGTCAGCAGTCAACCTTGTTATGAGGGATCGTAGCAGTGAGCCCCAACTCGACAGTGCTTGGGGTGCCAGCCCGTCGGCACCCCTACTTAGAATTGGTGCAGCCCCCTATGTCGACCTGAAGCTTAGTGTGGGGCTCTGCACTGCCGTTTAAAGGAAAAGGTTGCGCCCCTTCTACCACCAATTGGTTTTAGAAGAACTGGTAGCACTTGAGCCTGACAAAGACACTTATATGATAAGCTCAGATTTTATATTTTCTATGTCTCATTAAGTTAAGCCTTGTAAAACAGACATCCTACGATTTTGGCCAATGATTCCATCTTCTATTTTATTTATGTGTGAAGTCACTATTTTCTTTTATTTTCCACACTTGTTTGATTTTAACACATTTCCTTTTAAATGGACAATCAAATTTAATGTGTCCCTTATTTTTACATAATATATAGGTGGTGTGAGCATACGAACCGATGAAGGTGCTAGCATAGAATTTTGATGCTTTAACAAAATACCCCATGCATAGGTTCTTTCTTCTCATATTTTCAATTCCATTGTAACCTATACCTTCTTTGTCTATGGTCATCTTTTGAGAACCTAAGAGTTTGTCAAAATTTTCTTTTCCCTTAGTAAATGTGTGGATGATCTTAACTTGATCCTCTATCTTTCTTTCTAGGTCTTCAAATCTTGGAGTCTTTAAGCCTTTGCAAAGAGCTTGTAATTTTACCAATTCATCAGTCACTTTGTTTGCTTTGCATTCAAGTTCAAGAATTTTAAAATCTTTTGCATTATCACACGAAATCTTAGATCTTAACTCTTTCAGCTCTTTTCCATCATATCATTCCTGTTTTCTAATTTCATAATTTCTAAATCCTTTTCAGTCTTTTCTTTTTTCAAAGAAGTTTGAGACTCACACAGATCAACTAACTATTTTGCTAAGTCTTTATTTTCTCTTTCCAACATAATTTTCTTGTTGGTCATCCTTGTTAGTATTTTAAGAACTTTAGCAAGTCCTTGTTGTACTTCCTCATAAGATGGCATATTATCATTATCAGATTCATCACAATATTCACTACCAGAGGTATCACATGATGTATCACAATCATTGCATGAGTCATTTTGAGAATTCGAATAAGTAGTAGAGTGAGTAGAGTGTACCTCTTCATCAATCAATGCAACTAGACCATAGTTTTCCACTACCTTATCATTTAAGTATGGATCTTCCCAAGTAAAGGACTTCTTTCCTTTGGTCTCTCCAAATCTCTTATCGAGTTCTTCCCATATCTCCTTAGCATTTTGACATGACTTGATTTCATGGAAAACATTAGTAGTTAAACCAAGCAATAGAATGTTCATAGCACGGAAATTTATTTGCATTAATTTCATATCATTCTCATTCAGCTCATATTCAGATTTAGGGATTTCAACATTATCAATAATTTTCATAGGAACAAGGTTTCCTTGATTAATTACTCTCCAAGTTCTCCAATCCATGGATTTTACAAAAATAGTAATTCCCATTTTCCACTCGGTGAAATTTTCACCATAGAACATTGGAGGTCTTGCAGAGATTTGTTCCACACCAATTGGGGATACACCAAAATAATCCATCGAGATCTTTTTACAAATTAACAATTACGTCTATGTAAACCCGCTCTGATACCAAATGTTGATTAAGGTGTAATCCCAAGAGGGGGGGTGAATTGGATATTAAAAAAAATCCACTTAATTTCCTTTTACACACTTCTTATAAGTTTACCAACTACATCTAGTTACTCAATTATGTGTGAGTGTGGAAATCCTGTCTATGCATGCAATATACTCAATTTAAATATAACACGAAAAATAAAGAATAAAAGGAAGAGAAAAGACAAACGTGATTTTATGAGGTTCAGCCAACTTGGCCTACGTCCTCACCTTGAGCAACCACTCAAGGATTCACTAAAAACCCTGCTCCTTAAAGTGGGACAGAGCTTCCCTTACAAACCGCTGCTTACAATAGGTACAGCTCCCTCCTTATTCGCTGCTCACAAGAGGTACAGCTTCCTCCTCACATCCGATTCACAACTCGAACCGTGTTTACAATGAAATCTAAAAATAACACTCAAAACAATGTTTCTGACAAAATCTTGTGAGTACAATTCAATTTCCTAGTACATTAACATATAATATAACTTGAAGCTCAATAATGTATGAAAAACGATACAATCGTTTGATGTATGATATGTGTCAACACACAAATTCGTATTTAATCAAAACTCCCAAGTGAAAATATATTTGAAATGCTTTGGAGTCCACTAGGGTTCTTGATTCACTTTGTAATGATGCACAAGTAAATTTGAAGTGAGCTATTTAACAAAAATTTGACTTCAATACAACTTAATCAAAAATCACAAAGTTTTCCTTCAAGTTCCAATATTTTAATCAAAGTAGGTTTTTCAATAAGAAGCCCAATGAACAATATATATGAATATGTGTTTATATACTTCTTGAATCGCAAATCAATCAACCAAGCTAACAAGTTTTTCTCAAAACATGATCTTTTCGAAAACCAGTTTTTATATGTGAATACACACTCAAGATCAAAACCTCTTTCTAATGATAAACACGTTAAGAGATGAGAGGTTCTTGAAAAGTAATAACTTGACAGATCAAACCTTAATACTGGATTAAAGTTTAGTTGGATGAATGAATGCCCTTTTTTATTTCAGTAGAGATTTTCTCAACGAAGATGGAAGAAGATTGAAGTGCAGAAAATCAGCTCTAGGGTTCAAGTCTTCCAATGAGATGTATATCTTTCTTGTTGTGTCTCTTAGCTTTAGATATTCATAATATATATTATATTACCCTTAGAATTAATCTCAGCCGTTGGATCAATAAGATACTTCGCGTTTCTTTTTAATAAAGAACTGATTTTTTGGCTTTCCCGCGAGTTCAGGCAACCGAACTCGACTTCAGGCTCCTGAAGTGTTAACTTCAGGCGCCTGAGGTTCCAAGATCAGGCGACTGAAGAGCCTCGGCCAGGTTCTTTCTTCTCCATTTAATTCTTCAGGCGACTGAACTTAATCTTCAGGCAACTGAATAAAATTCTTCAAGCTACTAAGGTTTGAGTTCAGGTGACCGAAATCCCCATTTTCTCAAATTTTCATTTCTAACTAAAAAATCTGCTTGGCTCCTTTTCTTGAGTCTTTCATAAAATATATTTTTCATGATTTTGAAAACATTTCAAGGTCCATGAGAGTTTCCTAATGATGTACATGAAATGCATGAATCCTAAAACCATTCTAAGTTATAATGAGCCTCAAATTAAATCATATGAAAATGTTAATACATAAGTTCTAAATACCCTTTCCCAAGACATTCTCGAACTTTGCCGCTTGCATCTTGATTCCCGTACTCTTTGAGTTCCATGGATCGTGCCAAGATTTGTTAACTTTTCATGCATGCTTAGTGTAAGTCCTGTTCACAAACTTAATGCACAGATCAAATATCAAGTGATTTGTCATTATCAAAACAAGATTGGACTCGTAGAGTCAACAAGATTTATTGATGGAGTTTCCAGATCATCAGAAGCAACTACACAAGTGGCTTGCATCAGAAAAGAGAAAATCCTGTACACATCTACCCTATAAGTGTTTGCAGAGTTCAGACGTGTTCTTGGATGGCCACTGAAATAAGCAGGTAAAAATTTGTGCCTTGCTTTTGCAAACTAAGTGAATGATTACATTTCTTTGATAGATGATTTATATTTTGTATAACCTATTATTTGAGCTACTGGAATGCATGCTTTATCTAGAATGCCACCTGCATGGATGATGCAATGATTTATGTTTTGGATGCTATAGAAAACTGTTAGGCCATCTAGTATACTCTTTTTGATTTGTAGATTTGGGAAATGTTCTATTTACAGATGGCATGCTGCTGAAATTTTGTTAACTTTTTTTCCAAAATAATCAAAGCCCAAAAATCAAGTGCTAAATATTTATAATATGATGTATGCTTAAATTGTTATTAAAAAGATGAGTGATTTCTAAGTGAAGATTGATTTTCATCCTAAATTGAAAATGCATGCATAAGAACATATATAGAGGAGCTAAGCACCATTCTTAGATCATCAGCAGTGACAGCCCCCTATTTTTTTTATAATAGCAAAGGGGGAGAAATGGATGGTAATGATGATGGTGTTCATTTTTTGTGCTTGAACTCTTGATGTTTTTGGAAGTCAAGAAAGTTTTTTCATTGCTTTTCTTAAGGATGTTACTGACTATTTGGTGTATTAATGCAAATCATAATGTACTTTTTATTTATTTTAACTTTGTAATGAAAAACAATTATGCTTAACTAATGCTTGCAAGGACCTACTTAACTTGATTGTTTGTATGAAATGTCTAGACTGATCGTACTGAACTACTTGTGTTGAATGGAACATTGCCAAATATTGAGTATACTAAATTGCTTTAGGCTTGTATGTATGTTTTGATATGTAAAAATACTCTATTTAAAGATGGCATGCTGCCGAAATTTCAATTGATTTTTTTAAAATTAAAATATGATAAAATGGTCATAAAGTGCACAGATTAAGTGATTAAATATGGACTGTTCTTTGGTTATGAACACAAAATCATGCCATGTACACACACACACACACACACACACACATATATATATATATATATGTGTGTGTGTGTGTGTGTGTGTGTGTGTTTAAACATTGTATACTAGCTAGCTAATTTCTTGTGAAATTATTATTTTGTAGGGTTTGTGGCTCTCAGAACACAATGACGATGACAGACACTTCAGACGGGTCAAATGTGCGCAACTTTTTGCTTTTGCTCTATTTCTTATTAACTGAACAAAATTAATTTTTATATTTTACTTTGAATTTGTACTTGTATGTATTTAAATTTTGAAAAATTTGTATTTCAAATTTTAATAATTTATGAATGTTTTAGTAATTCTAGTTCAACTTTATGTATTTTAAAATGTAATTTAAGGTTTTTACAAGAATTTAAAAATAATTTAATTTTTCCAAACCGTCACTACATGACCCAAACCGTCACTATAGAATCAACCTTATGAGGGCCAAATATTAGTTACGGTACTATAATCGTTACTAATAGTCAATTATTAGTAACGATTTTAATAATCGTCACTAAAAATCATATTATTAGTGACGGTTTCTTGACCATCACTACTACAATCATATTAGTGACGGTTATTAAATTTGTCACTAATACATGCGCATTAGTGACGAAGTTTAGCTAACCATATGTGCAATTTTATAGTGACGGTCATAGGCTATTAGTGAAGATTCTTTTCCATCACTAATACTCCACTGATAGTTATGGTGCAACCCCAAGAGGGGGTGAATTAGGTATTTAAAAATTTGTTGCCAAGGTCTACTGATTATTATCACAATGTAATTTAGCATAGGGTTATTCTATGCACTCATTAAACACACATACATATGCAGTAAATGTAAATTTCGGAAATGTAAAGAACACGCACGATATGTTATCGGGGTTCGGCCAACTGTGCCTACGTCCCCGCCTTGGCCACACCAGCACAAAGATGACCACTATAATGCTTTCTTAAACGGGTGGAGTGGCACCTATACAACCAAGTCAATTCAAGGGGTTGACCTCAACCGACACGCCTTAACAGGATGGTGCACCTAGCTTTCCTAACCGAGTCTAAGCCAATCCGGGACTATTCCACAGGGCTAGTCTCCCTCTTCCGGCCCGTGCCTAGAATACAACCAATGTGTATGAAATTGTTTGTACACAAAAATGCACTTCAACACAAGCAGATGTGTGCACCAATATAGCTTAGTCAATAATACAAGCACGAATGATATGTAAATATGCTCAGTGCTCTAATGTGTGCTAAACACTCAATCACGTATATATATTTTCAATCTAGATCTAGAGTGTATATCTAAGCAAGATTTGAAACACACTATTTGAATATTACAAAATCAGATCAGGGTTTCAAATATGCTAAGCAAGATAAATCAAACAAACTCAATAGGATATTTCAATGTATAAAGCACAATGGAGTTGTTTGAAAGACTAGCTTTTTATAAAAGATTTTTGCACACAAAAACTAGGTTTAGGTAACTTGCAACAATAATGCAAGAACCAAAAACCTCAAAGTCTTCCCACACAAAATTTATCAAATGAAACACGTGGAAGAACTTTAATGCTAAACTCTCAAAGAAAATCAATCAAACAATAATCCAAGTGAGAGTTCTAGCTAAGTAGGTTAAGCACAATAGCCTCGAAATACTCACAATGCTTAAAGAAATCACAAATGAGAAATATGTGAGTGTTTGAAAGAATATTTGGCTAATATAGGATTTTTAGGGTTTTGAGAATTGAGAGAATTTTTGCCCTAATCAAGTTTGCTAATCCTTGTTAATTAAGACAAATGAACTGGTATATATAGGCAAGGAGGATTTTTTGACTATTGGGGACACAATGGGTATAATTAGAATTGTCTAAAAGACTATTAATAAAATTAACCCAGTTTACCACATTTAAAAATTAGTAAAAATTATTTTAACCCACGAAATTCGGGTGCCCGGCCTGAGGTTCGGGTGCCCAAATAGACACAGTCAAAAAATCATTTTTAAGAGGTTCGGCTGCCCGAGTTGAGGTTCGATTAACTGAAACAAAGTCAGTAGCCAAATGTCCAAGATTTGGGTGACCGGAGCTAAGTTCGGTTAACCGAATCAGGTAGTTCGGTCACCTGAGCCTCTATTTGAACGAAAACAAACGGTCGCTTGAGTAGTTGAAAAGTGCTCTGAAAAGCATTCAGGTGCCCGAGGAAGATACGTTCAAAATAGGTTCAATCGCCCAAAGTAGAGTCAACATGTTGGCTTTGTTCGGTCGCCTGAGCCGCTTTACACAGCATAGGTTCGGTCGCCCGAACCCTCTCAACATTTTCAATTTAAGTCCATATTTTAGCTACTTTTAATTCCCCTGATAATATATGTGATATAAGGACTTTTGTGCAATTGTTTAGAGACCTAAGGTCTTTCTATTCTACTGGAGAAATCCCTAAGGTCTGTGTAGGTACCTAAAGTCCAACTATGGTTGTTTTGAGCATACCTACCTACCATGCATGATGCAAATTATTACAAGCCATACACGCGCACAGTCTATAATAAATTACATCCTCGAATGAAGAAATAATCAAATGAATACAAAATACAACACATATATCTTCATTCTTGGGCACGAACACCTCACGCCACCATGATATGACTTTCAGTCCTAAAGCACGCACAAGGTGAACCTGCATGTAATGCTCAGTACAAACATCAGTACTAAGAGTATTTTTCATGATCAAAACTGGGTGTGACCAATAAAGTCAACAATCTCCCCTTTTTTGATAATGACAAATACTTTATGCAAAAGTGGGTTCAGCCAAGAAAGGCTCCCCCTGACTTTATGCTTAAAGATGATTAAAGTAATGAGTAATAAGAGATGAAGTATAATTAAGCACAGTATTACCCACTTTTCCCTCTTCTCCCCCTTTTGGCAACAGCAAAAAGGGTTAAATAATAAAACGCGAAGGCAAAGCATATCAATTAGATACAAGAAGTATATTGGGAAGATTAAAAATTTCGGCAGCATGCCGTTTGAAAGTAGACCATTCCTAATCATAATTTTGTACCTAAGTGACCTATTTGGAGTTAAAACGAATAATATATAGCATATTTCAATCAATTAACCCAAACAGAATATGCATCAAGGAAGTATAAGTAGCATACAGCACTTCAACAATCTTAATGTTCTATACTCTCCCCAATGGATGATTATGCAAGGATGAAGATTAATCTTTCATTTGGTTTTCACTCATCCTTTCAAAAATATTTTTAAGGTTAATTTTATCATAATCATCTTTGGTTTCCAAAACAAACATGTATGCCTCTACGTGTGAGTCTGATACCAATCGTTATAACTACGTGGTAGAGAAGATACCAATTGTTGAAAACAATACCACTAGTTATAAGGACATATTGTCAGTTTTGAAATGATCATGATATAAAATATAAATTTGCCAAAATGTGCACATTGATACCAGTTGATATTGTATTTTCCAAAAGATATAGCGGTGAATGCAGGATATATATATTTACATATTTATTTTCTCAGAGCCTAATGATTTTGAAATAAAGGACTCCCCCTAAGAATATGCATTTTCTTTATAAATCAACTTGAGCAAAAATCACAAATTTTCTTAGAAACACACTCAAGTTTTAAGGAGTTTAGCATTAAGAAAATGATATTAAGTTAATAGCAAAGGTTTCAAAAATTTGGCAGCATTTTGTCTAAAGATGTAAACAATCCATAAGAATGTTCCAGTATTCTAAATAAATACACACAACCAACCCTAAGGAGTTTAGTCAAGTAATGCAAACGAGACAAGCATAAGAATTTAGATTTTATGTGTAGATCATATTTGCAAAGCACATCATCTCAATTATTTTGGGCAAATGTCTACAAAAAATTCGACAGCATGCCGGCTGTAAACAGGACATTTCCCAAAATTAACCTGCACAAAAACAGTTCTCAAACAGGCAGTATTTCAAGAGTAATGCATGCGAGAACCTATATTCTACCAGCAGGCAATTCTCAACCACTGCATCTGCCATGCAGGAGGCATTCTATACTAAGCATGTATTTTAACAGAGTAATCATTTAAACACACACACATGCAAACCAAAGTACTATATATATATATATATATATATATATATATATATATCATAATCAAATAGCATAGTCACCATATCATAGTATCTGTGTGTGTGTGTGGTGAATGTGAAAGTCAAATAAGAACAGACGTATAAACTATTTTAAGTATAGGTATAGACCCAATAAAAGAAATGTATCTGAATAACATAGATGATAAAATATGAAGTTGTAGAATGACGGACTGGATCCTCATGAAGCACTCCTGGGTCTCTCCGTCGTCATGATCATCATCTCCCTTTTCCCCACTCAGCTCCATCTGGTCGTCCTCACCGATATCCTCATTATTCATCTCACGCAACCGCTCACCAAGGATGTGGAAGTTCGCCTGCACCTCGGACCAAAAATTAGTGAACTCGCTGTAAAAGGAGTCAAGTCTAGCCTAAGAAGAAGATGCCTACTCAGTCATGGAGACTTGGAACTCCGAAAACGAGGCGGAGAGATCGGTGATGGCTACCATGATCTCGGCGGTAGATGGTACATGGGGCAGCTCCTACGGGACATCTTGAGCTCCCAGCTCTCTCTCATGTGCAGTAGGCAACCATATGTTGCCAGTCAACTCATATCCCATCAACTTTAAGGTAGTGGAGTTGAAAACGTTGGATTGTCGTACTTTCTTGATGGTGGCAAGTGGTGACCTATTCCGTCTCTCCTTAACAAATATCCTAGATAAAATCCCACCATAGGGTAAAATGATCCTCTTTCCCACGGTTTTGACAAACATCCACCATAGAATCAATCTAAGCGAGTCTAGCTTCTTCCTAGTGAAGAGGCACCACATGATAAAGCAGTCCAAGTAGGACACATGGTCCCTCAATCCTGACTTGGGCAAAATGGTACAGGAGATCAGGTGGTATACCACATTTGCCTCTAAAGTCAAGGATCTGTAGTTAGGGGGTGGGTCAAATCAGCTACAGGACGTGCCATTGCCAAGTTAAAAAAAGTACTCACAGTGAAGTCCTGCTTGACTATCCAGGTGGAAGAAGAATCGGGGCAGATGAAGTCACCACGCTAGATATCAAACGTCTCCGCCAGGTATGCATCATCAAAATTGATGTCTGTCTCTAGCACCCTGGTGTAGTAGCCCTGGCTATCCTGGGCAAGGTTGGCATAGAAGAGTTGAACGAGCAGCAGGCACATCCCCTTGGGCTGAAAGGCAATGAACTCGTACCATCCTTGATATTGAAACATGTCAAGGACATTGTTGAAGTGAGTTTGCATGAACTCGATATCAAGAATCTTTCCCAAAATGGGATCCTTTAGATGAAACACCCTCTCATATTTTATTCACCGATCGGGTGTGGGAAACCATTGATCCAATGGAACACCCGCGACAACACGTCTCTTTTCTCTGGCCATGGGATTGAATCAGTCTTATGGCTAGGGAAAGATGTGAGCGAGGAAACTAGGAAGGCTCTCAAAAAAATGGAAGAAATGAACTGAAATTTGCGAAAAACCATATATATCTGTGCAGTTTGAGCGCCTGAGCCTTGATTCGGTCACCCGAACAGCCTTAATTACGAGGGGTCTCTGAGTCTGTTCGGCAACCCGAAGATATGTTCGGTTTACTGAATTTCAAGCGCCAATTTTGTATTTTTGAGGGTCAATCACCCGAATAGATTTTGAATTAAGTCAATCGGTCGCCCGAAAGTCTCAATTCGGTAGCCCGAATAGATACTCGGGGACCCGAAGATGATTCAGCAGCCAGAGCGAGTTTGAGCATAGGGATTCAGCCACCTTAGATGTGGTCAATGGCTAGGTCAACCTTTTGGTTTGGTCGACTGAAGTACAAATGTACTGATGGGTTCGGTCACCCAACCATGGTCCACTTGTTCTTATTTGATCTGATTCTTAGAGCAAGCGACCCTATGGATTATCTGTAGGGGTTAGGACAATGAATTGGCTACAAGGTAAGATTGGGACAAGATTAACGCACCCCAGGCCACTACCTAACCTTTTAGAGAATGCTGCACCCTACAGCTAATCCTAACTACTAAGGAAGAGCTATGTGCTCATGTAATTCCTGTTTGAGCAAGTCCTTCCTTTTCTTTCTTAATCACCCATACCATTTTTCTTCCTTTTGTCTTTGATGGGTTAGGAGTTGGTGATTCTTTGACTTTCCATACTTTTTTGGATTTTACACCTTTTCTTTTAAACGGGCAGTCAAATTTTGTGTGCCCCTTCTTTTTACATAAGATTCATGTGGTGTGAGTGTATAGACTAGAGGAGGTACTAGCATAGTATTTCGACTCTTTTACAGAGTACCCCATGTATAGGTTCTTTCTCTTCTTATTTTCAATCCCATTATAACCTATACCTTCTTTATCTAAGGTCATCTTTTGTGCACCTAACAGTTTATCAAAGTTTTCCTTGCCTCTAGTGAACGTATAGATGATCCTAGATTGGTCTTCTATTTTCTTCTCTAGATCTTGAATTTTTGAGTTTTCCAAATTTTTGCGAACATTCTGAAGTTTCAAGAGTTCTTTAGACTTATTGTTTGCTTTACTTTCAAGATCTGCAATCAAATAATCTTTACTATCATCATTAGAAATTTTAGATTTCAAAATAGTTAACTCATTTTCAAATGATTCATTCTTGCTTTCTAGGCTATTAATTTTCAAAATATTTTCTCTTTCAGCAAGACCTTTAGAGTCACATTCTTTCATGCATGCTTCATACTTGTTTTCCAAAGTAGAATATTTCTTGTTACATTTAACAAGTAACTTATAAGTCCTAAGATATTCAAATTGCAATCCCTTATAAGTAGGCATGCTTTCACTATCAATGTTATCATATGATTCAGTATCAGATGTAGTATTCAAATCAGCACAAGAATCATGCTCATATTCATCTACTAAGACAGAAGGAACTGGAATAACCTCATTAATGGTTAAGCAATATAACACTGGTTACCTTCCTTAAAATTAGTGGAGCCTGAGTCGCATGGAGAGATGACTCCCTTTTCCATGGACGCACCATATCTCCACTCAAGTTCGTCCCAAATCTACTTAGCATTACTACAAGCCATAACCTCACATACAACATTAGAATCTAAAGCATGCAGTAAGGTATTCATGGAATCAAAGTTTACCTGTACTAAGTCCCTATCATAATCATTCATTTCAAACTCAGATTTAAAAATATCAGTACACCCAATAGACTTCATAGGCACACAATCACCTTGATCAATGACTTTCCAAAATTTCCAATTTAGAGCTTTCAAATACACAGTCATTCTAAATTTCTATATAACATAATCAATACCACAGAATACAGGAGGGTGTGTGACTAATCTTCCCACACAGGAAGGGGATGCACTAACACGAGTCATCATGATCTTTTACTAAATAACTTCTAAGTCTAAGTAACGAGGCTCCGATGCCAATTGATAGTTATGGTGCAACCCCAAGAGGGGGGGTGAATTGGGTATTTAAAAATTTATTGCCTAGGTTTATTGATTTTAATCACAATGTAATTTAGTCTAGGGTTAGTCTATGCACTCATTAAACATACATACACATGCAGTAAATGTAAATTGCGGAAATGTAAAGAACACGCATGATATGTTATACGGGTTTGGCCAACTATGCCTACATCCCCGCCTTGGTCACACCAGCACAAGGATTACCACTATAATACTCTGTTAAATGGGTGAAGCGGCACCTATACAACCAGGTCAATTCAAGGGGCTGACCTCAACCAACACGCTATAACAGGATGGTGCACCTAACTTTCCTAACTGGGTTTAATCCAATCCGGGACTATTCCACAGGGCTAGTCTCCCTCTTCAAGCCAATGCCTAGAATACAACCAATGTGTATGAAATTTTTTGTACACGGAAATGCGCTTCAACACAAGTAGATGTGTGCACCAATATAGCTTAGTCAACAATACAAGCACGAATAATATGTAAATATGCTCAGTGCTCTAATGTGTGCTAAACACTCAATCACGTATATATATTTTCAATCCAGATCTAGAGTATATATCTAAGCAAGATTTGAAACACTATTTGAATATTACAAAATTAGATCAGGGTTTCAAATATGCCAAGCAAGATAAATCAAACAAACTCAATAGGATATTTCAATGTATAAAGCACAATGGAGTTGTGTGAAAGACTAGGTTTTTATAAAAGATTTTTGCACACAAAAACTAGGTTTCGGTAACTTCAACAATAATGCAGAACCAAAAACCTCAAAGTCTTCCCACACAAGATTTATCAAATGAAATCCGTGGAAGAACTTTAATGATAAACTCTCAAAGAAAATCAATCAAACAATAATCCAAGTGAGAGTTCTAGCTAAGTAGGTTAAGCACAATAGCCTCAAAATACTCACAATGCTTAGAGAAATCACATATGAGAAATATGTGAGTGCTTGAAAGAATATTTGGCTAATATAGGGTTTTTAGGGTTTTGAGAGTTGAGAGAATTTTTTCCCTAATCAAGTTTGCTAATCCTTGCTATGTAAGACAAATGAACTAGTATATATAGGCAAGGAGGATTTTTTTACCGTTGGGGACACAATGGGTATAATTAGAACTGTCTAAAAGACCATTAAGAAAATTAACCCAATTTACCCCATTTAAAAATCAATAAAAATTATTTTAACCCGCGAGATTTGGGTGCTCGGCCTGAGGTTCGGGTGCCCGAACAAATATAGTTAAAAAATCAATTTTAAGAGGTTCGGTTGGCTAAAACAAATTCAGTAGCCAAATGTCCGAGGTTCGGGTGCCCGAAGCTAAGTTCGGTTGCCCAAGCCTCTATTTGAATGTAAACAGACGGTCGCTGGAGTAGTTGAAAAGTGCTCTGAAAAGCATTCGGGTGCCTGAGGAAGATATGTTCAAAAGAGGTTCGGTCGCCCGAAGCAGAGTCAACATGTTGACTTTGTTCGATCGCCCGAGCCGCTTTACACGACATAGGTTTGGTCACCCAAACCCTCTCAACCTTTTCAATTTAAGTCCATATTTTAGCTACTTTTAATTCCCCAGATAATATATGTGATATGGGGACTTTTGTGCAATTTTTTAAAGACCTAAGGTCTTTCTATTCTACCGGAGAAATCCCTAAGGTCTGTGTAGGTACCTAAAGTCCAACTATGGTCATTTTGAGCATACCTACCTACCATGCATGATGCAAATTATTACAAGCCATACACATGCACAGTCCATAATAAATTACATCCCAGAATGAAGAAATAATCAAATGAATACAAAATACAACATATATATCTTCATTCTTCGGCACGAACACCTCACGCCATCATGATATGACTTTCAATCCTAAAGCGCGCACAAAGTGAACCTGCATGCAATTCTCAATACAAACATCAGCACCAAGAGTATTTGTCATAATCAAAACTGGGTGTGACCAATAAGGTCAACAATCTATTAGTGACAGTTTGAATATTTAGTCACTAATAAGTATTAGTATCCGCAGATATTGTGACAAAGGTAAAACCGTCACTAATATTGAGAGAACCGTCACTAATAGTATTAATGATGATTTTTTGACTATTAGTGATGGTTTTAAACCATCACTCATACCCTTATTTCTTGTAGTGTTAAAGCTGGAGGTCCAAATTTTGTGAGTTGTATACTAGGGAAAATGGTTTGCTTTAAGTACCGAAGAAGCCTTTTGTTGTAGTGAAGTGAGTGGCTTGGGCATGAATTGGGACAACTTGTTGACTGCGAATGAAATATTTGGATGCATCAAAGAAAGATACTACAGGCTGCCAATAATTCTTTGAAATTTTGTGTTGTCCACATTTGTTGTGCCATCAAGTAACTTAAGAGACTGAGTTGTGCAAAGAGGAGTTGAGAAATCTTTGGTGCCACTCATGTTGGTATTTGACAATAACTCTCGAATGTACTTGTGTTGTGAGAGTAAAAGTCTTGCCTGAGTAGGTACAACTACCACACCGAGGAAGAAATGAAGTAGACCCATATCCTTGAGAGAAAAATAATCTCCCAGTTTCTTGATAATTGAAGCCACAAAATTTTTGTTATTTCCTGTAATCACGAGATCATCGACATACACCAAGAAATAACAGATTATAGAGTCCTTTCTATAAATAAATAAGGAGGAATCAACTCTGGAAATTTCAAACCCAAGCTCTAGCAGTACATTTTTCAGTGTAGTGTACCAAGCCTGAGGGGCTTATTTAAGTCCATATATTACTTTTTGTAGCCTGCAAACATGATTGGGTTTAGATGGATCTTTGAACCCCGGGGGTTGCATCATATACATAGTCTCGGATAATGCACCATGTAAAAAGGAATTATTAACATCCATTTGCCTTAACTACCAATCATTCACAGCAGCGATAGACAAAATTGTTCTTATTGTGGCTGGTTTAACTACTGGATTGAAGGTATCTTTGTAATCAAGCTCAAGACGTTGATTATAACCCTTTGCAACTAACCGAGCTTTGAATCGATCCACTGATCCATCATATTCTCTCTCCACCCTGAACACCCACTTGTAGCCCACTAGACTAGAGTTCAAAGGGATTGGCACTAAATCCCAAGTTCCATGTTTCATGAGGGTTGTAAGCTTATTTGACATAACATCACGCTGTTGTGGTTAAGTTAAAGCCTGAACCACGCAAGTTGGTTCAATGGTCACAAGGAGTGGATGTTTAGACATGGAATTGAGTTGTTTGGGTTTAAAATTTTGATTCATAGACCAAGTGGTCATTTGGTGAAGTCGTTGAATAGGTGGGTTTGAGGGGATTTGAGCATTCGGGTTTTTGGAATTTTTGGCCTGTCTTGGTATTTGTGTAACACATGAGGGGTGAGAAAGCAATGAGTTTGAATCATTCTGACAAGTATTGTGATTGAGAACTAGTAGATGAGGAATTCAAATGCAAGGAATTATGACCTAGATTTTCAGATGAAACCTGAAGAGAAGAAGAAAGAGGGTTGACGAGATTACCTGAGGAGAATGCATCGTCCGCGGCTACACCTTCCGGAGTTGTTGATGAGGGCATGGGCTTGACCTGGGCATCAAAGAATGGAGGAACAGTGTGGGCTTCTAGTGTTTGGATCTTCGGGTTGGGAGAAGACACAATGTGAGTGTCTGATTCGTCGAATAGCATATGCCTAGAAATGTAAATCTTGTGAGTTTTGAGGTCAAGACATTTGTAGGCACTTTGGGTTTGAGAGTACCCGAGAAACACACAAGGTGAGGAATTGGGCTCCATTTTTTAAGTGTTGTAGGGCCAGGTAAGTAGGTAACAAAGACACCCAAATTTTCTTAATTTGAGATAATTTGGTTTTTGACCAAAAGGAACTTCAAAATGAAAAATGTTTTGAAGAAGAGGAGTGGGTTTCCTGTTGATTACATAAGAGGCTATTTGGAAGGCATGGGGCCAATATGAAATGGGTAGCGAAGCATCATGGAGAAGAGTGAGACCCGTTTCGACAAGATGATAGCGAAGAGGCTCAAAAACACCATTTTGTTGTAGGGTGTGTGGGGCGGTGGTATAGTGACCAATACCATTGTCTGATAGAAAATATTTTAAAGCAATGAATTCACCACCATTATCAGAGTACAAATTTTTTATTTTGGTTTGGAAGTGTGCTTCTACAAATTTTTTGAAGTGAGAAAAAATTGTAGACACCCTGGATTTTGTAGCCATTGGATAGAACCATATGTATTTTTTGAAGTGGTCAACCAAAATAAGGTAATAACGAGTCCAGTGTAATGTGCATGTCCCCAAACATCAGTGTAAATAAGTTCTAGTGGTGCATGACTTTGAAGACTATTGACATGAAAAGGTTGTTAATGTGCTTTATTAATGAAACACGAACTACACAATTGAGAAAAAAATTTTGTTTGGACAACAAGAAGAGAAAAATTCTTAACAAGATGTTGGACTATTCAAAAAGATGGATGCCCAAGACGCTTGTGCCACCCATCAATTGAGTTCCGTTCATGCACATTAGGAACCATTTTGAAGGGAGGAGAAATCATTGATTCTGGAAAAGTGTAGACACCATTGTCACATGCTCCTCAAAGTATAATCGTCCCCGTGATCTTGTCCTTCACAAAAAATGAAAGGGATGAAATTCAACAACAACATTATTTTGTTTGGTAAGATGATGTACTGAAATTAAATTTTTGGAAAGGTTTGGAACACAAAGAGTATCACGCAAGATAAAGGTGCGATTGGGTGTGTGTAATTCCAAAGAACCAATGTGTGAGACATGCAAACCTGAACCATCACCAAGAATTACTGTAACGCCCCGAACCCTTAAACCCGGGTCCGGCGCGTTATACCTGATAATATCCTGATAATCCATAACTCATAATATACGCAGCGGAAAACATAACCATAATCTCCATATAACATAATACCAGAGTTTACTAATTCTAACTACCAACCATAATAAATTAATCATCCACCAGTATTCAAATATATACATGTCTCCAAAACATTATCCACTAATACCAGTATGTTTCACAACCATCCATATCTTACAAAACTTAAAACATAAATTATAAAACATGAAATATACATATCAAAACTAACATAAAAATATACCATTTTCTTTTTTTATTTACCAAAAATGCTATAAAATCTCGAGCTCTCTAAGCTCGATCTCGAGAAAATCCTAAAAAAGATAAATTCATATTCGGGTGAGACACATCTCAGTAAGGGAAGAAACAATATATTAAAACAGTGTGTGGCCAACATGAGTTAAATAGATATCATTTTATTTCATTTGCAAATCACATGCAAAAAGGGATTTAATATATATTTTTCCATTAAATTCATAAAAATTCTGATTTAATATATATTTTTTCCCTTACCTAATTTCTTGAACTACGCCAACAGGGATCCCAAAAAATACCTGCGGCACTCACCCTGATCCTGAATCAAAAATTCCTAACTCCAATAAATTATTCCTGAATAAAATAATATTTAAATATTTCCTAGGGCCATAATTCTTGAATAAATAAATATACCTTTAAATTTATCCAAATTGCCAAATTTCCCAAATCCCACTCTCGCTTTGGAGTAGGACCAAGAAAACCCCAATTAAAAAATTACCTACGTCAAAATGACGACAACGACGATTAGGACCCCGTGATGGTGCCTGATCGTCGATTCA
Organism: Malania oleifera; assembly: GCF_029873635.1. Lineage (NCBI taxonomy): Eukaryota > Viridiplantae > Streptophyta > Magnoliopsida > Santalales > Ximeniaceae > Malania > Malania oleifera. The sequence continues at coordinate 8,948,534 of NC_080425.1, read as the reverse complement.
ACAGCAGATTTAACTAGAAATTGAGAAATTTGGAAAAAATTACCTTTCCCCAGGAGCAGTGACTAAGTCATTCCTATGAAAAATCTGCTCTAGTAGAAATGTCGGTGGCGGAGCGAGAAACCTAACTACACTTTCCGTTTTTCAATCGGCGCTCGTTAAGCTGACGAAATTGAGCAGAGAGAGGGAGAGACAGAAGGAGATAACAGAGAGAGAGAAGAAGATTGGAACATGCGTAGAGAGAGTCTGAGAAGATCTAGAGAGGTAAGATTGAATTGGATTTCAAATTGAAATCCAATTCATTTAATTCTATCTTTACATTATTTTATATTATATATATATATATATATATACCTTATCCTTATATATATACCCATCACATAATTTATTTAATTAATTTAATTAAATAATGTTTAATTAATTTAATTTTACTTTTTTTTATTTTTATTTTTTCATATTATTTCATTTTACTTGTTTATTTAATACCTTAATTTAATAGTGTTTAACCACTTAATTAATTATGTTAAAAAAAAAAAAATTTCTGGGTTATTACAATTACTGCATCAGAACCATCATAGTCAGAGTGAATGGAAAAATTTGCAAGATCACCTGTTATATTGTGAGAGGTTGCTAAGTCCATAAGCCATGTTTTGTCTTTTCTATTAGAGGAGGCCAAGCAGTTGGCTGTAAAATCATTGGACTATAGCTAAGAATAGTACTTCACGGTATGGCTTATTTGCTCACAAAGTTGACAACGCGGCGTGTAACGTTTTTGGTTGTTATTGGGCTTGACAGACCCATTATTGAAGCAGCGTCCATCACGTTGGTGACCGTTGGATTGGCGAGCTGGGCTTTTACCTTGGTTACATTGAGACACATTTGGTTTATAAGACTTCTTTGAGAAATCACCTCCAGAAGAAGGTTTCCCTTTATTCGTGTAGTTCGTCGTCATTACCATCTACTGAGTAGCAACCTCCAGATACCGAAGATAGGATTCATGACCTACCAAGAGGTCGTGTAGCTCTTCAAACACCAATGACTTCTCACATGCTCGGATTGGTGCAGTTATCTCACGGAAATTAGACCCTAACTCATTCAAGACATAGAGGGTTAAATCGTCATTGAAAATTGGATGATCGATGATGGCGATTTCATCTTCCAGAGCTCTAATACCATATAGAAGAAATAACACTACTATTTTTCAATGAATATTTTTCCACGCTTTATTGATGTAATAAGAGCTCACTTATATACACAGTTGGGAAAAACTATTTACGGCAATGTACATCAATTTTGCTAAAACTATGCAGAAGTTATAGATTTGTCTAAGTCAATGTTGCAGTTATAAAAATATACAAAATTGATTTTAAATGATCTTACTTGATTGTAGGCTAGATGTGCTCTGTTCAATCTTGGTCTTGATTCATGCAGTCTGTCTTTATACCAAGTATATAGATCTTGTATGTGTTATTTACCTTTGACTTGATTTACTTAACTAGGAAAAGGAAGAAGAAAAGGATGGCATGGGCATGGAAAAGAGTGCAATGAGCTCATTTACAAGGTGGTGAATGAATGTTGGGGGGTGGCATTAGCTCACGTAGAAGAATAACAAACAAAAAATGGAGTTTGCTATCAAGACATCTAAGGAAGAAACTAAAAGTGGGCTATTAAGCTGATAGATAAGATTTTGGGAAAGACAATGATGGAAAGAGAGACCTTTTCTATGCCCTATTATAAGGCAAGGAATTGTAGTAACCTGGCCCAAGAGAAAAAAATATATTAATTGATTAATTAACTAAATAGCATAATTCATAGGTGAATGAGGTGATAGGATACATACATACATATGTGTGTGTGTGTGTGTGTATGTATATATAACAAAAAGTTAAAAGTAAGATATTTATAAAGTAATAATATAATAATGATATTATATTATATATGTAAACTTGAATCTTCCTTTGCAAGATTTCAAATTTGGTGTCTTCCAATTCAAGGCCCCCTCCCAGCGTGCGCTCTCTCTCTCTCTCTCTCTCTCACGTTACTTTCTCTCTCTCCTCCTCTCTCCACTTTCTCTCTCCTCAATTTCTCGGTGATACATGCGCCAATTAAAGAACGAAAAATACTCCTGGGTTCCAAATTAGACCACCAACATTTTTACCGGAGTGGATTTGTCGTAGGGTCGTCGTAGCCATATCTCCTGGGATAAGGTAAGGGAAACAAGTTATGTCAGCTTTTTCTTAAATTTGAACTGATTAAATTCGAACATATTAACTCATATATGTTATATATGATTTTTAGTTGATTCAGGCATATGAAATGGATGCTTTTATTATTATTATATGTATTTGGGGAAAACCCGAAAATGTGTTGGTGAATCATTTTTGCTTCCTAAAAATATAGTTTTCGTTAAATAAAATGGTGAAGATGTTCAGACCTAGTTTTTAGTAAAAGTATATGTTTTCTTAGGCAGTTTATGAGTTATCAATTTAAAATCGTGTGGCATGAGAATTATTTATATGATACTGCACAATTGAACTTAGTTTTTACGATAGTATACAGTGGAAATGTAATTTATACTGATTGATGGAAATACTAGAATTGTGGTGGAAATGGAGAAACATGTAATGACGGTTCAATGCCGAGATTGATTTGACGGATATATGCCGAGGGTTTGATTTGACAGTTGTATGCCGAGGGTTTGATTTGATGGTTGTAAGCTAAGGATTTTATATGATGGCTGAATGCCAGGTTCTTATATTCCAGATGTTGTACTAAATTACGAAATGAGTTTATATATCAGTTTTTGTTACTTAAATTGCATTATATAGTTTAAGAACCCTAATGACCAAATGTGATGAGAGCACGGTAATGTAGTTAGTATGTGAGATAGTGCAACCACACTGTTCTAGATAGAAGTGTTGGTATTAACAAGTCGATTTGGCCACGGAAGGGTTGTGTACCCCCTTGGAGTCTAGACCAGGCTGGGTAGGCAAATTGGACTTTCAGACATGAGGTTTGACTTAGCCTGGTAGGCCAACTAGGGCTAGGTCCAGTCTTTAGAACGCACAACCCTGACCACGGGGGTTTATACATGGCGATGATGTATGTCCAAAAGGGGATTTCTTCTACGTATATATGTGAATTTATGTAAATGATATTATTTATTGAACTGCTTTATATGATGATAGAAAATGAGCATTTCCAACTATATATGTGTGCGTTATATTATGTAAGTGTCATATTTGTTCGGATGAAGAAATTGGGAAATGTATGTATATATATATATATATATATATATGTGTGTGTGTGTGTGTGTGTGTGTGTGTGTGTGTGTGTGTGTGTGTGTTCACTAAACCTCATGCTAGCCACACACTGATAATAATCTATTTCGTCTTATTGAGAAGGGTCCCACCCTATCCAACATATTAACTTTTCAAGACCTACAGTTGTAATGACCCGAATAATAATGGTATTTAATAATAGAGAGGCAGGAAAATGGAAACAATAACAGAAAGAGGCAGCAGACTTCGTCGACGACGTTGCATTTTGGGATGTAAGACTCAAAAGAATTTAGCAAGTCCTCATCGATGAGCACAGGGGATTCGTCGATGAGGATACAAGAGGGCCTCGTCGACAAGAAGATACCAAGAATGGATTTTTGGAAGCCTGAAATTCGTCGACGAAGGTGTAGGTTCATCGACAAACTTTCTACAGCACTCATCGACAAGGTAACGTAGCTCGTCGACGAAGGCCGCAGTATAAATAATGCTAAACTCATTTTTTTCTACGCAGGAAATTCATTGAAACCTCTCTTCTCTCTCCTCTAGGGTCCTTCCCTCTTCTTTCTTCGATTTCGGCCCCGTCAATTGTTAGATCGACGATGTAAGGCCACCACGACACTCCTAGAAAAATTCTCTTCAAGTCTGCTGGGGCGGATCGTCAATGGGATCGAGTTAAATTTCTCCCCAGAATTAGGGTAAGGTCTTTTAGTCAATTTGTTGCCTTCTAGCAACTGTAGGAAATGATGTAAGTAAAGAAATATTGATATTCTATTCTGGCGAATGTTGTTTTTAGGGTGTTGAGTGGAGAACCTAGCGGGTGTAAGACCCATTACCATGAGGGGTTTTTAACATGAATCAGGTAAGGAAAATATGCTCTGCTAGGTTATACGAGTATGATTTTAGTATAAAATATATATATATATATATATATATATTCTACAAGATTATTATTCACAACAGAAATTTATACAGTTTATCAAGTATGTTTAATATGTTTTAAATTTACTATGTGGCTTGAGAAAATAAATATAGTACAGAGACATGCTTTATAGTATTTTTCAGAGCTATATTTTACAGAATATACAGACAGATAATATATTTTATAGTAATTACAGAATACCATGATTATACAGTTGATACAAATACAGTTTTCAATACCATGACATACAGTTTTACAGTTCATTTCAGAAATACAGTTGATACAGATACAGTTTATCACAACGTCATGGTTTATACAGTTATTACAGAATCATGGTAAAATAGATAGTTGTATATAGAACTGTACTATATAGTAACAGACCCTGTTGGACTATATAGTTTACAGAGTACAGTACCGTTTCTACATACAGTATAGAGGCAACCACCTATTCAGATAATACGTGGTATGAAAGTCGATCGTATAGAGCCCATGAGTGGATAGGCTACCCATCAGATATGGGTTAAGGAGGGCTGATCAGATTGACGGAGTATAGTGGTTTATCCTGGTCGGCCAACCAAGGTAGATCCTGCCTACGGGCCGCACAATCCTGTCATGAGGGGTTAAATCATGACATACAGTCATCCACAGGGAAGTTTTCAATTATTATATGTATATACAGTTTTACAGTAACAGTGGGTGTACTTACGTATAGTAGAAGTATTACGTAGTAGAACAGTGAAACTCTGGTATTGTATATAAGTTAAGTATGTTATAGTTTCACTGCTTAGATGACATGTATGTATAAACAGGTAAATCCCTGGTACCTATGGGTCTGGGTTGACTTTGACTACATTTTATGGTATCAGAGTATTATTAGTATGTGAAAAAAATATATAATAGAAATTTAGGGTTATTAAAATACCATTAGTGAAGGTACTGTGGTGAAATCATGCAATTGGGGAAGCTTCTTGGGAGTTAGAATAGGAAATACGACGAAAATATCAACAGCATTTCGACGTTACGTAGCGTTAGACAGGTAAGGGTGACAAGGTAGGTAAGTGGTTAGTTATATATATATATAGTGTTTTATGCAGGTTGTATAGTTAAGTTTGAGAGTTAGTAAATCTATGTGTTTCGATTTTTGAGTTCTAGGTGGTTTTGGGAGAATGTTGTGTGACTCTTTGTAATCTCCCAAGGACGAGTATTGTAACCATGGTATTCCCCCGCCATAAGTGAGGGTTGTTAATAAATTTAGGACAGGGCCACTATGTGGGTGGCCGCTAACTCTTTCTAGAGTCGGGTAAACAATTTAATCATTTCCTTAAGGAGATTGTACTAAGTAATGGTTAGCAAATTTTGATGACGAAATTTTTATAAAGAGGGGAGAATGTAGTAACCCGGCCCAAGAGAAAAAAAAATATATATTAATTGATTAATTAATTAATTAGGTGATTAATTAAATAAGGTAATAAACTAAATAGCATAATTCATAGGTGAATGAGGTGATAGGATATATATATATATATATATATATTTAATAAAAAGTTAAAAGTAAGATATTTATAAAATAATAATATAATAATGATATTATATTATATATGTAAAGTTGAATCTTCCTTTGGAAGATTTCAAATTTGGTTTCTTCTAATTCAAGGCCCCCTCCCAGCGTGCTCTCTCTCTCTCTCTCTCTCTCTCTCTCTCTCTCTCTCTCTCTCTCTCTCTCTCTCTCTCTCTCTCTCTCCTCAACCCACTTTCTCTCTCCTCAATTTTTTGGCAATAAATGCGCTAATTAAAGAATCAAAAATACCCTTGAGTTCCAAATTCGACCACCAATATTTTAACCAGAGTGGATTTGTCATAGGGTCGTTGGCATATCTCCTGGGATAAGGTAAGGGGAATAGGTTATGTCAGTTTTTTCTTAAATTTGAACCAATTAAATTCGAACGTATGAACTCATATATGTTATATATGATTTTTAGTTGATTCGGGCATATGATATGGATGTTTTTAATTATTATACGCATTTGGGGAAAAACCTAAAATGTGTTGGTGAATCATTTTTGAAATTAGGAATAACTTCCCAAGAGGGGGTGAATTGGCTTTTAAAACTTTCTTCTTAATTCTTTTTAAAGTCCTTAACTTCTTTTAATATTTAACTAATTCTTTAACTTGTTTATTTATTTTGTCAATCAAACAAGAACTTGGTTTCTTTTAAATAATCAACAAGACAACTAATAAAACATTCAATCTTCAATCGTACAAATAATTAAACTAGTCAAGCCAATCAACCACAATGCTCAAACCACCAACCAATTTGATTGTCAAATATAAGTTCACTGCAACACTATTAGATTGATGAAATCATTCAAGATTTAGTACTTTTGGAATATAAAACAAATCTTTATACCATCCAATCACAATCAATATAATATATATAACTTTCAGCTTTTGATGTTTTCAGCCCTGTGATGAATGCAAGTTTTGAACAATGCTCTGTATATATGAAATTTCTTCTTCACTATGATGTTCAATATAAAATCCAATTACTCTTTCCAAACTTCAAAATTCAAATAAACTCTTAAGTTAATTTATCTTTGGGATGTTTAGCCAAGTAACGTACTCCCGTATGGTTTCCGTAAAGAATGGTTCAACCAATGTACTCCCTTTCGGTTTCCACAACCCAAATCAAAATCAAACTTTAAGGTTTACTTGATTTCCAAATATACGTAGTTTATATGTTTTTCAAATTTAAACCATCCACGCAATTTAAATATGTATTGAAAATAAAGAATAGGGAAAGAGAGAGTGAGACGGAGATTTTTACGAAGTTTGGCTTATACCCAGCCTACATCCTCACCTTTGGCAAACCACCAAAGGATTCACTACACTTGTTCCGTTGACGGGTGGAACAAAACCTTTACAAGCAATACCTCATGCTCAAACACTCCTTCACTAGGTTAGAGCTCGCCTCTCCAAACGATGTCCCCTCGTTCGGTCACTCCTTTAGGCTAGACCCCACCTCTCTAAGCAATATCCCCTTACTTAGCCAATGATCCAAACAATCCTTGGAACGTAAAAGAACTACAATAAAACAAGATATAATATGCATACAAATATATTCTCACAAATAGCAAGTTAGTACAAGTTCAGCACTATATACTTCAATGTAAAATATCAATATGAAATAGAATGAAGCTTAACTGTAGAATTCACCAATATCCTTCTTAGATGAGGATTAGCAATAGGAATTCAGAGAAGGAAGGATTAGCACTTTAGAATATCTTAGCAAAAGAATTTTTCAATGAGTGAACAAGAGAACTTTGGAAGAACAATAGTGCTTTCAGCTTTTCAAATAGATTTTTCAATTCTTGGTATGTTTTGATTTGAAAAACCATGTATTTATAGGCTTTCAAACTTGTTTCCTTGTTGCTAAAGTCTCCTTAGATTATTTCCCAAGTTTTTAGAAAGTTTGGAGCCCAAGCAATATATGTATGAATTTAAAAACTTTTGAAAAATATGCCTATTAAAAGTATTCAGATGACTAAAGAGTTGAGTTCAGTCATCTGAAGTTCCTGAGACCCTTTAAAAAATGAATTGGACACAGGGTCAAATGACCGAAGTCCAAGTTCAGTCATCTGAACAGCTACTGCCTGTTTCTGTTTCTTCCCAAAAAATCTTTAGACGTCTGAGCTTATTCTTTAGACGACTGAAGTAATTCTTCAGACATATGAACATGAAGTTCAGTCATCTGAAGTTATAACTTTAGTCATCTAAACAGAGAGTTTAGTCATCTGAACAGACAAAAAGCTGCTAAAAAAATTTTCCATAAAAAAAATGATTTTAACCTTTTTAAAATAATTTTTGACCTTGTAAAAATATTTTACAAGTATTTTAAAAGGAATCTAGGTCCAAGAAGTTAACTTAAGAGCTTCATAATATTTCAAACGATATTTAAACATTAACGTACTTACATAAAGATTTCTAAGACTTGACATTCTAAACACTCAAGTCTTTATGCTTGCTTTGACTTTTTCTTGGTCTTTAAGCTTTAATATTCTTCGGGCTTTCTCACTTTACTTTTCTTTGGCTCTTTTGGCTTTAACATTCCTTGGCTTTCAACAAATCATTCATGTCCTCGTATTCTTCAAGTTTTAATATATCATCTTTAAATCCATGCTTTGATCTTTAAATCCATGCTTTGATTCTTTTAAACTTCATTTGATCCTTGTGAGCACTTTGACCTTGCTTTCTCATATATGAGCCTTGAGACAACATTACTCACAAATATGTTAAATTCCACTTGTTTGTTAGTATCAAAACAAGATAACAAGATTTTAAGCCTTGTAAGGCCAACAATTTTTATTTCCTAAAAATATAGTTTTGGTTAAATAAAATGGTGAAGATGTTCAGACGTAATTTTTAGTAAAAATATATGTTTTCTCAAGAAATTTAGTTTATTATGAGTTATTAGTTAAAAATTGTGTGGCATGAGAATTATTTATATGATATTGCACAATTGAATCTGAGTTTTTACAATAGTATATGGTGGAAATGTAATTTATACTGATTGATGGAAATACTGGAATTGTGGTGGAAATGGTGAAACTTGTAATGACGGCTGAATGGTGAGATTGATTTTGATGGCTATATGCCGAGGGTTTGATTTGACGACTGTATACCAAGGGTTTGATTTGATGGCTATATGCCGAGGGTTTAATTTGACGGCTGCATATCGAGGATTTTATATGATGGCTGAATGCCAGGTTTTTATATGCCAGATGTTATACTGAATTAAGAAATGAATTTATATATTAGTTTTTATTACTTAAGTTGTATTATATGGTTTAAGAATCCTGAGAATCAAATGTGATGAGAGCGCGGTACTTTAGCTAGTATGTGAGATAGTGCAACCACACTGTTCTAGATAGAAGTGTTGGTATTGACAAGTCAATTTAGTCACGGAAGGGTTGTGTACCCCCTTGGAATCTAGACCAGGTTGAGTAGGCAAATCGGACTTTCAAACATGAAGTTTGACTTAGCCTGGTGAGCCAACTAGTGTTATGTCTAGTCTTTGGACCGCACAACCCTGACCACGGGGGTTTATACATGGCAATGATGTATGTCTAAAAGAGAGTTTCTTCTATGCATATATGTGAATTTATGTAAATGATATTATTTATTGAACTACTTTATGTGATGATAGAAATTGAGCATTTCCAACTATATAGGTGTGTGTTATATTATGTAAGTGTCATATTTGTTCGGATGAAGAAATTGGGAAATGTATATATATATATATGTTCACTAAATCTCATGCTAGCCACACATTGATAATAATTTATTCCATCTTACTGAGAAGTGTCTCACCCCATCCAACATATTAACTTTTTACGACCTGTAGGAAACTGGGTCTAGGAGACCCAGGGCATGACCTAGACGATCTAGTTGAGAGTGAGCTAGGTAGGATACCACCTTGTTTATATTTAGTGGTTTTTGGACATTTTGGGGTTGTAGTATGGGTTTTTGGATATGGTATATGTACTGGTTGTGAGATAGTACTCTAATAGGTATGGTTTGGACGGTATTGTGCTTCTGTTGTATATATTTATATTATGGTATGGAAAGAATGTATGTGGGGCCCCTTTTTGGGTGCTGGTTGTGACAGTTGTGGTATCAAGGCTTATTGTGTAAAAAAAAGATATGCATGAATTTTCGGGTCGTTACAAGAACTCTTCAATTCACTTGTTAACTAACCTAAACTCTATGAAGCATAGGGGCATGGCAATGTCTTAGTAAAGTTGACATATGGGTTCATCCTCTTAAGGGAAGTTATCCCCAACCTAAACTTTAACTAAAGAATTAAGTTGCCATGACCACTTAATAAATTGTGATTGCCCTTGAGGCCTCTAGGTGCTTTATCATCAAATGCATCAACTAGATTGTTCTTTATTATAACTTAGGGATCAAAAAGATTCATGTGAGGATTTTTCCAAAAGCATTGTCTTCTTCATCCTCATTGTCTTCTGCATGGATGATGTCGAAGTCATAGATCTAAAAGAAGAAAGGACTACAAATGAAAAACAAAATTCAAATGAAATTTAAATTAAAATATAAAAGAAGTAAGGGAATTAAATAAAACGCACTTATAACTTAGTCTATCAAAGTCAAACAGATAAGACAAGCTACACTGTGGGAGAAGGATTAAGAATAAGGGAATCAAAAGTTTGAATTGAACATCAATCTTGGCTTTCTACCCTAGGTGAATGGGAATAAGCTTCAAATCCTTAATAGATTCTATCTACTTGATCCCTAGGGAACACTCTCTATCACACAAGGAAAAGAAGGACAACAAACCCAACAAGGGTCCACCATGAGTTTAGAATTAGAAGCTGCAAGATGATATATATCTCATAGGATCTTAATAAAGAAAAGCATAATAAAGAGTGTGAAAATAGCCTAGAGAGAGTCCTCATGCATATAGATATCCCCAACTTGAGATAACAAGTCCTCCCATGCATGGGTTTCAAGAAGTTGAAACACATTATAGGTGCTTTGGAATGTCAAAGACTTAATTGAGATAGGTACAATAGTCCTAATGGGTCAAAGTTCTCAATTGTTTTAGCCAAAGGATCTTACATATCCTCTAAAAGAAATTTCCCTAGTGTCAATAAGGGCTTAAGTCTCACTTACAAAATATTGGAAAATTACCTAAGGGGATTGTAAAGGCCTTAAAGCTTTGTCCAATGCAGCCCTAACTTTAAAAGAATCATCCTTACATGGAAGAGAAGTAGAAGAATGAAGAAAAGAATAAGTGGTAATGAATCTTTTAACATTGTAAGGATAAGAAATGTGATTTAAGCAGTTCTTATGATAGAAGAGATGCATATATGGCTTTTCTCTCCATCATAAAAATGAAATAATGGTACATATACCTTAACAATTGTGTCTCGAGCTATTGATTATAATGGGGCAAATTGAGCTTGCAACCAAAGGTCATCTAATTAGAGGACGTGCCTTTAGTCACTCATGCATGTTTTGCAAAATTTGAAGCACCTAACCTATTTAGAGATGTTTGATCTTAACCCATCCTTATTTCAACCAAAAGTTATTTCAACAAAATCTTTAAATCAAAAAGATTCAAACGCTACATCAGTACATCACCTAATGCTTTAGTGTTTCGGTAATACAATAACAATGAAAAAATAATAATTAATACTCATTAGATTACGAATAATACATCTTTTGCTCCAAATTACTCTCCATTAATTTTTAATTATATTTGATACAAACTTAGATCATAATAGTTGGGAATTTGTGAGGACTCAAATTTAGGGTGGAATGCCATGTCATTGGTTATGCTCCATATCTACTTTACATTTTCCATTCTTTAAATATTTGACGCCTTTAAGGAAAGTCTGTCCATTAAAAGTGGGAATATATATAGTATCACCAAAATGTGCTTTGAATTGATTATGAAACTATGTTTATGCGCCTCAGTTCCTCCAATGCAAGCTCTTCCAAATTTAACAATTGTAAAAAGTACAACGCAAATGGAAGACATGTGAATATATATGTACGTGGCACACCAATATATGCTCAACTTTTCTACTCACCCTAGGCCCTCCACCATGTGTCATGCACACAACCACCTTACACACACACACACACACACACATACATATATTGATTTCTTAATTAGATCGATGTTAGTGCTGAGGATTTCTAGATTGCAAGTTTCTAATTGAGATTATGATTAAGATGTGAAGAGGAGCAGAAAGCAGACAAGATTGCTATGAGAAACTTATCCTACCATTGTGCATTTGAATTTCATGTTTTGTATTTGATTTTGTATAAACCGAACAAAATATAATATAAAATTATATTAAATTTGATCAAATCTATATAAATTTAAATTTAAAATTAGAAAACACCTAAGTACTGCTATAGTCTTAGAGTTTGCATTTCACAGGTTGCATTTTAATTATCCTAATATTCAAGTGAAATGAAGTCTCACAATGTTAGTTCAGGTGGTAAATTCAAATTTCTCCTAATTAAATTGTCAGGGTTTGAATTTTGGAAAATTTAAATTTTTATTTGAAATAATCTTGGTACTTAAGCGAAGAAGGGTAGCTGGGTGGCCTAATTGTCCTAGTGAATTAGTCAAGTATCCGTAAAGTTTTGGACACCATCTCTCTCTCTCTCTCTCTCTCTCTCTCTCTCTCTCTCTCTCTCTCACACACACACACACACATACATATGTATAAGATATAATTACTAAATATCTAGAGGGTATTCGATATAAAGGGATAGTTTTCTCACATAAAATTTAGAATTCACCAATCAAACAAAATTAATTAATGTTTGAATTTACTAAAGTGATGTAAGATCCACATCATTGTGATCTACTATAAATCATATTTATCTATGGATTCAAGTGTTAATGTAAGATATTGTAATGCATAAATTTCAAATTTTATATGATGGAACAATAGAGAAAGACTTGTAAAAGTTACGTAGGATTTAAAATCCTATAATCATAGACCCTTAAGTAATGCAGGATCCATATCATTAGAACTCATGCCTATATGGGTCTAAAAATACTAATAACTTAGGAGATATCTTGTATTTGAGAAGAAAAAATAAGGTCATATAGATCTTTTCACTCTTTTGTATATTTTATTATATGAGAATGTTTAATGGGAGGATCATGTTAATCCTGCTAAAGAATCTAATTTTTTTTATATTTAAATATTTTAATTTTTAAATAATAAAAAAAATTATAAGCCTTTTTCTACAACAACATAAGCCTATGATCATTGGATGAAAAAAAAAATGTCAAATACAATCTAGCTTAAATCTTAGTAGAATTGACTTGGACTTGTACGGGAGTAGTGAGCTATGCCTGGAAGCGCATGCATCGTCAAAATAACAAAGAAAAAGGAAGTTTGAAAGATTTTTTGATAAGTAAGTTGTGCATTTATGTGGTAAAGTCATGGGAGGGAGCGTGGGTTCAATGATATGTGGAGGGTAGCAAGTGTGTGGTGGGTGTTTCATCTTTCATTCATCATGAAATGGACTGCAGAATATAAAGTAATCTTAAACTAAACCCTAGCCACAGGTTGGCACGGCGCAGAGAGGGTGGTCGTGGGTGCGCCACCTCAGACATATGCCGGACACACGCAGGGCCCCCCGCCCCATAAGAAGAAGAACAACAAGAAAAAGCTCCATTCGTTAACTGGGTATTCGCCACGTACCCCTCACCCTGTGACTACCCATGGACGTGCGCACTGCACTTGCACTTGCACTTGCACTTGCACCACTCTCTCTTTCTCTCTCTCTTCTATATATATATATATATATATATATATATATATATATATATGCTTTCCAATACCCAAGATTTGTTCTCTTTTTTCAAAACCAACCCCCTGCATAGATTGGATGACTCTGTCTCTGATAGACTGGATGGCTCTCTCTCTCTCTCTCTCTCTCTATATATATATATATATATGTAAATATTTATAATAAATGCAGTAAATTAATTAATTAAAAGGAAAGTGATGAAAGCAATTAAATGTGGGCAGAAGGGAACGAATTCAAAAAAGAAAGAAGCAATGAAAGGCAGAGACTGCGTTGAGGTTACGTGGATCCGAAGATTGGATTTGACGTTTATGATACGCAGGTTCCAAATCTGCTTTCATTTTTTTTCCCCCCCGTGAGGGGGTAAAAGCTAGCAGGGTGCATGCAGACCGTCACCATCCCCTCCCCTTCTGTATAAATCTATTCGTACATTCTACCTACGCTCATCAGCGTCTGCTTTTAACGCGCATTTCTCATTCTGATTTAGTTGGCGGGCCCAACTTGAATTTTGAAATTTTATTTCAATCCGGATGAACCTTCAAATTCCATGTTCAGGACTCAATAGGAGGGAAATGATTGGTCTTCTTATAAATTTGAATTCAAGATCTACTATTACTAGTAAACCTTAAAGCACATGTTTACCCAACCTAATTCTTGGATCAATAATTGTAATTTGTATTGACGAAGATTACTCACTTCAAGTTCAATTCATTACGAATAGAAAGTTTCACATGAAAAGTGTCGATAATCTTTCATGTGGGAAGCCTCTCTAATAAGTAATAATTAGAGTAGGTGCAAGAAGGCAATACCCAAGTGATAAGGTAGAGTATTTTGAGTTAGGGACAACATTAAAGACATAACACTGATGAACTAAAAATCTAAAATTGATAAATCAAGAAGATCGAACCAGGTTTCGCAGCCTGGGCCGGTCGATTGGCCCACAAGGGATGTTCAATCGATCATCAACATGCCCAAGTAGAAGCTGGAGGCAGTCAATCGGTCTACCCAGTTTTGCCTTTAACGATATGATTTTTCTTTACAATGACTAGTAGACAATTAACCAATCTCAATAAGTATTTGATTGACTTGACTAAAAAGCATGTGTAATGGAAAAAAATAGCTAGCTTTTTTTTTTGATTTAATATATATATGCATTCTAAAGCTAAAGAACCTTAAAGAACATATACATACTGAATTTCCAAGTGTCCAGGGTACTTTTTATTTTTTTCTTAATCTCTCTTGTGCCTTAAATTGCTTACTTTAGAGAGAAATATCAGAACTCTTGTGTCATCTTTTGAATATTCTTTGAGAGTTAGTTTTGAACTTTAACTTGTAAATTATTCCTTGTAAGAAATCCAATTTCTAAGGTTTCTAGTATTTTGTTTTCTTGCCTCCCTTAACTCAAGGGTTGTAATTGGTTACTTTGTTTTTTATAAAAAATAGGATATTGTAATTGGTTTCATTGGTCTCCGAAAAATAAGGGAAATAGTAGAACCTCAAGGTGGTATGTTTTGAGAGAGTGGACATAGGCTGGTTGCAGAACCACTATAAAAAGAATTTTCATTTCTCTATGTTGGGAATAAGGAACAAATTCCCGAAACCTATGAGAAACAAAATAGAGGAAAAATAACGCCAAAGAAAATCAATCTCACGCACAAGACAATATTTACTTGGTTCGGCAATTTTGCCTACGTCCACGGAGTTGCAGGGATTTCAATATTATCAGGAAGAAAACACAGAAAGTGCGGCGATACAATGTTCTCCCTCTCGCTCTCTCGCAGGTACAACCACGCCAACCCTAATCACCCGAAAGCAATCCCTTTTTATATGTTGCGCCTAGGGTTCCGTTCCGAATGGGCTCCAAAAATTTTTCCCAGGGGCGTTGCCCCCAGACCCCCACAAATACGACTTGTACCGCTCACGACCCAAGCCTTCGCTCTATGGACTAAGCCTTAGGATAGAAATCTCTAATTAAATAGGGGTCGGGTCGGCACCCAAATTAAAACACAACTAGGCTCCACAAAAACTCAACACTCTATCCCTACTCTCCCTTACTTTAATTGCTTTAATATTTGTGTATTTATCTGCTTTGTTTAATTTTCTTTAGATTTTATATCAAGCACTTTAATTTTTATTAAATCAAATTCACCCAACCCCCCTTTGGGTTGTTACTTGGGCTAACATATATGACTAAAGAACAACCTCAAGCCCAAGTCAAGTTAGCAAAATTAATATGATCAAAAGGTATATATATAGAGATACCAAACGATGGTTTCAACTCATACATACTTCCTAACAAAAAAAGAAACTCACTTGCAAACAGAATTTAGGATACATCTACTCTAAAAGTGACTTAATAAAATGATATGATTACCCTAATTCATTAGATAAAACATAAGAATGGTCTAGAACTATAAGCTCTCCACAACCCCAACCCCCTTAAGCAAATTCCAACATATAAAGGGATGAACAAGTAAGTGAAGATTTGCTCTAATTCTCACCCACTTCCCTATCTTGATCTATCTAGTTCTTCATTTGACTTGGGTGTTAAAAAGTATCTCTAAATCAGTAATCAAGACCTCCTAATAAGACATTTTTCCTTGATAGTGTTATAAAAATAATAGTATGAGAATGATTTCAGGCAACAATACTCAATACTCATTAAAAAAAGGCTTTAACAAATCGTAAGCAAAGTGATTTTTTCGATATAGCAAATCAACCTCTTCCAATTTCATTAATTGCATTACTCAACATCCATTCATATAAAGTAAATGAGAGGGTCAAAATTGTGCCAACAAGAGAAGGGAAAAAATTATTGGAACTAATTACAGTTATATGTATGCATATATATAGAGCATACATACATATATATATATATATATATATATATATATATATATAGTGAGAGAGAGCTATAATTCTTGTGTGAGCCCCTTGTATTGTATCTTTAATTTCCTTTTAAAATTCATCTATGTTTTATTTGAAATATAAATTGATTTTAAGACCTTAAGTTTGAATTTAGGTAAAATTATCAATATAATGTTTATATTATATTTTTTAAATTCATACAAATATCAATACTTGATTTTATAAATGGCCAAACATAGAGATGGTGCTTTTGTGAAAAAAGTTCTCAACATGCATGGTAATTGGTTTTAGAAAATTTATTCTACATATCATTGAAAACTATAGCCCACTAGTTATGTACATAGTCAACCAAGGTATATACATGATTAAAACATAGAGATGAACAAATTTTCGTAAATTTTAATTATTAAAGCATTTCTTTAAAAGAAAATATATCTTCATTTTTTTTAACATACTTTGTAATTAAAGCCAATTGATATTTTGTTAAGGTTAAAATAAGATGTGGTTTAAAAAGATCATTTGGACTTCTCAAACGAACACATATGATGTATTCATATGTCGACATAAGATACAACCACTACACAATTAGAGTTATACATCACAAGCCCGAGTGCAATTTACAAATTAATATTGCTAATTACTAGTAGAGATTCATGCGATTCATATTAAGAAGCAAAAATCTATTATAAGTAAAAAGTTTCGAGTGGAAGGCGACTACTCCAACCAATCAATTCTTTTATGTGTGGAACCTCTATAATAAGAAAGAATCGATGCAGGTGTAGGTGTGCCACAGTTTCAACACTTGAAGAGCTCCGCCTTGATGACTAAGAATAATTAATAGAATGTTCAAGTTATTTAATTGATTGAACAATGACCTATGCCCTAAATGCATAGTAGGGTCATAATAGCTACACTGTCAGTCAAATAAACAAATTTAAACTTTGAAATTCAAATGGGTTGGCCGAATGCACCATAGGGTAAACAATAATGACTCTTACACATTCATATGCGTTGAACAATGCTTTGAACGGTGAATTTGAAATTACAATTGAAAATTTGAGTTGAAATTGCAACGCACACTGAAATTGCACCATTGTAGCAACTGTAATCAGCAAAACACTAAACAACAAAACCGAACTCCTTAGTGACATTCTGTCAAGCACTTGGAGCCCAATCAGCTGAACAATCCACACCATAATCAAAACCAATAGTAACAAAATCACCGTCATCAACGGTAGACATCTTGCAGATCTCAATCTCAAACTTCAATCTATCACTGGCATGAGTCACTTCCAAGTTTGCAATGCCATGTCTGAAAAATCCAATTGGGAATAGCCTTCGATCTGAAACAAAGACAGAGCAACCATAAAATTGGTGCAACAACCAATCGAATATGAAATCCAACCAAAAAAGAAACTGAAACGTCTGCAAAACTCAAAGCCACAAATGGTCGAACACATGGTGCACACACAACCATCGTACACACATTTTTAACCCCTATGAAATCAAAACTATAAATACCTCTTAGATTGAACAACCATCTCGGCATCAAAACCCATCAAAATATAAAACAAAATCAGATTCAACAATTCCAAAATACCCAGGATATCTGAGATGAAGAAAATCTTGTTGAGTTCGTTTGAATCAACTTGCTAGCATATTTGAAACTTTGATCTGACAATGTGATATTCAAATATAGCGTTTCAAATCTTGCTTAAATACACAATCTAGATCTTGATTAATTATCATACTTGATTGAGTGTTTAGCACACATTAGAGTACTGAGCATATTTACATATCATTCGTGTTTACATTATTGATTGAGTCGTATTGGTGCACACATCTACTTGTCTAGAAGTGTATTTTTGTGTACAAACATTTTATACACATTCGTTGTATTCCAGACGCAGGCCTGAAGAGAGAGACTAGCCTTGTGGAATAGTCTCGGATTAGCTTAGACCCAGTTAGGAAAGCTAGGTGTGTCATCCTGTTAAGGCGTGTTGGTTGAGGTCAACCCCTTGAATTGACCTAGTTTGTATAAGTGTCGCTCCACCCGTTTAAGTGAGCATTACAGTGGTAATTTTTGTCCTGGTGTGGCCAAGGTGGGGACGTAGGCACAGTTGGCCAAACCCCGATAACATATTGTGCGTATTATTTACATTTTCATAATTTATTTACTGCGCGTCTATGTTATATTGTGAATGATTGGGTTTACATTTGCATAGACAAACCCTAGGTTAAGTAATACTGTTAATTTGATTTAACCTAGGCGATAATTTTTAAATACCCAATTCATCCCCCCCCCCCCCTTCTCTTGGGATTGCACCATAACTAACAGCAAGAATGCTTGTCAAACCTCCTACCAAATCCAATCTTATTTGACAAGGCAAGCTGTCCATGGTTTGTAATAAGTCTGTTTCAAATCCAGTATAATTATCACACTTTAACATCTTCAAAACATGAGACTGGTATTTATGTTGGAGAAGACAATGTTGCTACACATTTCAAGGCCCTGCGGGAGGAGAGATGCACGAATGTATTGATGTGATGAGGCAATCATCCTTGCCTAATTCTCAAGTAGGTAAACAGTCCAAAAAATGAGCACGGTTCATTAGGCAAAGAAAATTCGGCTCAATTGAGACTTAAAGACGGCCCAACAAATGAGTAACGCTCATGAGGCCTGAAGATGCCCAGAAGATGAGCACAACTCATTAGGCAAAGAAGACCGGCCCAACTGATGAGCAATGCTCATGAGACCAAAAGATGCCCAAAAGATGAGCATGACTCATTAAGCAAAGAAGACTGACCCAAAGGAGTTGCTCGGCACAAATGCCCCACGAAGAGTTGCTCAGCACAAATGTCCCATGAAGAGCTACTCGGCACAAATGCCCACAAAGAGTTGCTCGATACAAATGTCCCATGAAGAACTACTCGGCACAAATTCCCACAAAGAGTTGCTCGATACAAATGCCCCATGATGAGCTGCTCAGTGCAAATGCCCCACGATGAACTGCTCGACACAAATGCCCCACGATGAGTTTCTTGGCAAAAATGCCCCGTGATGTGTTGTCCAATAAAAATGCCTCCACGAAGAGCTTCTCGGCACAAAGGCCCAACGAAGATCTGCTCGGCATAATCAAAAGCGCAATTGGATCGGCTCAGGTAAGCCGAAGCACACCCCAAACCCAGCTCGGCAATCTGTACATAAAGAAGCAATGAATAGGGTAAAAATAATAATAAAAAAATGAAATAAAATAAAATAAAACACGCAACATTATTTTGGATCGGGTCATCATCCGAATCAGACACAACTAGGCTCCACAAAGCCTAACAAGAGCAACTTTTGAACTTTGGAAAAGAATTTCAAAATTCGAAACTAAATGGGGGGCAACTGATATACCCAAAATATATCACCTGCCTAGAGGAAACTAGAGCGCAACATTAATAAGGGGATTTATCGCCCAATTCAACTACCACACCAGAGCAATTGGCACCTACCTTATAATGGCCAAAGCAATCCACGCCAACAAGGTAATAATAGGAGCAATTCACGCCCATGCCATAACTCACCAATAAATGGTGTATATATCACTCTCGGGTCAAACTCCTTCACTATAAATATGGACTCGAAGAAGAGGTTAAAGTATCACATTCTAAACTGTACTTAACTGTTGCATAAAAAAAACCTCTCAAGCCAATCCCTAACTTAAGCATCGGAAAGATCCCTAGGAGTACTCCCCTGTCCTCCAAACCTTACTTATTTATCTCTTTTCAGGTGGTCATGATCAGGAATTGTGAAAGTCATTCAATTTTTAGCTGCAATAGGTATGTATTTTGTGTTAGGGGTATAACGTCATTATATTGTTGTTTGAGGATATTTTAAGTTTTCACATGGAACTCCATGTGTGCTTAGGGACTAATAAAATTAATGAAAAGTTCTAGGAGAAATGCATGCCCATTGTTGGGATAGGGATAATGGGCCACAATCTCTGGTCCTCAAGAGCTAGTTAGATTGTTAAAACGAGAATTATTAGGGTGAAATGCAAGTCCATTTAATTATTGTTGTTCAAGTGATCAAACAATTTTAAGCACCCACTGTGAACGATTTCTTGGCACGACCAAGTAAATGCATTTTAGTAATTTTAATATAACTATATGTTTCTAATATAATTAATAATAATAATAATAATAATATATCTATATAAATTGAATTTCAATAATTACATTTATCTATAAGTTTGTATTTGACAAGAATGTTTAAATTATAATTTTATTTTAAAGAATACGGAGTTGACTCTAGGCAAAATTGGATACTAATAACATCAATAATGATTATTTTAAAGAAAATTAAATTGCACTTGGATATTAAACTTAAACTGACCCGCACCCAACTTTTACAATAATAATAATAATAATAATAATAACTCAATTCTAAACACACTCTAATTATTTTTATATGTACCAAATTAACCTTTTGCTATTCTTTAGTTTTGGGTGCACGTCTATCTTCACGAGACATGACTTTCCTAACATTTAATCACTTTATTTTTACTTAATTTTTTCATAGAATAACTATTTCACGTGAAACGCATGTACATTTTGACTACTTAATCAAAATTAAAGGCTAGTATATGCAATTTAGGATTTAAAATTATACTGGTCAAGTTACTTTAGAATGTTTTTTTTTTTATACCCTTCTCATTTTTATTTTTATTTTTGTTGACCAAACAGTATAAAGAGATAATCATTTTCTTTCCTTTCATTTTACTTTACTTCATCCAACTATAAATTAAAGAAAATGAAGATAATTTTTTCGAACCTTTTCACCTTCACCTTTTGCTCATTTTTTCTTCTTTCTTTCCTATCAAGCGCGTTAACCATGATATGTGAATGTTTTTTTTTACTGTACGCATCCAATTGATCAATACCCAAATTCTTCTTTTTTTAATGTATCGGGAAAACTTATTAAATCGAGACAACACAACAAAAGATAGTCACTCTTCATTCCCAAATTCTCCATCTTCTACCCGAGATAGGTTTTACTTAATAAGATTTAAACACGAAATTCACTCACTCAAACAATTAAAAAGTGTCGATAAATCCACACACCTTCAAACCATTAT
The DNA here is from genome assembly GCF_029873635.1 of Malania oleifera. Lineage (NCBI taxonomy): Eukaryota > Viridiplantae > Streptophyta > Magnoliopsida > Santalales > Ximeniaceae > Malania > Malania oleifera. Next base: position 8,926,986 of record NC_080425.1, on the reverse strand, counting down.
TTCAAACTTGGCATGAAAATTGGTTACTAAATTGTGTTAATTACAAGCTCTTCTATTTTTATTTTATTTTTTTAATTTATACACTTAAACCTATCAATGTATTAGTTTTAATAAATAAATTTGTACATTATTGTGGCATTATAAAACGAGAATCTAGACGAGCATAAATATAAAACTTAAAAACTTAATTGTTACATTTAAAAAATTATGGACTCCCTCACTTGTGAAAAGTATTTTTTATTTTTATTTTAAAATTTTCAGATAATAACTACAAAATGCAATCTTATTTTCCGATTTTTCTAAAAATATGAAAAAATCTATAAAAAAATATTTAAAATACCTTTTTTTCAACATGCTTATACAAATTTCAAAAAGAAACACTTTTGTGGTTATTTTAAAAACTAAAATAAAAAATAAAATTATTTTCTCAATTAAACATATATAAATCAAAACTCTTTAAAGAAATATATGCGATGCAATCTACCCAAAAAATTTTCTTGAATCACATATGACAAGGCCCAAATGAAATTCCTCAAAATGACGTCAATTTGAGGGGAGAGTCAAAAAAGAAAAATGGCAGAGCTAAAGCAAAGGAGTCAGTCAAGCAAAGGAGGCGAGGGCCGGTGGCGGCCAAAGAAGAGAAGTGTCGAAGGGCGAAGAGAGAGACAAGAGTGGGGCCCATCCGCCGCAGCCCCATCCCCCACTTGCCCCCATTCTCTCTCTCCCCCCCCCCCCCAACCATTTTCCTTCTTTAAAAATTGCACCCCCTAACCCAGTGCGGTCAACTTCCCCTCAGGCCTCGGCCTTAACCATGGTTAATCCAGCACCCAAGTCCAACCTTCCAAGAACACCTCCACCCATCATGCATCTAACCCCACCCACACCCTCCCTTCCCTTCCCTAGCCCCCTCCCCTGTATAATCTTTGCATCGCACAATCCCTACCACCACCATTTCCACGCGCCGCCTTCCTACTTTGCACAACTTTAACAATTCTAACCAATCTTTTCTTATAACTTTTTAAGACTATTATCTTTTTTTCACAATTTTACCTTCAGTAAATTGCGAGATTTCAATATCAATAACTCGGTATGCGGATTAAAAAAAAGAGAAAAAAATGTTATTCACTACGGAAGCGTGCACTCTTTCTTTTTTTAATCAGTCTTACGTTATCGTTGAGTGCTCCTTGGATATGAATAATAGAATTGAAAACAAAGATTAATCGTTAAAAAGAAGTACTTTAGGATATATTACAAATTCTGAAAAAAAGAGATAGAAAAATGCATGAGTTTGGGTTTGTTGAAATAAAAAAAAGGAGGACTAATTTTGAAATATAAAAAATAAAAGGAAAGGAGTGGCTGGGGTTTCATAGTTCAAGAAGAGTTGATGGTCAATGACACGAACCTCCCCCCCACTCCCTCTTCCTGCATAATTTAATCCATAACAGCTACCCACGCGCCCCCTTACGCGAGTGGGCCTAGCACATGATCACTCCATTTTTATTAAAAAAAAAAAAACAAACAATAAAAATAAAAACAATAAATTAAGTTTTTTTTTATATAGAATATATTTAAGCTTTTGGGGGTGTGAGAAATGACTGCGTTTTGAGTCTTTTGTCCCCCTATCCTCCTTCCTCCGTCTCCCTCCCCAACCCTTCCCTTTCTCTGCACTCCATCCTCTATCCCTCTGTTTCTTTTCTAATCTCTATTCAATTCTTGTTTTCGAGTTCCGGAGCTACCCCCTTTTTCTTTTCTTTTTTCTACATCATATATATCTCTTCTCTTCCCCGACTCTCTCATCCATTAAACAATCCCAAAAACAAAACCAAAAAAAAAAAATTTATTTTTGAGCTAAACCCAGTTTTTAATTCATCAATTCCCCAAATTTTTTATACTTCTTTTCTTGTTTTTTGATGTGGATATGGCCGGTCTGGATTTAGGCACTGCATCTCGTTACCTTCACAACCTTCACCGGCCGGACTTGCACTCTGAAGACGACGCTTCCAACAGGGGTCAGTACTCCGGCGACCCCCACGACGACGGCACCACCCACCAAGGCCTCGAGCTCGTCGCCGCAGCTTCCGCCGGTCCAGGAGACCTCGTCGCGCGCCGGCCGCGCGGCCGTCCTCCCGGTTCGAAGAACAAGCCCAAGCCTCCGGTAATCATAACGAGAGAAAGCGCGAACACGCTCCGGGCTCACATTCTCGAGGTGAGCAGCGGCAGCGATGTTTTCGACTGCGTCGCAACCTACGCGAGGCGGCGCCAGCGCGGGATCTGCGTCCTGAGCGGCAGCGGCACGGTGACGAACGTGAGCCTACGGCAGCCGGCGGCGGCAGGGGCTGTGGTGACGCTGCATGGGAGGTTCGAGATACTGTCTTTGTCGGGATCGTTTCTGCCACCGCCGGCGCCGCCGGGGGCCACGAGCTTGACGATATTTTTGGCGGGGGGGCAGGGGCAGGTGGTGGGGGGAAGCGTGGTCGGGGAGCTGACCGCGGCGGGGCCGGTCATCGTGATCGCGGCGTCGTTCACGAACGTGGCGTATGAGAGGCTGCCGCTTGAGGAGGAGGAGGCGCCGCAGCTTCAGGTGCAGCAGCAGTCGTCGGGGGGCGGTGGCGGAGGCGGGGGAGGGATGGGGAGCAATAACCCTTTTCCGGACCCGGCGTCGGGGCTACCGTTCTTCAATTTGCCGCTGAATATGCCGAATTGTCAGTTGCCGGTGGACTGGGCGGGGAGCTCCGGTGGACGGCCGCCGTTCTGATGTGTAATTTTCATTTTGTGAATGATGTTGAATGAATTTTTGGGTGCTTAATTCGGGAAGTGAATTATTGGAAGCTGGTTGGATGGAAAGAAATTAAGGATTCTTCAAAGCAGGTCAGAAAATTCGTGGACTACTGTCAATCATCATCATATATCATTGTGTACGATTGATCATGGTTAATTTCTTCCTTTTTCTTTCTCTCTCTCTCTCTCTCTCTCTCTCTCTCTCTCTCTCTCTCTCTCTCTCTCTCTTCTTCTGATTTTGGGTTTTGATGATGATTTTGCAATTTGGGTTTCCCTTGTATCATTGAATATTTCTGGAAATAGCCCATCTGTTGTTCTTCAATATGGAATTTAGCTCTTTTTCTTTTATGACAAATGGTTTGAGGATTCTTAATTCGCCTTTGAACCACGACACCACTGACTACAATACTACTACTACTACTAGTACTATGTTTATGAAGAAATTAACTAGGTGGTCTGCATGCAGTGAGTGTGGCACCGAATAGTATAGAGTTTTCAGTTAATGAAACTGATGATGTCTGCTAGTATATTATACTCTTCGTTCCTCTCAAATTGTTTAGTACAGGAGCTGTAGCTAGCACTGTTTCTTGGGAAAATCTCGTTGGGGATAATTTGGGATTAATGATAATTATGGGTTTTATGTCTTCTGCATTGTTTTCCGGAAACAATTAATGTAATATAATAAATAAGATAAACTTAACAGCTAGCTAGTTGTCTAGTTCTTTTCTCTCCCTTTTTTCTTTTTTCTTTTTTTTTTTCTCTCTCAGCAAGGATTCATATATCCTATCAGATTTTGGACACACATACTTTGATCTTGTGTATCATAGTTACAAAATTAGTGTCAATGCTAGCTGAAAGATGACTGTCATGGTTCTACTTCCTCTGGGAATGTGTGAAATCAAATCCAGCTTATGATTTGTAGTACACTCGATCACTTCACTAGCTACTAACTGATGATCTCCCAGCTGTGAGAGAGGGCAAAATCAATCCATCAATCAGAAATGGGTATCAAAGTCAGGTTCTTAACATGCCAATCGCGCCATCGTACTTGGATTGTGTCAATTCAGGGAGTCTAAAATAACTAACGTTGGGGTTTATGATGATCAGAAGTTTTTGAGTTGGATGTGGGTTATTACATGCACTTCTTCTTTATATACAACTTAATTAACCATTGACGCCATCCATAGAGGCAATTAATCAGCTTCAAACAGTGCATATGGTGAGCATAATATTGCAGCATGCCAATATAGGTTGAAATTTTTTTCAAACACTTTTATGTGAGGAAGTAATTATCAAGGGAGGCTAGGGTTGCACCTTGCAATATAATTGCTCCAAACACCTTCCACATTAGCTGGAGATACACCTTCATCAATGTGTGTGTCTTTGTGGTGTATGTGTCTGTGTGTAAGTGTGTGTGTGTGTGTGTGTGTGTGTGTGTGTGTTGGGGGGGGGGGGGGGGGTGGAGGAGGAGGGGCCTGTGGGTATATATTAGTCATTGATACATATTAAGTTGGGGAGTTTTCTTTAGGGAACGAGCAAAATGTCACAAAACATATATAGTTGTCGTATGGCCTTCATGAAACCTTTCCATACATGATAACATTGACTATTGAGAGATTGCGAGTAAGGATTTCGGGGTTAGGAGTAAGTAAACTTAACATTGATTTTGTGGGCCTATTTTCATAAGCATGTGTAATTTTTAGATTTTGATAGAAACATTAGCTTAGGGGTATTTGTTTCCTATCCTTTCATCAAGCTTGTTTCTTTGTTTGGGTATATATATATATATCTCAAATTGGTTGGGATTTCCCATTAACTCTTAAGGATTTAGGTGTGCCACTTATGCATCCCTTGATCTTAGGGCTGTATATCCTTTCCTAGGAAGGATCTTGTGTTTGTGGATGTTAAATTGAGCGGCACGCCAACTGTTGTCTTTCTGTCAAATTTACCCATATCAAATGCATGGTTAGCATGTATGTACTTTGAACAAATAATCATCACTAAAGATTTTCATCTTCCTTTAGTGATATATAGCTAGTCATGAGAATATATTTTTTTTTGCCTACGAGTTTTTTCATAGTAGAAAAGGGAGTCTTAACTAGCCCATAAGGTCTTAGCCAATGTATAAAAGGAGATAAAAATTAAGGACTTTAGAACATGAGGTTTTAAGTTCAACTTCCAACAAGTGTGATTTATTTTATATGTTTCTTATAAGTCTTAGTTATGTGTGGTCCTTCTACCTATATGCTCTTGCTCCCACCTATTGTGGGTTTTATCTGAAATAAAAAAAAAACTTATGGTGGAATGTACATACAATAGTTCATAATAATTTTATATTCTTGTAGTACTCGACAGCAAGAAACTAGTCCTTGTGCATTTTTTCATACTAGCTAATTTTATATATATAAATGTGTGTATGTATCATGTATGTATGTCTGTGCATACACATATATTCATACACATATTCATAGGAAATATGAGCTCTCTTGCACTTCCATAGCAATTTGACTGCTATAAGTTCTATATTTTTCCTAAACAAGACATTTTGGTTGTCTACTTAATGTGTCTGCAAAAAAGGGCGTTGATTTTGAAATACACAATAAGAGGTGTTCTTTACTGTGTTCTTTAGGGTGTATAAAATTTCCAAATATGTTTGAGGTGCATGTAATTGTTAATGTTTAGAAATATTAAGGTTACATATTTAGTTTGAAGCTGAAATGAAATAGGACATAAATAAAATAGTAGGGTCAGTCTTGGATCATGGAATAGTTTTATTCCTAGGAATAGGATCTCATGAAAATTTTATAGCTAGGAATGCATCAATTTGCACAAAAAAAAAAATTCATTGATGTAAAAGTTTATGTAATTTCATTTAACATAGAATAAGAAAGGAACATGTATTCTTGTGGTGAAATTTGGAAGAAAAAAAAATTATTCTTGCCTATTCCTTTTATGGATTCATAAAAATTTTTGTTTTATTATTTACTTTATGATATAAATAACAAATTTTTGGTATAAACCATTAGATTTTTTTTTTCTTATAATCATATTATTACTGCGAATAGATGTCTTGCAAATGTAACCTTAGTCTATAAGAATGAAGTAGTTAACAATGAAAAAGAGGATGTTATCTCAAGGCAAACGACACGCAAAATGAGTTATTCTAATTTATATGAATTAACATAAGAATAGACATTTCCTTAGTAAAATTTAAGAATGTTCGTATTCCTTAATTATCTACTCCATATTTGTTGAAAGAACATGTGCTTTTGCATGACAAATGTCTATCTGGGAATATAGCGCCTCTCCCTATACAAAATACAGATTCCATTTCTTTCCTATTATATTTTTTCAATCACATGTAACCTAATTATGGTCTTTCTTCCCAAATTCATACTCAACAATTTAGTGCGTTTATAGGTTTGTCTACCATTTACCTTCGTCTAGTATTAAGAAGGTACTCGATTGATCATCCTTACACCTTCCAAGCAAGAACAACACAAAAAAATTTCAATTAGAACTATTTATTCTTGCTAAGAGGAGAACTTTTTTTATGGCAAGATACTTCAAAGAGGAATTTAATCAACATGTACGAGTAAGGTTTGATCAACTGATGCATCATGCAGGATATTAATGTGAAAACCCTTCACACCACATATGCTTTCTAAAAAGCTAGTCAGTTGTTGGTAGCGAAATGAAGCAAGTGAGCATAACAAAGATTTTGGTGATCAAAAAGGTTTTCTAAGGACATTAATCTACTTAATCAATATCATAAAGATATAGTGTCAGCAAAACTTTATTCCCCACTTAACATGGAGGGATGGATGCATATGAAAAAGAAAAGTAGGTTGCAATGTATCTACTTGGGTCTCCTTGTGAGACTTTGATGAAACCTACCAAATCTCATAACCATTGTCTTTATAAATTAATTGCATTAGATTTGTTTAAGCACTTCAGGTTAGGGTTTGAGTAATGATACTATCAATTCTTTATATGCGAATTAACTAATTAGAGCTAGATAAGTAATGGAATGACACCTATTTTTGTGAATATTTATTGAAAAAAAAAAGTACAATAGGAGGCAGGGAAAAAAGTACAAAAGAAAACCGAGCACAAAATTGCATACACTTGGATCTCAATCCAAATCCTACAAATCTTTTACATAGGCTTTAGTATTTTTATCAAGGATTTTATTTGAGAGGTACGAAAAAAGAAAATAACAAAGAAATTCAATATCCATTACTTGTTCTCTCGATATTTTAAACTATTAGAAACGAAATTTTGTTCTAATATTATAATTAAAATTAAAAAAAAATCAAATGCTAACGATGCGTGAAATTAAAATTTTTTTATTATGTATTTTATTTTTCTTTTATTTTCCTTGATAACAAATGTAAAAAGATGAATTTGTTCATATTTTCTTTTTATTTTTCTAATACTTTGCAAGTTTCAAATCAGACTTTAAGCAAGCACAGGCTCTCACCCCATTGAAAGATTCAACACCCTAGCCTATGGCCTCCCTGATCGGTTCTCAACGATTGAAAATTTCTTCTAACATTAGCCAATTTCTCTCCGATTTCTTTCGAACCCAGTTGTCCAAGAGATCAGCTAGCTTGAATGATCACCAACAATTTAGAATACTTGCAACAAAAATATTAATTGATTGCCTTCCTAGTTAAGACTACAAAGAAGTAGAATGGGAGGATATCATTAGTGCCACTGAAGTACCAAAACAGTCCTACAGATTGTAATGAATCATATACATATATATTTCTTTTATAGCTAGGGGATTCTAGTCACCATTGTGCCACATTGGATACTATGGTGCGGCATCAAATTTAAGAAGGTAAAAGCCGCCTGCCCATTGACATACCCATAGTAATTCACCGACTTATAGTACATGTTCTTCATATATAAAATATATTATATAATATTTTATATATGAAAAACATATACCCTCATGCATGTTTGTCAACACAGATAAATCCAGCCTTGAATGAGTTGTTCAGTTCTCGTGAATAAGTGAGACTTTTGGTACTTAACCTCTCATTAAATTTCAACGGCAGCTACATATATACGTAGGAAAGTGATTGCACCAAACATCAACTATAAACCTTTGGAAAATTAACTAGCCAATTCACCAAGTGCATACATCAAACTTATGTGTATAAAATATTAAGTAATTAGATTGACTTTTTAACTTAAATTCTCTCAAGTTGAGAGGTAAGCTGTCAGACTAACACATGAGCTGATTTTCAGGGTCAAGCCTAAATTTTCTAAACTAGGGTTAAATTTTTCTGAAAGTGCTGAGAAGATCATACATAAAAACTATAAACGTACGTGTTCATATGTATAGTTTAGACCATCAATCATTGCATGCATGTACACTATTAATTATTTTATGCATGGTACGTAGGAATATAATTGTATTTCTCGTTCTACAAGCGTGGTTCATTCTTTTCTTTGCTTGACGGGTATGAAATTGTTAATTAAAAATCTTTAGAAAAAATCAAGAAAATTAATTAAGTTAAAATTGTTAGGCAGTATGATAGTACTAGAATTTTTCAATTTTTAGATATTTAACTTCTATGTTTGAAAATATATAGTGATGAGAACAAACAACTAAACAGAGAGAGACTCTAATTCTTTTCAAAAATTGAAAACATCGAACATTACAATTTTGAAAGAGTTAGCATCAGGGAATTTGCGCTAAGCCTAGAAAAATTATCTCGTGAGTTAAACCCTCAATAAGGTGGATAAAACTTAATTGTGATAGGAGCTGTAGGAACAATTCGGGTACTTCAAGAAGTGGAAGAATCATTCGGGACTCTCATGGCATGGTGAAAGCGGCTTTTTCAAGCTATTTTGGTAATGGTACGAACAATAGTGCGGAATTAAAAGCGGTCCTGGAAGGAATTCGTCTATACAAACGGCTTCATTATTTTAATGTGATTATTGAAAGTGACTCAAGAATTATTGTTGATTGGTTTCAGAAAGGTAGATGTATCTTGTGGTATCTTTGAGATTTTTGGGAGGACCTCGTGGCGGAGTTAGAAATAGTGAACTTTATGGTGATCCATCAATATAGAGAAGACAATAATGCGGCTGATTTTCTCGCTAGAGAAGAAGAAATGGGAAACAATATCATCTACGAAGAACAACATCTTTTATCACGTTCTCTGAAAGGTATTCTTTGGATGGATAGGTTGAGTCTCACTTCCCTTCGTCATTAGTTCATCCTCTCAATTTTTGTTTAGTTGGTTTAGATTTTTTGTTTTTAGTTTATTTTATTATGTTTGTTTTTTGTTAGGCCTCTTTAGATTTGTTTCTTATTTAACTTTATTTGGATTTATAGTCCTATTTTAGTTGGTTGTTGGTGTTATTTTTGGAAGGTATTTACTATCTTTTTTATTGATAATCTCCTAATGTTTGTCTTTTAACCATGGTATTTTTTCGCCAAAAGTAAGGGTATATCAATAAATAATAGATGTGCCGCCCCCCTTTAGTTAAACAAAAAAAACTAAACAGAGAGAGAGAGAGAGAGAGAGAGAGAGAGAGAGAGAGAGAGATGAATTCAGGGTGTGGTTAGAGCATAAATCTTAGGACATCACCAATTAACTTGTATAAAATAGTGCAAATTAAGTATAGAAAGTTAGGTGGTTGAAATATTTTAGTGACAAATTCATAGGTTATTAAGTACATTTTTCATTTTTAGTTCGCTAAAGAATTACAAAAATGCTAGCTCATTTTTCAATTTTCAAGATTTGAATTAAAAAGATTGAAAATAAAGGGTTTGTTTAGTTACGAATCATTAATACTATTTACTTTTCATTTCAAAATTTTCAAATACTTATAAAAATCACACCTTGTTTTTTAACTTTTCAAAAACTATATAGGAAATCAAAAATCTAGAAAAGAATAAAAATTGTTTTCAAAATTTTTTATACAAATTTAGAAAATTGAAAAACATGGTGACATTTAATTTATAATTATTTCAAAATTTTAAAATAAAAAATAAAGCACTTTCCACAACTGACATCTACGCAAATATTGCAAAATAAGTTGTATTTCTTTAGAAAATTAAAAATATTTTTTTTTTCTCTACTAAACATACCTTAACCCCAAAGTCACGGGTTTGATTCCCCCTTGAGAGTTTACCCTGATGAATTACCAGAGGTGTGTCAATAGACGGGTAGCTTTCATCCTGTGGGTTTGGTGCCGCACCATAATATCCAAAGTGGTACGATGGTGGCTGGAGTCCCCGAATTATTAAAAATAAAAACGAAAACATCCATTAATCCTATTTTCCGAAATACCCTTTACTGTTATGTTACGCAATTTTTCTTGCCCGCTCCCATTCTTTAAAACCATGGGTATTTAAGTCCTACCCAAGGGGCTTTGGACCAGCACACTTGGTCTAGACATTTGGCTCACGTTCAAACTCAAGGGCTTATCTTAAAAATAAATTAAAGTGGCCCATGGGCTTACCCTGAAAAACAATTTTAAGTAGGCCTATGGGCTTACCCAAAGAAAACCCGAAAGGCAGGCTGAAAAGATTATATACCTAATGAAAGCCCAATGAAACGGCTGTCCATATGTCACCCCCAACTCAAGTAAAATATTAAACTACTAAACTACTTATAAAAGCACAAAAGCTAAACTTTGATAGTCACCTACAAAAATTAAAATCTCAAAAATACCCTTACATTTAATTCATAAAAAAATTGAAATCCCGTCCATGTCTCAAATCCCATTCGTCTTCCTTGTTCGGCCATTGATAAACTCCTAACTTTTACGCTTTCTCTTTTGAACCTGACGGTTATGGCATAAGATGTCTAGAAGTCTCATCTTTGGAATCCCAAGCATCCTATCTTTAAGGAGGAAGTAAAAAATTTTAGTATGTATAAGAAAATTGATGAAACTTCTATTTATTAGGTATTCTGTTTTGCATCATCATAATGCTTGTTTCACTTTTATATTACAACTCCCAAAGAATTAATTATGGAAATCCTAGCAAGAAATGCATGATGAGAAATTTGTCTGGTTTAGCATTGCATTGTTGGATCTAAGTTTTTTTAGTATGACTAACTCATTCCAATTTTCAATTTTTTGAGTGGTTGTTCAGTGTTTCCATTGCAGCTATAAATCTCTATTTTCTTTTATGAAAAAATGTGTGAGCAATTTTCAATGTACATTGAAATTTCATATCTTATAGACCATTAAATTGTGGCCTTATAATTAAGGAGTGCAACCATAGGAAATGATTCATACAGCTGACCTTAAATTGTTGGGATGAAGCTTTTGAGTCAATCTTTTATATATTCATGGAAGAAATATTTTCTCTTTGATTAGAATTGCTTTACTCATAACTTTTTAATAAGACATTGTTGTAGATTGATTTGCTCAAAATGAAAATTTGTTAATTGAGTTACTTATTTAGACATGGAAACTATGACTTGAAAAATATTTAGTTCATTGTATTCCTGTTTTATAGACAACAATTAGGATTTGAAATCATGTTCCAGAGCATATAGATTCAAATTACAAGAATATTAAAGAATTATCATTTCTTCATTCATTGTATATTCACATGTGGTGACTTTGGGGTTTGAACATTAATCTAGGTGTTGTGTACCTCATCATGTGTAAATGAAATTCTTCCTTTAACCTATTCTTTTGAAAGTTTTGCCTCTTGAAATCAAATTCCAATTTCCGAAACATAATTTATGTTTCCTTATGTCACGCCCCGAACCCGGAAATGGGACCCGAGGGTGAATTTAGTAACCTAACTTGTCTCTATATCAATTTAAAACATACCTGATACCATACAAATAAAGGGTCCAACCCCATAGGGTGAATGGATGACCACATACATACACACAATCATCCATACTCATCCAATATACGCAGCGGAATACGGTCTTTTATACATAACCAGTATCATACCAGAGTCTATACAACTAGGATATATATTCTCATAATACAAAACATACCCTAGGTGTCTACAAAACCATCCCGACAACCTGGGTACGAAAACCCGTACCTAGTAGGTACTAGAAGTAGCTACGACACCCCTGCTCCCAAATGCTAGGATGCTAATTACAGCTACCAGAAGGACCTGAAAAATATTTGTATATATTCGAGGTGAGACACCTCTCAGTAAGGAAGAAAACAGGTTATATCAGTGTGTGGCATACTAGTGTTATTTTACATACTTCATAACGCTATAAAATACGATACAGTTCGAAACATTTCCATACAATTTCATACGTATACATACAGTTCCATACAGTTCCAGTATTTTCACAAAAACCATTCGAGTACATATGATACCCAAAACATACGGTCAGTGTCATCACACCAGCTCGCAACTACACAAGGTCACCTCGTCTCACAGCGATTACATTGCTACATACGCAACTACGGTGCGACGACCAAGGCCCACAGTGATTACAATGCTCCATACGCAACTACACAAGGTCACCTAGTCTTACATCGATTACATTGCTACATACGCAACTACGATGCGACGACTCAAGCCCAATAGTGATTACATTGCTACATACACAACTACACAAGGTCACCTAGTCTCATATCGATTACATTGCTACATATGCAACTATGATGTGACGACTCAGACCCAATAGTGATTATATTGCTACATACGCAACTACACAAGGTCACCTAGTCTCACATCGATTACATTGCTACATATGCAACTACGATGTGATGACTCAGGCCCAATAGTGATTACATTGCTACATACGCAACTACACAAGATCACCTAGTCTCACATCAATTACATTGCTACATACACAACTACGATGCGACGACTCAAGCCCAATAGTGATCACATTGCTACATACAGTGTAGAACACACCCTTCGATGACCAATCGGAACATACTGGTGATATTTTACACCCCGGATATAGAATCGGCCACTCTTGCCCACGGTAGTTAATCGATACATGACTGTTTTACAAATCCCTGGAATCATTTTGGAACTCATGTCCCTATACATTTCAGCGTACGGTAATTAGCCGCCACATAGTTGTTTTACAAATACCTAGAACAAATACATATAACCATACATACAACACTTATTTGGTTACGGAAAATCATATCATTTACAAATTCAAGTATACAGTTTATGCAAATATGGATTACGGTCACCTCAATAATACAATTTTAACAAGACCAATGAATTTCCAAACAAAGTAGAGATGATACCTGAAATCCCCAATTTTCTCAAAAATCCCGCATTTTTACCTAATAGATTTCCCCAAATAAGTTACCAAACATACATACGATCGTAGCCTATAGGCTTACCGATCACAATTTCGAAAATGAACTGATATAAAAAAAATCCCCTTACCTTAACCCAAATTCCAACTACAAACTTTACGGTCCCCAAAACTACGAACCGAGACTCCAAAACCTATAAACCATAGTACAGTACATGCTTACAATCCGTACTACTACACATATACTGAATTAGAAACGAAAATCGAGCCTTACCTCAATTTTAGCTCAAAACCTGAGATCGCTCGAAACGAGATTCTGATCCGCTAGAAACAGAGAGAATCCTTCATTGATCCTCGCAGTAACTTTGGATTTGCGATTCAGGCAACAAATGGCGAAGCAATTAAAGAGAGAGAGAGAGAGAGAGAGAGAGAGAGAGAGAGTGTGTGTGTGTGTGTGTGTCATGCCCCGAACCCCAAAATGGGACCCGGAGGTGAGAATGTAACCTAACCTGTCCCTGTATCATACAAATCACCACAGATGCAGTACAAAGGATGAGGGTCCAACCCCGTGGGGTTTCTAGGCACCCTAAACACATCTAAACACAATCATATACGTAGCGAAAAAAGGTCATCTATATACATATGCAGTACCATACTAGAGTCTATACAAGAGCAGAACATGGCTCTAACAAAATGTACAAACTGGGTGCCCAAATACAACTCAAAATGGCAACCCAACAAAACTACAGTCCTAACACTTACCCAAGTGCTAACGCAGTAGACCGGCCACTACGCTCCCTACACTAGGACGCTAGTTCCGGTTACTCGAAGGACCTGTAAAAATATACGTACAGTAGGGGTGAGACACCTCTCAGTAAGGAAGAACACAGGTTATATCGGTGTGTGGCATTTAAGTGTTATCATGACAAAAACATATATGCAGTTAAATGCATTCTAGTACTAATTTACATAGTGCATACACGCACACATACAGTGGCTATTTATACGTAGCCCCGTCACGATACATACACATGATCAGTAATCCTTAGTGTCGTCACACTCTTTGGCCCGAAGCCGGCCCGCAACATACGGCATTGGCCCGTAGTCAACCCGCAAACACAGCGCCACCTGCACATGGCTAGTCCCCGAATCGCATGGCATCGAACCGGCGCTAAACTGGTAAATCCACACCCTTCGGTCTAATATGCCGGAATAGGCTCACGCCCTCGGATATAGAGTCGGACACTCTTGCCCACATGGCAGGCGATAACACGCCCTCGGATATAGAGCCAGACACTCTCAGTACCTGGAACAATTTCGGAACCGCATTCCTACTAGCATTTCAACATATCACACACACATGCATGCTCATATAACCAAACAAAACACACTCATTTGGTAATCTAAATCATGTTTTTCCAAAAAAATACAGTTTAAACAAGTCAAGGCACGGCCATCCCAATATCACAGTATAAATCACATATATTCGGTTTTCAACAAAACCCAGGATTCAGCTCGTCGCCCCCTTTTCCCAAATTTGTAATAATGAAAAACCCTTAGTTTTCCCCGTTAGATCCCCCCAAATGAGTAGCCAAAACACATACAAGACCGTGGACCACAGTTCCACCGAGTCCGATTTCAAAAATAATCAATATAAACATAGTTCCCCTCACCTTAACCCTATAAGCAAATCCTGAACTCCAAGGTCCCTAAATAGCGAACCGAGTTCCAAAACCTACAAATCACAGTACAGAATATGTTCACAAGATAGTTACATACAAATCTACCAGATCAGAATTGAAAACCGAGCCTTACCTCGATTTTACGCTGAAACCCAAAAATCTCCGAAATGAGATTCTGATTCGTAGAAGTTATGGAGAATCCTTCCATAATCCTCGTGGTAGCTTCCATTTTTCAATTCCATCAACGATCGGCAAAGAATTCTAGAGAGAAGGAGTAGGAAGAGGTTTAGATAGAGAGAGAGAGAGAGAGAGAGAGAGAGGAAGAGAGAGAGAGAGAGAGAGAGAGAGAGAGAGAGAGAGAGAGAGAGAGATATTTGAGATTTCTTAATGAGGAAGCAAAGGAAATTTCCTTTTATAGCCCTTTAACCCAGAAATTTCCAATTTTTCCCCTCTTTTAATATTTAAACCCATTTTTCATATTTTGGCTTCTTACAATCTCCCCTCATTACAAAAATTTCGTCATCGAAATTTGTCATTTCATCATTCCCAAATTCATACATACAATCAAATACATAGACACAACTCAAGAGCGAACTGGCGATCATCACAGCACAGTCCCATCATACACATACACATACATACTCTCACTTATGGAGAAGGAATACCGTGGTTACATATACAATAGTCTCAGGAGTTCACAATACTCACACTCTCGACGACTAACCACCTATCCCAACCCACAGTAGGATCATGTACAAGTGCTCAAAATAACTGTGGATACTTCCGGCGTATTTCCTTTTCCAATTCCCAAGAAGCTTCCTCAACCTCATGGTTTCGCCACAATACCTTCACTAACAGTATCTCTCTAGTACGAAGCTTCTGAACTTTACGGTCCAAAACCTGAATACGTATCTCCTCATACATTAAAGTATCTTGAATTTCCAACTCACCATAACTAATCACATGTGAAGGATCCAACACATACATCCTCAACATGGAGACGTGAAACACATCATGGACCCTCGAAAGTGCTGGAGGTAATGTAACTCTGTAGGCTACCGGACCCACTCGCTCAAGTACCTCGAATGGTCCAATATACCTCGGGCTTAGCTTGCCCTTCCTGCCGAATCTCATCACTCCTTTCATCGGAGCAATACGCAGAAATACCTTACTCTTCACTTCAAACTCTGACTCACGGCGGCAAACATCTGCATAACTCTTTTGCCGACTCTGAGCTGATCTAATCCTCTCTCGGATCAAACCCACCTTCTCAGATGCCTACTGCACAAGTTCAGGTCCTAACACCTGACGTTCACTAACTTCATCCCAACACAAGGGAGATCGACACTGTTAGAATTGGTGTATTCCCAAGAGGGGGGTGAATTGGAATTTTCAAATTTATCACCTAGGTTAAATAAAATACTCGTATAAAACAACCTAGGGTTGGTCTATATAATTCCAAACGCGCGGATATAAAAGATATGTGGAAATTTAAATTCAATGCATCATTCACATAATAACATACGCGTGCGGTAAATGTAAAGTGCAGAAATGTAAATAAACACACGATATGTTATCGAGGTTCGGCCAACTGTACTTACGTCCCCGCCTCAAGCTCGCAAGTTAGAGAATTCCACTAATAGCTCACTTAAGGGTGGAGCGGCACCGTTTACAACCAGGTCAAATTAACACAGGGCTGACCTCAACCTTATGGTCTACTCTCAAATACTGAGTATTTGTTAATTGCATTTTTCACTTGATTCGTATAGTTGTCCCTATAGACCATAGATGCATCAAAGAATATACATTAAGGCATGCAATATAGTTCAAGACCCACAAACATTCCATATCAAAATATAAGCCTTTAAGAACAAGATATAATGTTTAGGGATTTTAAAAGAGCCTCAATATTTCGATAGACGAAAGTGATGCATATAAGTCATTTATGTGCTTCCTATAGGGATGGAGCTGAGCTCTCATAAGTATGTGATGATTATGCAAGGATGAAAATGTGATATTTCTATTTAAGTTTTCACTCATCCTTTCAAAACATTTTAACATTTTTATTATCATAATCATCCTTAACACAAGGTTTTGGTTTGGGAAAAATCTTGTTGAAATTTCGGCAGAGTGCCGTCTGTAAATCGGACATTTCCCAAATTTTCAAGTACCAAAACCTGATAGATTCAAGCAATCAATTAAAAAAAAAATTTTAGTTTAAGCATGCGAGAACCTATATATGCTACCAGCATGCAATACACAACATACTGCATCAGCCATGCAGTTGGCGTTCCATACAAGTATGCAAGTAAATAAGTTTCTGCAATAGCCTTGCAGATGGCATTCCATACAATCCAGTATTATCAAACAACATATTCAATAACAATTCATAGTAGTAGATAATCACAAATCACTATCCATCAATATATAGTATAAACAATACATAACAGTGGATAGTTATGAGTTTAGTATAGTATGGTTATTTATTAAGGCACAAAGACATAAATGATATGAGAATATGAAAGCATTTTCATTTATATGGATATGAAGGATAAATGCTCCCCCTAAGTTATGCACTTATTCATTTTATGTCTTTTTCACTTTCTAGTTCTTTAGCCAAGTGTTTTAAGATTTTTGATGACATATGCTTGCCTTTTGGATGAATAGGCTTAGCGGACCAAAAAGTCACAATAGTTATTTCTTTAAGTGAGCTAAGCCAATATTGCCTCTATTTATATGAATTTCAATACGTGTGAGATGCACATATTAGAATGACTTTCAATTTAAAAGTACACATGCATAGGTCTACTTAAATTTTATGCATTTATCTAGATTGAGACCTAGGCAATCATATTAGCCATTCAACTCATCTCTAAGTATACAAAGCTCTAAAGGATATGTCTTAGTGATTTAAGAGCTTGTGAAGTGAAAATAAGTAAATACTCTTGACAATCAAATTATCATTTAGTTCAGAAGAGTATTTGGAGTGAGTGGACATTTTCAAAAATATGTTCGTGCTTAGTAATCATGTCCATGCTTGGTCAAAGAGCATATAAGATATGTGAATGTTGTGAACAATGCTCTTTGGAGAATGGAAGGTATCCTATAAATATTATCACAATTTAGAACAAGGATACAAACCAAGGAAAGGATGAATCTATACCTGATATGATCGTGTTTTGGTAAAGATTTCCTATTGAGCGATTAAACCAAAATTAAAGAATTTTCAATTTAAACTCAAAGGGACCAATCCCCTAGTAGATACCTTTAATTTGGTTGTAGCTATGAGAAGCACTTAATATAAATTTGTCATTTATGATCAATAGTGCTTTAACCCTAAAGTGATGACTTGATTTTGATTTAGGCTTTTCATATTCAAAAGTGAGTTTAGGGTATAATGATATACGATAGAATAGAACCCTAACACTCAATTTTGTGTAATGGACAATGGTTGCTTAACTTGGTGATTTTCATGTTAGCATGGGTTAAGCATTTTAGAACTAAATAACGGGAGCACATGCCATGTCCATTTGGAAGTGGATAAAGGTTCTTAGTATAACAAGATAGTGCGTATACTAAGATTTTCTTTTTAGTAACACCACTTCCCAAACCTACAGTCATCACAACCTCCTAAACCTAAGCCTAGGAACTAAGGAAACAGTAAATAATTAAGTGATATTAAGTTAAATCCAATTTTCCTTAGGACCTACGAGGTTTGCTTTCATAATAACCCACATCATTTCTTTGTCCATACATTTAGCATTTCTAAGTCGGACACGCCCTTTCATTTTACAAGATAAGCAAAATTTATATGCATGTGACAGATTATGCTTACTTGTTTTATTCTTATTTGATGACGTATGACTGTGGGACTTATAATATGGACCCTTTTTGAAAAATTTATTTCTTTTAGCTCTTAAGGGTTCATTATGATTATTCTTTTTATATTCTACTTTGGGTGCAACAATAGAATAATCATCTATTTCCTTTTCTAAGCAGATAATTTTCAATATCTTCTTAATCTTTCTCTTCTCAAGGATAGTATGATAATCTTTTAATTCTTTTAATTGTATAGCTATCCCCTTACTCTCAATTTTCAAAAATGATTTCTGCTTGGATATCTTAACTAGAAATTTATTCATTTTCAATACAGTCTTTTCTAGTTTTTCATGCGACAACATGCTTTTAATATTCAATTCAGCACATGATTCTTCAAAAGATATGTCATAGTTATTACATGAATCATTGCATGCATGTTCAACAATATTATCATAGGGAATATTTGATGATTCATCATATGACATACCATAACATTCAGTATAAGAATCATCACACGTATCATCAACAGAATTATCATGGTATTTAACAGATGATTCAGCACATGTAGCTACATTGCCTTCAACACATGAATCCTCAAACAAGATGGAGTGAGAATCATATACCTCATGTTCTGTTGATGCACTATCCCTATCACTTACCACTCCCTGAGCATCTGAACATGACATCTCTGGAGTGATGGTTCCCTTCTCCTGGGTCTCTCCATATTTCTTTTAAAGCTCAACCCAGATCTCCTGTGCACTACAACATGCCATAAACTCATGAAGAATATCAGTATTTAAAGCACAATATAGCATGTCAATGGCATGTGAATTTGCATGCATCGAATTAATATCATTTTCTACAGGCATACAAATTCCATTTACAATCACCTGCCAGGCCCTCCAGTTCATTGATTTTATAAAAACGCTCATTCTAATTTTCCACGTGGTGTAGTCGACACCACAAAACATAGGAGGACTGAAAGGTGACTGACCCTCATCGAATGGGGATACACCAATGTGAGCCATTGCAATCTTTTGCAAAAACGTTTAAGTCAAGTGCAACCTAGCTCTGATACCAATTGTTAGAATTGGTGTATTCCCAAGAGGGGGGGTGAATTGGAATTTTCAAATTTATCACCTAGGTTAAATAAAATACTTGTATAAAACAACCTAGGGTTGGTCTATATAATTCCAAATGCACAGATATAAAAGATATGTGGAAATTTAAATTAAGCGCATTATTCACAAAATAACATACGCGTGCGGTAAATGTAAAGTGCAGAAAAGTAAATAAACACACGATATGTTATCGAGGTTTGGCCAACTGTGCCTACGTCCCCGCCTCAAGGTCGCAAGTTAGAGGATTCCACTAATAGCTCACTTAAGGGTGGAGCGGCACCGTTTACAACCAGGTCAAATTAACACAGGGCTGACCTCAACCTTAACCAGGTCAATTAGCGGGGCTGACCTCAACCTACACGCCTTAACAGGACGACGCACCTAGTTTTCCTAACCGGGTCTAAGCCAATCCGGGACTATTCCAGGGCTAGTCTCCCTCTTCAGGCCCGTGCCTGGAAATACAACAGTATTTGAAATACAATGAAATGGTACAATGAAAATGCTTTCAAGTAAAGCAGATGTGTACCCAGATACGCGCAATCACAAACACCACAGTATGATTTAATATGTAAGCTCAGTGTGGTTTATGATGTCTACTCTCAAATAAATTTACTATCGTGTAATGCGTACGTGAGAGTGTCAATCAAGCAGTCTTTGTGTCACAAGATATTCAGGCAAGATGTTTATACAAAGATACTAGCCAAACAAAATATATATGTATTACAATGAGCGGATTTTCTCAATCGTATTATGCTCTAGTAATGTATATGTTTGGTTTGCAAAAGATATCTAATCTTTGTATTCAGCAAATAATATGTAGGTCAATGAATATTGCAACAAAGATCAATATCACATAAACAAATATCTTTTCAAAGTTATATCAAGATAAATCCCACAAGATATTTGGAAATGTTTTGAAGAGATTTTGCAATCCAAAAACAAATACAAACTACACAAGATATTGCAATGAATGTGCAATACTTGGAAGTTTAATATAAGTCTTCTTAGGAGAGACTTATTAACAAAGTCTCCTAAGAATACTTGGGTTGGCTCTCAATTAAAATCGTGACAAACAACTACCACACTTGGGAGAGCAACCCTAGAAAACAACAACACTTAAATCACACTTACAAAATATATTTGAGTGGAAGATCTGGTAAGAATAAGTGTTGGAGACTCAATAAATGAGTATTATAAACTTTGGGATTTTCAGAGAATTTTTTTTAATTAGATATCCTAATCTCTCTTGCTAATTTTCTCAAATAATCTCATATATATAGGCATAGGAGAAAATAAGATCGTTGGGGACCTATTGGGTATTATTAGGAAAGTTTAATGATGTTTAAAACATTTTAACCCTGTTAAAAAAAAATATTAACCGCGGTAAAAATTAGGGCAACCCGAGAGGTCTGGTCGACTAGAAATGTTTCGGTCGACCAAGTCTCAAATGGTTCGGTCGACTAGGGGAGTTTTGAACTAAATGGTAGATTGACCGTATTGTTAATTCTAAAGCTTTTTTTATGGTTCGGTCGACCAGGACTGAAATGAACTAACTTGTCGGTCGATCGGATGAGGTGATTTTTCATATGTCCGAGGTTCGGTCGATCGGGCCAATTTGAACTGGCTAGTTCGGTCGACCATACTGATGGGATTTCTCCCGAGGACCCTCGGTCGACTAGGTAGTTGGAGTACAAAATCTCTCGGTCGACCAGGAGGTCAAAATGTTGACCCGGTCAGGGTTCGGTCGACCGGCAAGAAATGAACTGTGAAGTTCGGTCGACCGGGCCTTGGTCAAAATGTTGACCCAGGGCCGGTTCGATCGACCAGGCCAAAGTGAACTGTGTTGGCTGGTTGATCGAAAGTGCACCAAGTCTGCATTTCGGTCCCTTCTTGCAACATATAAACCCTATTCAAATGCCTATCAAACATAGGTGCAGGTGTATGTGTCCTAAGGTCATTTGGGGTCCAAAATTAAGACACCGAAAAAGTTCGAGGTCGGTCGACCGAAGGCCGATCGAAGGTAAAACCCTAAGGTCTTTCTAAGGTCACATTCAGTTTACTGTTTGTTTGAGCTTACGTAATAAATCAAGCAAGTGATGTGTGTGTGAGCTTATTACAAACCAGCCCCCTAATTACTATTACAGACCCTTTACATCAAAGAAATACAACAATTAAATTATAACTAGGGTCTTCAAGGTCTTTATTTTCCTCCAAGGGTCTCCGAGTGCCATCATATGATACCGCCAAGATAAACCTGCACATCAACTCAGCAAACATTAAATACATGAGTATTTGTCATAATCAAAACAGGGATATGACCTATAAGGTCAACAGACACCTTCGACCATACAAAGCGTCGAACGATGTCATCCCGATACTAGACTGGAAGTTGTTGTTATAAGCGAACTCCACAAGTGGCATAAATTGTATCCAACTACCACCAAAGTCTAACACACAAGCTCGCAACATATCCTCCAATATCTGTATCGTCCTCTCCGACTGTCCATGAGTCTGGGGGTGGAACGCTGTACTGAAAGTAAGCTTTGTCCCCAATGCCTTCTGCAAACTCGTCCAGAATCGAGAAGTAAACCTTAGATCTCGATCTGACAAAATGGACACCGGTACCCCATGCATTCTCACAATCTTATGCACATACAAATCTGCTAGCCTACTCAAAGGATAGCTAACCTTCATATGTATAAAATGAGCATATTTCGTCAATCTATCCACGATCACCTAGATAGTAATCTGCCCGTGAAGCGTTGGCGAAAATCCGGTCACAAAATCCATGGAAATATGCTCCCATTTCCACACCAGAATAGGCAAAGGCCGCAACGGCCCTGCTGGCCTCTGATGTTCAACTTTCACCTGCTGACACTTCAAACACTGCTCCACGAACTAAGCAACCTGCCTCTTTATACCAGACCACCAGAAGGTCTCGCGCAAGTCTCGATACATCATTGTACTACCAAGATGTACCATATACATAGAACGATGCACCTCCTCTAGAATCATCCTTCTGATCTCATCATCGTTCGGAACACACAGTCTGGTCTCAAACCTCAACACGCCTCCTTCAAAGATGTTAAACTCTGTAGCCTTTTTCCATAGCCTCTGCCAACTCTGCATCACTAGCCTGCGCGGCTTTTATATGCTCAAATAGGGTTGGTTGGACCACCAAACCAGAAAAATAAGTCTGATGATCACTAACCACCAACTCTATACCTGAGCTCTCCAAATCTCGTTTGATGTGACATTGAGTTACAACCGCAGATATAGTTGTAGGTCCTGACTTCCGACTCAACGCATCAGCCACCACATTTGCCTTCCCCGGATGATAACTGATCGTGCAATTGTAGTCCTTAATCAACTCTAGTCACTGCCTCTGCCTCATATTCAACTCCTTCTACGTGAAGAAATACCTGAGGCTCTTATGATCAGTGAAGATCTCACACTACACCCCGTACAAATAGTGTCGCCAGATCTTCAGTGCATACACAACAGCAGCCAACTCCAAATCATGCATAGGGTAGTTCTTCTCATATTCTTTCAATTTTCGAGAAGCATACGCCACAACCTTACCCTACTGCATAAGCACACATCCTAAGCCCTTTAGAGACACGTCGCTATAAATCAAAAATCCACCATCCCCAAAGGAATGGTCAACACTGGAGCAGTAACCAGCCGGTGCTTCAACTCCTGAAAGCACTACTCACAATCATTGGTCCACTCAAACTGGACTCCTTTCCTGGTCAATCAAGTTAGAGGTCCAGACAGTTTGGAGAAACCTTCTCCAAACCGACGATAGTAACCCGCTAGTCCTAGAAAACTCCGAACCTCCTGCACATTCTTCGGCCTTACCCAGTTGACCACAGCTTCAATCTTGCTAGGATCAACTAATATTCCATACCTAGTAACCACATAGCCTAAGAACGCAATCTGACTCAACCAGAATTCACACTTCTTCAAGTTAGCATACAGCTACTTCTCCCTCAGAATCTGTAACACTAACCTCAAATGTTCCACGTGCTGTTCCGTACTCCTCTAGTATACCAGAATGTCATCAATGAATACCACCACAAACCGATCCAGGTACTCATGGAAAACCCTATTCATCAAATCTATGAACACCGTCGGAGCATTCATTAACCCAAAAGGCATGACTAAGAACTCGTAGTGGCCATATTTGGTTTGGAAAGCCATCTTCGCTACATCCTCCACTCTAACCCTCACCTGATGATATCCTGACCGCAAATCGATCTTCAAAAAGACCCGCGTCCCCTGCAACTGGTCAAAGAGATCATCTATACGAGGTAAAGGATAACGATTCTTCACAGTTACCTTGTTAATCTCATGGTAATCAATGCACATCCACATCGACCCGTCCTTTTTCTTCACAAACAGTAGTGGAGCTCCCCAAGGCTAAACATTAGGTCGAATGAATCTCCTATCCAATAATTCCGGCAGCTGCTCCTTCAACTCCCGAAATTTTGCTGAAGCCATCCAATATGGAGCTTTAGAGATCGGCGCCTTACCAGGCAGCAACTCTATTGCAAACTCCACCTCACGATCCGGAGGTAAACCAGGTAAATCATTTGAGAACACATACGGGAATTCGTTGACTACCCGAATATCCTCGAGTCTCAACTCACCCCGCGGCGGTTCCTCCACACAAGCTAAGTACCCCTGCCATCCGTCCAAGAGTAGCCTCCTCGCCTGTAGTGCCGACAGAATTTGTGGCGTTAAACGCACACAAAATCCCACAAACTCATACTCTTGCTCCCCAGGAGGTCTGAAAACTACCATCTTTCTACAATAGTCGATCACAGCATAACTGGAGAACAACTAGTCTATCCCCAGAATGACGTCGAACCCTGACATGTCGTATACCACAAGATTCACTAGTAATAGCTTTCCCTGAATTTCCACTGGACAGTCTATCAACATCTTCCTACAGAAAGTTACACTCCCAGATGGCGTAGTAACAGCTAATACCTCATTCATATCTCGGATCTCAATCCCACACCGTCCCACAAAATTTAAAGATACAAAAAATGGGTTTCACCTGAATCAAACAGAACAGAAGCTTTATTCGAAAGCAATAATAAGGTACCTGCCACCACGTTACCTGCATGCTTAGCGTCCGCTGGAGTAAGAGAGTATACTCTGGCCGGAGTTGTATTCGTCTGAGCGGTTCCTTGAGGTATCTGATTACCCCCTTGGTCCCCACTAACTGCAGGCATGTCTCGCCTCGATGCTCGACAATCATGAGACATGTGGCCTGGCCGGCCACAGTTGTAGCAACTACCCCCAAATGACCGACACTCTCCCTCATGCCACCTGTGACATCTGGTACAACGACCACCGGTATGGTTCATCTAAGAGTCCTGGTGCTCTGTATTCGAGAGGTAACCCAAGCCTTTACTCCTCTTCTTCCACGATCCCTGACGAGATCTTGTCTGAGAACCAGAAGGTACTGTCCTCTTCCTAGATTCCTGATCCGCCTTATCCTCTCGAATACCACTCTCGATCACTGTGGTCTTATCCACCAAAACCGAGAACTCGCGAATCTGAAGTATACCCACCAGTCTACGAATATCCTTCCTCAAACCCTTCTCGAACCTCCGAGTCTTCTCATACTTGCTTGAGATCATATATGGTGCAAAGCGGGACAGCTCTATGTATTAAGCCGCATACCCCTGCACCGTCAAACTCCCCTGAGTCAGCGCAAAAAACTCATCTGCCTTCGCATATTGTACGGAAGCCGGGAAGTATCTATCAAAGAACACCTCCTTGAATCGGCTCCATGTCATCTCCTCAGAACCAGCTCTTTGCTTCTCTAACAGATTCACCATAGTCCACCATCGACCCGTTTCCCCAGACAGCTGGAAGGTAGCATAAAGAACTCGCTGCCTATCAGTGCAGGACCTCCAAGATCCTCTCAATCTTTTCCATCTAGTCCTCTGCTATCGTCAGGTTAGGTCCTCCAGAGAACGTCGGAGGATGCATGCGTGTGAACCTCTCAATGGTGCACCCCACAGTAGTAGGAGAGCGCTCGCGTCTCCTCACACTCCGCCCGATCTCCCGCAATACCTGTCTTGTCAAACCTCGAGGCACAGGAGAAGACTCATCACTCGCAGTCTCCTCGGAGCCACTTCCCAGGTTATTATCCTTGGGCTTCATTCTGCAACACAATAGGAATCTATCAGTATCCCTACAACACATACAGTTAACACAATGATCTACACTAATCGTGTTAACTACTCCCTGCTAGGTTTAGGTCTATCCTATCACACTGACTTGAAATTCATCAATGATCTACCCTGCTTTTACTGGAATCGTCATCCCAGGAAAAACACGAAATACCATCGACCATTCTCGGTCTAGCAACCGAACAACCCTTAACCAACTCTACCCATATCCATATATTATACTCTGGTATGTACTCATAACTAAGCCTAACCAAGTCTACAAGATCTAGTAACCTGGTTAGCTCTGATACCAAGCTGTCACACCTCGAACCCCGAAATGGGACCTAGAGGTGAGAATGTAACCTAATATGTCCCTGTATCATACAAATCACCACAGATATAGTACAAAGGATGAGGGTCCAATCCTGTGGGGTTCCTAGGCACCCTAAGCACATCCAAACACAATCATATACGCAGCGGAAAAAGGTCATCTATACACATATGCAGTACCATACTAGAGTCTATACAAGAGCAGAACATGGCTCTAACAAAACGTACAAACTGGGCGCCCAGATACAACTTAAAATGGCAACCCAACAAAACTACAGTCCTAACACTTACCCAAGTGCTAACGCAGTACACTGGCCACTATGCGCCCTACACCAGGATGCTAGTTCCGGTTACTCGAAGGACCTGTAAAAATGTACGTACAATAAGGGTGAGACACCTCTCAGTAAGGAAGAACACAGGTTATATCAGTGTGTGGCATTTAAGTGTTATCATGACAAAAACATACATGCAATTAAATGCATTCCAGTACTAATTTACACAGTGCATACACGCACACATATGGCGGCCATTTATACGTAGCCCCGTCACGATACATACACATGATCAGTAATCCTCAGTGTCGTCACACTCTTCGACCCAAAGCTGGCCTGCGACATACGGCGTTGGCCCATAGCCAACCCGTGAACATGGTGCCACTGGCACATTGCTAGTCCCCGACTCCCATGGCATCGTACCGGTGCTAAACTGGTGGATCCACACCCTTCGGTCTGATATGTCGGAATAGGCTCACACCCTCGGATATAGAGCCGGACACTCTTGCCCACATGGCAGGTGATAACACGCTCTCGGATATAGAGCCGGACACTATCAATACCTAGAAAAATTTCGGAACCGCGTTTCTACTAGCATTTTAACATATCACACACACATGCATGCTCATATAACCAAACAAACCACACTCATTTGGTAATCTAAATCATGGTTTTCCAAACAAATACAGTTTAAACAAGTCAAGGCACAACCATCCCAATATCACAGTATAAATCACATATACTCGGTTTTCAACAAAACCCAGGATTCAGCTCATCACCCCCTTTTTCCTAAAACTGTAATAATGAAAAACCCTTAGTTTTCCTCATTAGATCCCCCCAAATGAGTAGCCAAAACACACATAGGACCGTGGACCACAGTTCCACCGAGTCCGATTTCAAAAATAACCAATATAAACATAGTTCCCCTTACCTTAACCCCGTAAGCAAATCCCAAACTCCAAGGTCCCTAAACAGCGAACCGAGTTCCAAAACCTACAAATCACAGTACAGAATATGTTCACAAGACAGCTACCTACAAATCTACCAGATCAAAATTGAAAATCGAGTCTTACCTCGATTTTACACCGAAACCCAAAACTCTCCAAAACGAGATTCCGATCCATAGAAGTTGTAGAGAATCCTTCCACGATCCTCGTGGTAGATTCTATTTTCCGATTCCATCAACAATCGGCGAAGAATTCTAGAGAGAAAGAGTAGGGAGAGATTTAGAGAGAGAGAGAGAGAGAGAGAGAGAGAGAGAGAGCGAGAGATATTTGAGATTTCTTAATGAGGAAGCAAAGGAAATTTCCTTTTATAGCCCTTTGACCCAGCAATTTCCAATTTTGCCCCTCTCTTAATATTTAAACCCATTTTTCATATTTCGGGTTCTTACAAAGAGGAACACCATAACTTAGCCAAGAAGAAACAACAAATATCCTTATAAAGACCTTTGACCCGGGGAATTTCCTCGACGAATTGGTGTTTCTCGTCGACGAGGTCTTCAGGGATTTCGTCGATGAATCCTGATATTTCCAACTTCCCCCTCTCAACTTTTTCTCATCGACGAACCTCTGAATTTCGTCAACAAGAAGCCTTCTACCTTCGTCGATGAAATATGGCCTCGTTGACGAAGTCTGTAAAATTTCATTTTTACCTCTCTTTTACGTAATAAACCCACATCTCACGGTTTGGGTTCTTACAATCTCCCCTCCTTACAAAAATTTCGTCCTCGAAATTTGCAATCTCTCATTACAAACACATTCATACTACTACATACATACTCACTCAGAAGCGAAACCAAACTGTCACAATACATACATACATACTCTAGAGAATATGGCGGCCATTTATACGCAGCCCCGTTACAATACATACATACATACTCTAGAGAATACAGCGGCCATTTATACGCAGCCCCATTACGATACATACATACATACTCTAGAGAATACGGCTGCCATTTATACGCAGCCCCGTTATGATACATACATACATACTCTAGAGAGTACGGCGGCCATTTATACGCAGCCCCATTATGATACATACATACATACATTCCCTTACTTATGGCGGAGGAATATTGTGGTTGCATACATACACGGTCTCGGAAGCTCACAATACTGCACAACTCTCCCAAAAACTAACCAAACAATACTCATATGATAATAGAGTATTACATACATACATACATACATACTCATACCACCCTGCTATCCAAGACTACTCAAAACAACTGCGGATACTTCCAGCGTATTTCCGTTTCTAGTTCCCAAGAAGCTTCCTCGACCTCGTGGTTTCGCCACAATACTTTCACCAATGGTATTTCTTTGGTAGGAAGCTTCTGAACTTTATGGTCCAGAATCTGAACAGGTATTTCCTCATACGCTAAAGTATCCTCGACTTCCAACTCCTCATAACTAATAACATGAGATGGATCCAATACGTACCTTCTCAGCATGGATACGTGAAACACATCGTGGACCCTCGAGAGTGCTGGGGGTAGTGCTACTCTATAGGCTACCGGACCCACTCGGTCAATAATCTCGAATGGTCCAATATACCTTGGGCTCAACTTGCCCTTCCTTCCGAATCTCATCGCTCCCTTCATCGGAGCGATTCTAAGGAATACTTTACCCCCTACCTCGAACTCCAACTCACGGCCGCGAACATCCGCGTAACTCTTCTACCGACTTTTAGATGATCTAATCCTCTCCCGGATCAAACCCACCTTCTCAAACGCCTTCTGCACGAGTTCAAGCCCTAAAACCTTACGTTCACCGACCTCATCCCAATACAAAGGAGATCGACACCTCCGACCATACAAAGCCTCGAACGGTGCCATCCCTATACTAGCCTGGAAGCTATTGTTATAGGCAAACTCCACTAGTGGCAGAAATTGAATCCAACTACCACCGAAGTCCAATACACAAGCCCGTAACATATCCTCCAAGATCTATATCGTCCTCTCTGACTGTCCATCAGTCTAGCGGCTAAATGCTTTACTAAAAGTAAGCTTTGTCCCTAACGCTTCCTGCAAGCTCTTCCAAAATCGAGAAGTAAACCTCGGATCTCGATCTAAAACAATGGACATCGGAACTCCGTGCATTCTCACTATCTCATGCACATATAGGTCCGCTAGTCTACTCAAAGGGTAGCTGACCTTCGTCGGTACAAAGTGAGCAGATTTCGTCAACCTGTCCACAATCACCCAAATTGCGTTTTGCCCGTGAAGCGCTATCGGTAATCCAGTAACAAAGTCCACGAAAATGTGCTCCCATTTCCACACCGAAATAGGCAAAGGCTACAACGGCCTTGCCGGCCTCTAATGTTTAGCTTTCACCTGCTGACACATCAGACATTGCTGCACAAATCGGGCAATATCCTTTTTCATACCACTCCACTAGAAGGACTC
Organism: Malania oleifera; assembly: GCF_029873635.1. Lineage (NCBI taxonomy): Eukaryota > Viridiplantae > Streptophyta > Magnoliopsida > Santalales > Ximeniaceae > Malania > Malania oleifera. The sequence continues at coordinate 8,897,137 of NC_080425.1, read as the reverse complement.
ACACAAACCCCAATACATCTTCGTACTACCCAGATGTACCGTATATAGAGAACGATGCGCTTCCTCCAGAATCATCTTTATGATCTCATCGTCTTTTGGAACACACAGCCTAGTCCCAAATCTCAACACACCTCTATCAGAGATGTTAAACTCCACAGCCAAACCCTGCTGCACTTTCTTTACAATCTCAACTAACTCCACATCGCTAGCCTGTGCAGCTTTAATACGATCAAACAGAGTCGGCTGAATCACCAAGCTAGCAACATAAGCCTGATGATCACCAGACACCAACTCCACCCCAAGGCTTTCCCAATCCCGTCTGATATGATGCTGAGTTACAACTGCAGTTACTGCTGCAGGCTCTGACTTCCGACTCAACGCATCTGCTACCACATTAGCCTTTCCTGGATGATAACTGATCGTGCAATCGTAGTCCTTAATCAACTCTAGCCACCGCCTTTGCCTCATATTCAGCTCCTTCTGCGTGAAAAAGTACTTGAGGCTTTTGTAATTAATAAAAATCTCGCACTGAACACTGTACAGGTAGTGTCGCCAGATCTTCAAGGCATAAACAACAGCAGTTAACTCTAAGTCATGCGTAGGGTAATTCTTCTTATACTCCTTAAGTTGTCAAGAAGCATAAGCTACCACCTTACCCTATTGCATAAGCACACATCCCAAACCCTTCAGGGATGCGTCGTTATATATCACAAATCCCCCATTCACCGAAGGAATGGTCAATACCGGAGCAGTAACCAGCCGGTGCTTCAACTCGAGAAAGCACTACTCGTAATCACTAGTCCAGACAAACTTCACCCACTTCTTCGTCAATCGTGTCAAAGGTCCAGATAATTTAGAAAACCCCTCTACAAACCAACGATAGTAACCTGCCAGTCCTAGAAAACTCAGAACCTCCTGTACACTCTTCGATCTAGCCCAGTCAACCACAACTTCAATCTTACTGGAATCAACGGAGATACTGCCCTCAGACACCACATAGCCTAAGAACGCGACCTGATTCAACCAGAATTCACATTTCTTCAGCTTAGCATACAGCTTCTTCTCTCATAGAATCTATAATACCAACCTCAAATGTTCCACATGCTCTCCCATACTCCTCGAGTATACCAGAATGTCGTCAATGAACACCACTACGAACTGGTCCATGTACTCACGAAATGTCATGTTCATCATATCCATGAACACTATCGGCGCATTGGTCAACCCAAATGGCATAACCAAGAATTCATAGTGCTTGTATCTGGTTCGGAAAGCAGTATTCGCTATGTCCTCAGATCTAATCCTCACCTGATGATACCCTGACCATAGGTCAATCTTTGAAAAGACCTACGTTCCCTGCAGTTGGTCAAAAAGATCATCTATACGAGGCAAAGGGTAACGGTTCTTCATTGTCACTTTGTTGATCTCACGGTAGTCAATGCATATACGCATCGACCTGTCCTTCTTCTTTAGAAATAATACTGGAGCTCCCTAGGGTGAAACACTAGGTCCAATGAATCCCCTGCCCAGTAATTCCTGCAACTGCTCCTTTAACTCCCGAAATTCTGTTGGAGCCATCCGGTACGGAGCTTTAGAGATCAGTTCCTTACCAAGCAACAACTCTATCACAAACTCCACCTCACGATCCGGAGGTAAACCGAGTAAATCATCTGGAAACACATTCGGAAACTCGCTGATTACCCGAATGTCCTCGAGCCTCAACTCATTCCACGACGGTTCCTACACACAAGCTAGGTACCCCTGACATCCATCCAAGAGTAGCCTTCTCGTCTGCAGTGCCAACAGAATCTATGGCGCTGGACGCACACACGATCCCACAAATTTGTACTCCTTCTCCCTATGAGGTCTAAAAGCTACCACCTTCCTATGACAGTCGATCACAACATAACTGGAGAACAACCAATCCATCCCCAGAATGATATCAAACCCCGACATGTCATATACCATAAGATTCGTCAGTAGCAGCTTCTCCTGAATTTCCACTAGGTAGTTTACCAACATCTTCCTACAAAAAGATACACTCCCAGATGGTGTAGTAATAGATAACACCTCATTCATGTCTTGGGTCTCAACCCCACACCGTCCCACAAAATTCACAAATACAAAGGAATGGGTTACACCCAAATCAAACAAAACAGAAGCTTTATTCGAAAGCAAAAATAAGGTACCTATCGCCATGTTCCCAGCGTGTTCTGCATCTGATGGAGTAAGTGAATATACTCTCGTCGGAGCCGTGGTTGCCTGTAGTTTCCCCGAGGCATCTGATTACTCTCACGGTTCTGACTCTATGTAGGCATAATCCTCCTCTGTTCCTGACAACTCTTCGCCATATAACTCAACTTGCCACAGTTGTAGCAGACACCCCAGAATCGTAGACATTCGCCATCGTGCCATTTACGGCACTTATGGCACAGTACAGAGGATGGATCCCCCTGAGAACTCGGCCGCTCGGTGTCCCGCCAATAACCAGAGCTGTAGTTCTTCCTCTTCTTCCATTGACTCTGCCAAGGACCACTTTAAGGACCAGAAGATGCTGGCCTCTTGACCTGAACCTGCACCACCTCATCTCCCCGAAGGTCGGTCTCAACTATGGTGGCTTTATCCACTAGGACAGAGAACTCCCGGATCTGCAACATCCCTACAAGACGGCGGATGTCTTTCCTCAAACCCCTCTCAAACCTCCAAGACTTCTCGTGCTCATTCGGAACCAAGTACGGTGCAAATCGAGATAACTCGATATATCTAGTAGCATACCTCTACACCATAAAAGTTCCCAGCTTTAGGCCCGAACACTCATCGGTCTTTGCATCCCGAGTGGAGACCGAAAAGTATTTCTCAAAAAATACCTCCTTAAAGTGGCCCCATGTCTTACCAGATGGACCAGCTCTCTGCCTCTCCAACAGGCTCTCTGCCATCCACCATCGCCTTGCCTCCCTAGTCAGCTGGAAGGTAGCGTACAAGACTTTCTGCTTCTCAGTGCAGTGGAGGACTTCCAAAATCCTCTCGGTCTTCTCGACCCAGTCCTCCATCACTATAGGATCAGGTCCTCCCATAAATGTCATAGGGTGCATGCGTGTGAACCTCTCGATGGTACACCCCATATCAAGAGGAGAGCTCTCGCGTCTCCTAACACTCCGCCCAATCTCTCGGATCACCTGTCTCGCCAATCCATGAGACACAGAAGGAGACTCATCACTTGTCATCTCCTTGGAGCCACTCTCCAAGTTATTATCTTTCGGCTCCATTCTGAAAACAGAATAGGAATCAATTAGAATTCCTATATCATATGCAGTTAACACAATCATAGACCTAATCATGTCAACTATTACTCCCACAGGTCTAAGCCTATCCCGTCACACTGACACGAATCCATCAATGGTCTGCCCTTCCTTTACTGGAATCATCATTCCAGGAAAAACACGGAATACCGTTGACACATCTTGATCTAGCAACAGAACCATCCTTGACCAACACTACCCATTTCCTACATCCTATACTCTAGTATGTACACATCAATACTCCTAACCAAGTCTACAAGACCTAACAAACTGGTTAGCTCTGATACCAAGCTGTCACGCCCCAAACCCAAAAATGGGACCCAGGGGTGAATTTAGTAACCTATCTTATCTCTGTACCAATTTAAAACATGCTTGATACCTTACAAATAAAGGGTCCGACCCCATGGGGTGAACGGATGCCCACATACATACACACAATCATCCATACTCATCCAATATACGCAGCAAAATACGGTCTTTTATACATAACCAATATCATACCAGAGTCTATACAACTAGGATATACATTCCCATGATACAAAACATACCCCAAGTGTCTACAAAACCATCCCGACAACTTGGGTACAAAAACCCGTACCTAGTAGGTTCTAGAAGTAGCTATGACACCCCTGCTCCCAGATGCTAGGATGCTAATTACGGCTACCAGAAGGACCTGAAAAATATTTGTATATATTCGGGGTGAGACACCTCCTAGTAAAGGAGAAAGCAGGTTATATCAGTGTGTGACATACTAGTGTTATTTTACATACTTCATAACACTATAAAATATGATACATTTCGAAACATTTCCATACAGTGTCATATGTATACATATAGTTCCATACAGTTCCAGTATTTTCACAAAAACCATTCCAGTACATACGATACCCAAAACATACGGTCAGTGTCGTCACACCAGTTCGCAACTACATAAGGTCACCTCATCTCACAGCGATTACATTGCTACATAGGCAACTACGCTGCGATGACCAAGGCCCACAATGATTACATTGCTCCATACGCAACTACACAAGGTCACCTACTCTCACATCGATTACATTGCTACATATGCAACTACGATGCAACAACTCAGGCCCAATAGTGATTACATTGCTACATACGCAACTACACAAGGTCACCTAGTCTCACATCGATTACATTGCTACATATGCAACTACGATGTGACGACTCAGGCCCAATAGTGATTACATTGCTACATATGCAACTACACAAGGTTACCTAGTCTCACATCGATTACATTGCTACATACGCAACTATGATGCAACGACTCAGGCCCAATAATGATTACATTGCTATATACGCAACTAAACAAGGTCACCTAGTCTCACATCAATTACATTGCTATATACACAACTACGATGCAACGACTCAGGCCCAATAGTGATTACATTGCTACATACGGTGTAGAACACACCCTTCGGTGACCAGCCAGAACATACTGGTGATATTTCACACCCCAGATATAGAGTCGACCACTCTTACCCACGGTAGTTAACTGATACATGGCTGTTTTACAAATCCCTGGAATCATTTTGGAACTCACATCCCTATACAGTTCAGCGTACGGTAATTAGCTGCCACATAGCTGTTTTACAAATACCTGGAACAAATACATACAACTATACATACCACACTTATTTTGTTACGGAAAATCATATCGTTTACAAATTCAAGTATATAGTTTATGCAAATATGGATTACGGTCACCTCAATAATACAATTTTAACAAGACCAACGAATTTCCAAACAAAGTAGAGATGATACCCGAAATTCTCAATTTTCCCGAAAATTGTAACCCGAAAATCTCGCATTTTTACCCGATAAATTTCCCCAAATAAGTTACCAAAACATACATATGATCGTAGCCTACAAACTTACCAATCCTAATTTCGAAAATGAACTAATATAAAGAGAATCCCCTTACCTTAACCCGAATTCCAACTATGAACTTTACGGTCCCCAAAACTACGAACTGAGACTCCAAAACCTACAGACCACAGTACAGTACATGCTTACAATCCATACTACAACACATATACTGAATCAAAAACGAAAATTGAGCTTTACCTCGATTTTAGCTCAAAACCCGAGATCACTCGAAACGAGATTCCGATCCACTAGAAATGTAAAGAATCCTTCACTGATCCTCACAGTAACTTTGGATTTGCGATTCAGGTGACAAACAACGTAGCAATCGAGGAGAGAGAGAGAGAGTTTCAAATCCTAAAGAGAGAGAGAGAGAGAGAGAGAGAGAGAGAGAGAGAGAGAGACACCATAACTTAGCCAAGAATAAACTACAAATATCCTTACAAAGACCTTTGACCCGGGGAATTTCGTTGATGAATTGGTGTTTCTTGTCGATGAGGTCTTCAGGGATTTCATTGACGATACAGAAATTTCGTCGACGAATCCTGATATTTCCAACTTCCGCCCCTCGGCTTTTCCTCGGCGACGAACCTCTGAATTTCGTCGACGAGAAGCCTTCTACCTTCTTCAACGAATTATGGGCTCGTCGAGAAAGTCTGTAGAATTCCATTTTTACCCCTCTTTTACATAATAAACCCACATCTCAATGTTCAAGTTCTTACACCTTATTCACAATAATGCGCGCGCGCATGCACATACGTAACTATTTAATTGTTTGAGTATTCCTAAAAGGCTAAAGGAAAAGTTGATGATCCTAATGTGATAAAAACCTAAATTCCAAAATCACCCTTTGTCATATGCTTATAGATCTAAAATTTAAAAAAATGAAATGCATGTGTAGAACACATAGCCCCTCTGTTGTTACTAACTTGTGGAGTCCCCCACAAAAAATAGACAAAAATTCGTCTTTCTACCGATTATTTTCTTGGCATTTCATCCAAACATTCAAGCATTCAATTTCTAACCAAAAAATAGATCATCGTCTATCCATCTACAATGAATGATGTTGATTGTTACTCAGGCATTTCATCTTCATCTTCTATCAATAGGCTAATTGTTACTCAAACATTTCATCCTCATCTTCATACTGACAAAAAATGTTTATTTAGAATTTAAAAGATTGAAAATTGATACATAACATCTGCTCCAATCTTGGGTGATTGATCTCAACGAAACAAAATATAAACAACTTCCTCCAAATTGACAATACACCTACAAAAGTAGCAACCATCCCGTGCTTAACAAAGCGTGGCTACAATAGATTTTTCAAATTGGTTCGACTGGTGCAAAATTGTGCAACATTGCTTCCCCACAATTGAAGAATTTAGGTTTCACAAGGTAAACACCTCTCCACAGTTTTCACAATTGGATAAGTTCTGGATTTCAAGGACAAAAAATTTAACATTATTGTAAGGATTGTGGGCCACGAGTTTCAGACTTAGTGCGGGTAAATAAAATTGTGCTTTACAAGTGTTTGTGTATATGTACGTGTGAGTTGTTATAATACCAAGCAGTTGAAATGTAAGAGTTACAGCCTTGGTTATTCCTCTTCCAACACCACTAATCATTCCAGAAAATTTCTGATGCATCATACACTGGTTCTTATTTGTTGTTGACTATTTTATTTTAATATATTTGAGTTCTTATTTGCATTCATTTAATTTTATTTTTGTGCTTATGTTGTAATATGTGACTCATATGTTGAGTGGAATGCTTGTACAAAGAGAAAACAAGGTGGAAAATAGAGATGCTGGTTTTCAAGACCAAACCGTCGACGGGTTGCCTGAAATCGTCGACGATTTTGTCAAGTTCAGAAGAAACAGTCAATTGTTTTGCGGTTTGCTTAAAACCGTCGATGATTTTTTCAAGTTCAGAAGAAATAGTCAATTGTTTTGTATTGTTCCATCGACTATATGATACCCTCGTGAGAGAAAAACTTAAAAGGATTAGATGTTACTACACATATCAACAAGGTGCACCTTTTTTTTCGGGAATCTTTCCATAAGAACTCCACAGTTAAGCGTGCTTGACTTGGAGTAATCTTGGGATGGGTGATCTTCTAGGAATTTTTCTCTAGAAATGTGTGAGTGAGGACAAAACACACTGAAAAACACACGTGTTGGTCTGTGGGGCTAGTCATTAGTCCGATAAGGCCCGCCCCCCTGTTGTCTGGTCCAGGTGGAAGAGGAGAGACGTAGTACTCCCTAACAGACCCAAGTTTGGGTGTTACAAAATGATATTAGAGTCATTACCCAGTTGGAAGTGTGATGAAATTCATATCGCCTAGGTTTGGAAATGTGGGTTCGTAACAAGGACGTTGCATTCTGCACGTGGGGGAAAATGTGATACCCCGTGGAAGAAAGGCTAAAAGGATTAGATGTTACTACCCATATCAACAAGGTGCACCTTTCTTTTCGGGAGCCTTCCCATGAGAACTCCATGGTTAAGCGTGCTTGACTTAGAGTAATCTTAGGATGGGTGACCTTCTAGGAAGTTTTCTCAGGAAGTGTGTGAGTGAGAACAAAACACACTTAAAAGGACACGTGTTGGTATGTGGGGGCAGTCATTAGTCCAATAAAGCCCGCCCCCCTATTGGCTGGTCCAGGTGCAGGAGGAGAGACGTAGTGCTCCTTGTCAAACTCAGGTTAGGGTGTTACAGACTGTTTGGTCTTAGCATCAAACCATCGATGGTATGTTTGAAACCATTGACGGTTTTTGTTGAGACTCGAAAAATAATAATAATAATAATAATAATAATAATAATAATAATAATAATAATAATAATAATAATAAGTAAGAAAAAGGAGAATTTGGTTTGGCACAGGCCAAATCGTCGACGGTTTCGGATGAGCTCAGAAAATCATCGATGGTTTTGAATTACCGTAGCTAGGTAAAGGTAAAACAATAAAAAATGGTTTGGTTAAAAACCAAACCATTGACGGTTTCCTGCTTTGAGATAGAACCCTATAAATAGGGCAGCAGCTCATTTTTGTTTAGAAATTTAATCTCTCTCTCCTCTCTTCTAGCGCTGCGAAGCTCTGTTTCTCTCTCCTTAATTTCTCTCAAACCATTCACTTGATTAACAATTAGATGCCATTTCTAATCCCTAGCAGCGATCCTTGTCAATTTAATTGGCGCAGATTAGTTGTTTAGGGGTCCTAGGCACCATTCCTAGGTTGACGTAAGGAAATGAATTATACCTGTTGTTTTTAGGATTTAATTGGTTAATGGGAGCGTGTGGGCCTAGGAATGTTTAAATGGTATTTATCCTGGGGGTTGAGCTGATTAAATTAGGGTATATGGATACAGGGTGTTGTGCGAACGATGCAAGCATCGTTCAAGGATCCCTACAAGCATATCTCTAGGAAATAGGTAAGAGGAATAATTATGTCATGCATTTTGGGAATCAGTTGATTAATTTAAAGTATGTGAAAATGATAATGTTAGACCAAATAGTTAAAGGTCTTTCATTCCTACTATGTTTTGATGTTATCAACCCATTAGCTGCTCTCAAGGTCACTAACATTTTTTTAAGATATGTTTTAGGTATACAGAATGGCATCTGAACCAACAAACAGTCAAAGCAACTCATGTCATAACCAGAAGCACAAGTCTCTCAAAGCATTCATGAACAATACAAATATGCAAAAGTCATCTGAAAAATGAGTGTGTAAAATAAGAGAGATATCATCTTGTAAATATCCTTTACATAGAGTGAAACTCAATACTAAGAGCAAGAAAGGGGAGTATCAGACACACACAACAAAAACTAGTGAATTCATGTTTAAAGAGTATAAAGAAAGCCCCAAACGAGCAAGAACCTTTTCAGAAACTTAAAAGGACAAAAATTTAAGAAAGAGGATCTCGTCGACGAACACAGGGCTTCATCAACGAGTTTAGTAGAAACTTCATCGACGAACATAGGTTCTCGTCGACGAAAATATACCGAGGGGCATCTAAATTTAGAACCAGCAACTCGTAGACGAACACAGGGCTTCGTCGACGAAATTTCTGAATAGATCATCGACGAACACAGGGTCTCATCGATGAAAAGATATCGAGAGGTACCTGAATTCAGAACCAGCAACTCATCAACGAACACAAGGCTTTGTCGATGAAATTAATGAAGAGCTCGTCGACGAACACAGGGCTTCGTCGACGAACGTCGGGCAGCAGCGAACATTAAATGCTGCGAACGGCCATTTTTGAATTTTGTCTTACATTCATAAATGCCCAACGGCTCTCCAACGTTGCTCTTGCCCATTTAATGTATAAATAGAAGTAAATAGCATTTACTTCATATCTAGAGAAATCATATTGAAAGAAGAACAATCATTGGTGTTGTCATCTCTAGGGTTTACTCACAAACTCACTTCCCCTCTTCTTGTTACTCCTTGTATTGCATTCACTCTATTGACAGAGTATCTTGAGTAAGGATTTTATTGGTTCAACTACCTCAAAGGAGTATTCAAGCTTACATTTAATCTTCATCTACTATTTTGTAAACAAAGGCTTTTTGTGGGCTGTTTTTGGGTGTCTCTAAGTAAGCACCTTGTTGAAGCTCTCTGTGAGCTGGTGTGTATTGGCTTCTCCACCCGAAGGAGGATTTTAGTGGATTTTGGGAATCCTTGAGTTGGTCTCAAGGCGTGGACGTAGGCGGGGTGCCGAACCACGTAAATATCAATGTGTTACGCTTCTCTTCTCTCTTATATCATTTATATTGTTATTGTAATTTGCTACATTTCCTTTTACACAACAATTTTATGCACTTGCTCTTGGTAAGATTTCTTTGTTTGTAGAAAGTAATCACAACACTGAAGAAAGTCTATTCACCCCCTCCCCCTCTAAACATACTACCAGGCCAACAGATAATATTGTAAAGAATGTGATTTATATTGGCTTATGGGAATTATTGAAAATACATACATGATATTTTGATATTGAGAAATGTGATTTATATAGACAAGATATTTTTGATATTGAGATTACTGTGGAAATTATGGAAATGAGAACCCTGATGGACCAACGATGTAATTGAGAGCACGGTACCATTACTAGGAAATGAGTCAGTGCAACCACGCTTCTCAGGGAGAGTGTTGGTATTGGAAGTCGATTGGACCTGCGGAAAGATATTGACCGTCCATAGGTCCGGACCAGGCTGCGGTGGGTCAATCATACTACAGACAAGAATTGTTTTAACTTAACCTAGTGGACCAACCATGGCTAAGTCCTGCCTTCGGGCCGCACAATCCGGTCATGTGGGGTGATTACATGACGATGATATATGGATGTCCACTCAGATTGGTTCCTCATTACAAACATGATGAAACTACGTTTACAGAAATGTTGGGTTTCGAACCCAAGAAAACGTATTTAGCACATACATTTTTTTTTTTTTTAGAAAAATATATGGTTGCAATATATAGATATGAGTACAGATTTCATAATTACTCAATTAAATTATTTATTAAATGAACGTGTTTTAATTCATTTAAACTCATGTTGCCACACACTGACAATAATTTATTCCAACTTACTAGGAGGTGTCTCACTCCTTAATATTTTAACATTTCAAGAAATCCAGAGAGACGAGCGTAGAGAGCTCCGGGCAGGATTAGTGGTTTTGGGGATTGAAGTTAGTGCCGGTGAGACACTATTATTTTATCTATGTATAGATATGTTTATGTTCCTTGGGTTATATAGGTGGTTTTGGGAGAGAGATACTTTTTGTATTATGATGGTAATAGTACTCTGGTATGTATTGTATATGGGATGTATGCATATTATTCTTTTGCTGTATTATAATATATCTTATAGATAGTTGTACCCGGTAACCCACTTGGGGGTCGGGTGGTTTATATATGGTATCAAAGTTTCATGCATATAAAAAAAAAAGTAGTAAAATTTTTGGGTCGTCACAATTTTGTTCGGTTACTCAGCGCTAGTTTTCAAATTTTGAATTGGGAAAGTGTATAGGTTGGGTTTCTATTAGAATTGGTGTATTCTCAAGAGGGGGTGAATTGGAATTATAAAACTTCTTCCTAGGTTAAACCAAATATCAGTAATACACAACCTAAGGTCTGTCTATGCAATCTCAAATGCACAGATAGATATAATGTGCGGAAATTAAATCATGCATAGCATCCACTATCTATTGAAAATAACATACATGTGTAGTAAATAGATTTTGAAAATATAAAGTGCACACATGATATGTTATTGGGGTTCAACCAATACTGTCTACATCCTCGCCTCAACTCGCAAGTCCGAGGATTACCACTATTGCTCACTTAACGAGTGGAGTGACACCGTTTACAACACCAAGTCAAATTATCATGGCTGAACTCAACCTTTACAGCCAATCCTTACGGGCTGGATTAACACCCCCTCAAGCCACTCCTCGAATACAACAAATAATGAAATTCAAATTTTGTGTACAATAAATGTGTTTCTCCAATAAGCAGATATATACCAGTATAACCAATGCACTTCAGTATAATAAGATCTATAAGCTCAGTGAAGATAATACGCCCACTCTCATGATAATGCAAATATTGCAATCACAGTGTGAAAGTGTATGTGTAGGGATCTTTGAATCAAAATGACAATATCAATCACAACATGCAGTATCAAAGATCTTGAAACACATAATCAAAATCTCGAAAAAGATTTTCGAAAGCCAAGCACACGAGATGTTTTGAAAACAAACTTGTCAAAAATATTTTCTTCAAAATTCAAGACAAGCTCTTGAGTCTTGCAATAAGAATGCAAAGACTCACTAGCTTACGAAAGTTTTCCCACAAATGAATTTATGGATTAAATCTCCAGGGGAAAACTTTTTGCTTACTCCTAATAAAATGAACAATCAATCAAGTATATAAGAGTGTAAGCTTGTTGTAATAGTATAGGATATCTCAAGATACTCTCACCAAAGGAATTTTTGCAAAGGAATGAGAAAGGGTGGAGTACGTAAGCCTGTATGTGAATGAATAGCTAAAGGAATTTTAGAGAGAATTTTTGTTAATCAAGGCTCTAATCCTATGCTTATTTTTCCAAATGAAGGTATATATATAGCCTTTAACAAAAATATAACTGTTTGGACACAAAGGGGATTATTAAAAATATTTAATCAATTTTTAACCTCAATTACCCTTAATTACTCACGGTAAAAAGGTGGTAGCCCGAGAGTTTTGGTCGCCCGGCCCTTAGGGTCGGTCGCCCGAACAAACATAGTCAGAAAAGTTCACTTTCTGACTTCGGGTGCCCGAGTGAAGGTTTGGGGGGCTGGGCCAAGGTGATTTTCCAAACGCCGATACAAAAAACTTACGTCTATTAATAAGACTCTACACGCCAAAGTCCCTCTAGAAGACTAGGACCGATGTCCTGTAGGACCTGAAACAAAGGTTGTAAGATTGGGGTGAGACACTTCTCTGTAAGGTGGAAGATATTACATCAGCATGTGACTACATGAGTTTAGTCCAATTTAAAAACAGTTGCACATTATCACATTCATAGTACAGTACTTTGCAAGATATATAAACATAATATAGCATCATTACAAGTGAGAGTCCACAAGGTTAGGGTAGGGTACAGGCCCATACACTGTACGATTCCCTCCACACAATACTTAACCCTGTGACTTTGCCCATTTTAGTTTTTAAATCATGTATATGAAAATTTAGGACAATGACCAGCTTTGAAACTTTCAATAATATGCCTAATTACCCCGTGGCACGGGTTGTGCACTGATTACTCTGACAGGGCCCTGCTCGTGCAGGCACTTTCAAGCATCACAAATATAGTCCGGCTGCCCCACCTAGTCCATTATTTCAGCAGTGGCCGCATACTCTCCTGCAAACTGACTATCTCAATAACCATATTGATTCACATGTGTGGTTGCACTGTACCTCAATTAGCAATGGAACCGCTCCTCAAGCTACTTAAAGCTTCTAATAACCTAGAGTGTCTTTCAACTCCTTTTGTAACAAGCTATGGTCCCAATCAATCATATATATAATTTACAATAAAACATAACACCGTGTGCAGGTCTAGTAATTTCATATCGTAATCATGCATTCTTTATTTCTATCAGACAGTGGTGTTAACCGGCACAAACGCTCTCGGATCAACCCTTTTTACATATATAGCTCAGTGATTAACTAGCACCTGTTTTCCACATTTTCATATAACAAGATGAAATTTCAATTTTCATAGTTCATTTACCAGTATACAATTCAGTATGTTCCATTTCATATCATATGTCACGCTCGTTTTATCAAAATCCGCTATAAACAGTATATAACTCGAAAAATACCATTTGGACTGCAAACATGGGTATCAAGAAGTTTCCTACTTTAGCCCAAAACTAGTGCAGAATCATTGAATATCATAAGTCAAAATCAATTTGAATAGAAGAGTCAAGATACTCAGGTAGGGAATGAGGTTGTTTCTAGGGAAATTGAAGCACCACTTCCTGAGCATGACACACCACTAGAAGTATCACCTATACTTACCAAGTTTGAGGATGTCATCTCTGAGCCACCTAGCATGAGTTACCTCCCATAAGAGACATTCAACATATCATTAACGTTGTTCCTAGTTCATCTCTACCCAATTTACCACATTTTGGAGTGAACCCGAGAGAACATAAGGAGTTGATGAAACAAGTGAATGAAATGAGGGAACATGACTTTATTTAGGAGAGCATAAGTCCATGTGCCTACCCTATTCTCCTTACTCCCAAGAAAGATGACACTCAAAGCATTAGCATCAATAATACAGCAATCAACAAGATTGTCATCAAGAATAGCAATCAACAACCTTATGAAATCATATGAACTTTGAATAATTTTTTTTATATTTCTTCATAATATGGTCTACTTTCATTACTAGATTCATCAGATGAATCGTCACAAGAATCATTAAATGATTTGGATGAGGAACTTTGTACTTCATCATCGTCCCATGTCATAAGACATCCATTTTCAAGATTCACTCTCTGAACTACTGGGACCTTTATTGCCTTTTTATTTTTCTTCTTGGAATCCTTCTTAAGTTGTGGACAATCTGGTTTTATGTGGCCTACTTTCTTACAATTATAGCATGTAGGAGGTTCATTCATTGTTTTCTTTTTATTGGTTTCTCCTTCTTCAGATTTGGAGTCTCAGAATTTTCTTGTAGATTTGTTCTTCCTTCTAAGGATTTTTGCATGTTTCTTGGTTATGAAAGGTATATCGTTATCATCCATTACCTCTTCATCTTCATCGCTAAAGCTTTCATTTGAGGCTTTAAATGCAATGGATTCATTGACTTTATACTTTCCTCTAGTTCTTTTGTTTATTGTCATCTCATAAGCGAGGAGAGATCCTATTAATTCATCAAGAGAAGTGTTTTTTAGATTTCTTCCTTCCGTAATTACCGTGACCTTAGGTTCCCAAATTGGTGAAAGTCCTCTAAGGATTTTCCGGATCATTTCATATGTTTAGTAGTTTTCTCCTAAGGCATTGAGAGAGCTTATTATGTGGGTGAACCTAATGTACATACTAGTGATTGTCTCATCAGGGTTCATCCTAAAAGCTTCATACTCGCTTATGAGCATGTCGATTTTACAATTTTTAACATCAATTGTTCCTTTATAGGTTACCTTTAATTTATCCCATATTTCTTTGGCTGATTTACAAGTCATGACCCTATTAAATTCATCTATATCAAGAGCACAATATAATACATTCATAGCACTTGAATTTACTTGTAACATCTTATGGTCATTGTCGGTCAACTCTTTTTCTTCTTTAGGTATTTCTTTACCATCCACGATTTTAGTGAGGATAAGATCACCTTGTGTGACAACTTTCCATGCTTTCCAATCCATGTTTTGCAAATATATCCTCATTCGTTGTTTTCAAAAAGTATAGTTGACACCGCAAAAGAAGGGTGGTCTATAAGAGGATTAACCCTTGGCAAAGGGAGATACACCTGGGTGTGTCATAGGGATCCTTATGTATCTTCTAGTTTAAGATTTATTACAACCCCACTCTGATACCAATTGAAAAGTTAGGTGTACTCTAAAGAGTGGGGTGAATTGGGTTTTTAAAATTTTATTTAAAATACCTTTGTTTTACAAGTTCCTTTAGTTAAGAGTTAACCCTTTTTTCAATTTAAGTTAATTTGCAATCACACTCTTCAAACACAACAATTTCACAAGTATAATTGATATTCAATCCAATCAATGAAGTTAGCTTGATATCACAAAAATAGAAAATTCAACCAAACTTTCAAAATTCAAATATCGATATCAAATAAGTATCTTGATTTTAAGTATGTAACCAACCAATATATTAATAAGCTTTGGTATTAACCAATCAACGTACTCCCTTTTGGTTTCCGCAATAATATTGATTAATCAACATACTCCCTTACGGTTTCTACAATTCCCAAAAACAAATTAATATCCAACAATTCAAATAAGCATCCACACAATTTATATGTGTTTTAATTTAAAGAGAATATGGAAGAGAGTAACACCAAGATTTTTACGAGGTTCGGCTATACCCGCCTACGTCCTCGCCTTAGGTACACCATTTGAGAATTCACTATGCTGCTCTCTTAACCAGGTAGAGCAAACCTTTTACACACTTCTTCAAATAGGGTAGAGCCCTCATCTCCAAGCGATACCCCACGCTTGGTAAACCAACGATTCAACAACCTGAACCATAAAAATAACAAGAAACAAGAACAAATTTTTGTGTACAAAGACACTCTTACAATAAAGTTGATTAGTAAAAGTTAGAGCACTAATATACTTCAAATTAAATATCAATAAAGAATGAATTTGAAGCTCAAGAAATTAATTACCGGATTCTTCTTTAGATTGAATGAAACTTAGTAAGAGCATAAGAACTGAGTGGTTGTATCAACAGGAATTTAGTAGAACTTCAGTAAGGATGTGTGAGCAAGAGAGCTTTGAGAATTAGAGACTTTGATTAATGCTAGATTGTAAGTAGTTGTATATGAAAATCCTTTGGTTTTCCATGTATTTATAGAGTTCTAAAAGTAATTTCTTGTTGCCCAAGTTTACTTGGAGTATTTCTCAAGTTTATACAAAGTTTGGAGTCCAAGCAAACATTTTTGAAAACATTCCCATGCTACTATATCTTAAATTTGGAAAGTCACTCGCCTTTCAAAAAGAGGTGTTGTCAACTTCAACCACCCTTTAGTATTTTGGGCATAAATTTCACTATAGAACTCCAATTTAAACTTTCTTAGTATCAACGGAAAGCTAAGAGAAAATCCCACAACTTTTATGTCGGACATATTTTAAGATAAAAGGTTTTGAGTAGAGAAAATTTCTCATCAATTCAAATGTAAAAAAATAATAATGGAATTTGGAAAAATCTGTTTTGGTGCTTTACATTTCAAAAATAATTTTAACCCTTTTGAAATAACTTTTGTCCTCATAAAATTATTTTCCAAGTATTTAAAAATTGGTCTCTAAGTCAATAATCATTCCTAAGAGCTTCAAAGTATCCATATTGATTTTAAATTGAAGTACTTACATAAGAATTTCTTAAGACTTAAACATTTGAAGTGTGAAGTCTTCATGTATGTCTTCCTTTGAGTCCATCTTGATTTTGAGCTTCAACATTCTTTAAGCTTTCATAAGATTTGTCAAACTTTAATCTATTGAGCTTTCTTTTGATCACTTGTTTGGAATGTAGGCTATCAAAGCACTCTTAATCTTGAATTCTAATGCTTAATTCCTAAAACATCATCACTTTAACCAAAACATGTTAAATTCCCTTGATTTGTTATTATCAAAATAAGATTCGTAAGCCTTGTTAAGCCAACAAAGAGATCTTGGATGACAAAACAACGTTCACACAAGTAGAATCATACCAAAAGTTCTTGGTCAAGTGAAGAGGCAACCACTTTCTGAGCAGAGCTGGATTCTTAAGGAAGACCTCCTTCATCTCCATCCAGAGCTGTATTCCTAGTGCTTCACTTTTAATTTTTCGGAGAAGAATTCTTTCGGGCCCGAAAGAGATGATAAGGATCAACATGCCCTGCTTATTTCCTTTGCAGACATGGTGACACGTGGACGGCCTCCTAATGTACACTCCTTTGCTGACATGATGACACATGAACGACCTCCCAATGCCCACTTCGGTTCTTGATTATTTTGTAAGTACACATGGATATCTTGAAGTCCATCTACTTTTGATGGAAGACTTTTTTTATGGAAGACTTTATTATTATTTTGCTTGGATTTTTATTTTCTTGGATATTTTAATTCAAGATTTTTAGATGATTGAAAACCAAGTAAAGTATTGAAGCAAGTTCCACTTCAAGTAAAGTATTGAAGCAATGTAAGTATCAAAACACAACCATTTTAATTTCTACAAATAGTTGGTAGGCAAGTCGAAGACCCCTTCTTTACCTCAAAGCAAGTATAGAAAGTAGCTTCAATCTTGAGTGTATGATTCATTGTCATTCCCACGATGCCTCCATTGAGCAACTACTTGAGTTCATAACTCCTCATCATCAAAGCGTGGCTAGTGATCACATCCAAAAAAAACAGTCGTGGGCAATGTTGTTAAAGTTGGACATACATCACAACTGAGTAATGGTAAAGGAAATTAAATTAAAAACAATAGGAACCAAAGCAAAGTCATTAGATAGTCATCCAAAAAAATAAAATAAATCCCAAAACAATATTCCAATGGGTAAGGTATAATTATCACGAAGAAGTGAAAGCATACCATCGCATTCAAATACGTCTTCCCCTCTTATTGTTGCTAGTAGATCTTCTCCATGTTAGTATAATGAATCATTTAAGAGCCTCTATTTTCTTGATTCTTCACCTTCATATATGACATCAATGGAAGAGTAGCAAGGATGCAGATGGCCAAGGAAAAATACCACCCTTTCGCATCAGAGAGAGAGAGAGAGAGAGAGAGAGAGAGAATCATGGCTAAAGATAATAATGGGGACACACCATTTGGAAGGATTAATGTTGCAACCTCTTATGCTTTTGGAGGATGAAAGATTGGGAGGAGAAGGTGAATTAATGTTGGGATACATATATAAATTGAAGTTACCATTTATATTGATGATCCCTTGGTAGGAAAAAAATATGGGATAACCTTGAACTTTCGGAAATTACAAGGTAATACATTCCAATAGTTTGCAAAGAGTAGAGCGGAGGAGATATAATCACAATAATGATTTGCAAAGAATGGAAGTGAAGAGATATGGGAAAACTTTAAATATCAAATAATGTGTTTATAAGAATATTATTGATATTAAAAAAAAACCCACTAAAATTTGATCTTTATACTTTTACAAGTAGTTTAGCTACATTTTTTGAATCTTCACTCTTCCCTAAGTAATTAATTGTTGGTTTAAGCAAAACACCAGTGGGCCTCCCAATCACTCGTGCAGCCCAGCTAGCCTTTTTTAACCTTTCACTGGCACGTACATGGGCCTCAAACCAAGCTAGGCTGAGTCAGCTATTCCAAAAGTCAACGGCAGTACCGAACTAAGCCCAAACATGACCGGCCCAATAAGTAAACGCTTGGGCCGTCCAACAGCATTTGGATTTGTTTCCCAATTTCTTTTCCTTTTTTTTTTTTTTTTTTCAATTCTAGCACTGCACAATGGAAGCTGTGTGAGCCGACCTCCTCTCTTATCTATATTTGTAATTGTGTGAATTTGAATAAAATGTAATATAAAATTATATTGAATCTTATTGAAACCTGCCCAAATTCAAATTCAAAGTCTGACATCATGCAACTGAAATTTAGGATAAAGATCCTAGCCGACTTGCTCAACCCGACTAAAGTCAACATAAGTTTCGTAGCCCGGAAGGCAATTGAGGAAATACTAACGGAACATAATAAGTACACTTATGTAATGTTTGATAAGATTAATATAAAGTTGCTAAAATGAGTAAAATTTATGCTAATCACATCCTTTAACATTTTCAAATAAATATCCTTGAAAGTGTTAAGAAAGAAATTTAAGTTTAAATGGCTTTCCTTCAACTAAATTACGCCTTTCAAGAACTATATCGTGTCTTTTCAAAGTAAAAATTATTTGTCCATCGAAAGAACGTTATAGAAACACTCTCGAACCAATTTCGTTTTATAAATGTGTGTGGATGATTATGATACATTAACCTAAAAACTCAAGAGTCAAGCATTTATTATGGAGAATCATTTGTATCCAAACCAACATTCAATTTGGTCCAACACACACTAGAATCCAAACATGTCTCAATGATTACGCTTATATGCTCATTTGGTCCCTTGGGCGTCCAAAAGAATTTGATTCTCACTAAATATTTGCTTATGCTTATTTTCAGTGGCCCTCAATTTCTTTTTCCTTATTTTATTTTATTTTATTATGTTTAAAGAACATTTGTACTTATGTGAATTTGAATAAAATGTAGTATAAAATTATTCTCAATTTTGTCAAAACCGATTCAAATCTAAATTTAAGACCCAAAATAATGCAACCTAAGTGTAGGATGAAAATCCTAGTTGACTTGCTCGACCCGTCTAAGTTCAACACAAACTTCGTAACCCTGAAATATAATTGAAGAAATGCTAACTGAACACAATTAGTACACCTGTCCTAATCAAAGAGTGTCAAGATAGATGCTTAGGTTTAAATGACTTCCCTTCTACTTAATCACGTCTTTCAAGAACTATATCGTGTCTTTTCAAAGTAAAAAATACTCACACATCGGAAGAATGTTATCGAAACATTCTCTAACCAATTTTATTTTGCTATAATGAGCGGATGATTATGATGCATTAACCTGAAAATTCAGAGTCAAGCGTGTATTATTGAGAATCATTTCTATCTAAACCAACCTTCAATTTGGTCCAACACACGCTAGGATCCAAACATGTCTCAATTATTGCACCCACATGCTCATTTGGTCCATTAGTAATGTGTAGAAGCCTTATTTGTTTAACTTTTGTTTTGCATTCCATTGGTTCATGATTAACCAACATGGTCCACAGTCCTAATCTATGATAATGGGTAGACCTTTAATTTGTTAGGTGGTTCTTTCAAGTGGCAAACACTTGTTTGGATGGATTCATACCAATGCTATGAACTCCATTATGTATAAAGTCTAAAACCAAATGTGGTTGAATGATTGATTGGCCTGTTAATTCAAGTACAAAATTTTATCCTCCTAGATTTCCAGGATGGAACATTTTGATTTATAACAAATCAACTTTGTTCCTTGTTTTTGTGCTTAAGAAATTCAAAAAAAAAAAAAAATCGAAATTACGCAAGAATAAAAGAAGTGAAGAAGCTTAGTAAGTACTTATAGTACTTATCATTTAAAATAAGTACTTTTACAATTCATAGGCGGGATCAATTTTGTAAATATAAAAAAAATTTAGTAGCTATTTTATAATTCTAAAAAAAATATATTAGAAGATAATCATATGAAAATTATTAATTATTAAACATAATTCAATTTTGGAATGAAGAAAAAGAACCATCTTTTAATTTAAATTAATAGTAAAAATTAAAATAGTAATTTAACTAGTAATATTATTTTAACAGAAATTAATATAATAATCATATGTTATAAATATAAATTAAGCACGAGATTATTGTTAATCAAAAATAATATTATATTGTTTTTATTTAATAAAAATATTTAAGTATTAATTAAAATTTTTAATTTAGTTATTAGTACTATTTTTAGCATAAACTAATATGGTAATCCTATGTTGTAAATATACAGCAGAAAAAGACTATTGTTGATTAATAATAATATTACATTATTTTAGTTAATAGGAAATATTTACTTTTTAATTATAAAATTAATATATTTATCATTTAAATTTCTAATTATAAGAACATTAATATTTATTCAAAATATATTTAAAAATAATTGCTATATTATTTTACTATGTATTATGACATATTAGTTAGGTTGAACGAGAATTATTTATTAATTTAAATTAACATTAAAAAATTTTAAATTTTGAATTTAATTAGTAAAATTATTTTTATCATAAATTAATATGACAATAATATGTTATAAATATACACATTAATAAAGTGATGATTGTTAATTAAAAATATTAATCTTATATTAGTTTTAATAGAAAATATTTTAATTTTAACTATAAATAATTAAAATAGTTATTAATGAAATTAAAAATATTAATATTTTTAATTTAAAATATGTTTAAAAAATAATCATCTTATAATAAAGTAAGTATCAAAATACCACTTATTTTAAACATAACCAAATATCACTTATAACTTTTATCACTTTTCTATTTCAGAACTTACTAAATTCAACATTTTTTTTTTTTTTTAAAAGTACTTCTACATAAGTAATTCTAAACAATCTGTAATCCTTCAAAAACATGATTCCAGATAGAATCAACCACAAGCATTATTATCAACTCTCAAGAAGATGTCAAATTTATACTTTCAAATACAATATAAATTTAAAATTTTTTAAACCCAATTATAGAATTACATTTTCCCCTCATAAATTTAACTCATCCATGCAATCTCTTAAAATTGGATAATCAAGGTTTCCTTTTTTCAATCATTCAAAGACTCCTTGAATTTTGGAAATCTCTCACAATGTGATCACACACGTTCACCCCTTCGGGAAAAAAAAAAAAAAAGACTTTTTTTCCATGGAAACAAACAGAGGGTCCAATCCGCAATCCGAGTGGGAAAAGCTGAACATGAAAGCAAAAAGGGTCAATCAACCACGAATAAAAACAAGGAAGCGACAACAAAAGGCAGCCCAATTAACACCACAAAAATTAATCTTTAAGCAATCCAAATAATCTGTTCATATACTACAATTGCAGTACAATTATGAATCATATTTTGTAAAATTTCAAAGAATTCTACATCCTATTCTAGTTCTTAGACAAATTGTAAAGATCGAACTCTCGAATTGTGGCTAAATTGATTTATTTGATAAACCCAATACAGAAAAATAAAGTGTAGCCCAGATGCCGATATGCAAAGAACAACACATTAGTCCCATATAAGAATTTAATTATACATGAAATAGGATGAAGAAAACAGAGATTGGATAAAAACTTAAATCCGTATACATTGAGACAGCACGTATGTAATATATATACTCATAAACATTATTACAGCATTGTTTGTATAACGAATTATGTTGTTCCTTCAACTACAAAAGAACAGTATTTAATTCATCTACATATAAGAACTCAAGTTAATTAGCATGAGCACAGATATGATCAGAATATCAGAATATCATATCAGATCAGATCAGAGCAGAACAGAGAAGTTACATATAATTAATTAGTAATCTTGATCAGCGTAGAACTCAATGATCTCCTTGAGGTTAAGCTGAAACAGAGACGAACAGTCATTCCGCATCAACCACAGCATGTGCTCGAAAAGAATGGCGTCGACGTCCACGAATATCACCGGCGGCTTCTCGCCGTCGATGGTCACCCTCAACCTCTCCTTGCCCAGCACCGACGTCGTCTCCATCAAGACCCGAAACGGGCTCTCTTCCAGCACAAAAGCTTCCACCTGAAACTCCCTCTTCTCCTTCCCCACCACCACCGTCACCGGACTACTCTCCCACTCCTCCACCCCGTCGCCGAGGAGACGCCGGTAGCCCCGCCGCGACGATCCCGAGGACCACCGTCGCAGTTTCGTAACCGGCAACACCAAGCAATCCATCAAGAGTTCAAGAACCAAGACCCAAAAAATTAAAAACGCCCGAGAACGAAGGAGGAAGTTCAAGCAGATTTAATGTTCATGATAAGTGATATAAATGTAAAAGGAAAGGGGGGAGCGGGGAAGGCTATATATAGAAGATTTTGTATATGTGGGTTTCTTAATTTGTTGTTGGACTAAGTGTGTGATATATATATATATATATATATATATATATATATATATATAGAGAGAGAGAGAGAGAGAGAGATTGCTTGTATGGAAATGAAAGTGAAGGATTTTGATGGGGAAAGGTTTGATTGACTTGGTTCTGAACATCCTGTGGTTGAATGGGCCAGGCAACGGCTAATTGGACTATTTCATATATGCCCCAATTTTGTAAGCCAAAAACCCAAAAAAAAAAAAAAAAAAGGTTACTTTAATTTCTTTTCTTTTTTTTCAGTATAACACTGCATCTTAATTTTTTTATGATTATAAAAAATGACAAAATACATTGACCTCTCCTGATATTTCAAGAATTTCAGAGACTTCCTTTGCGATTTGTCAAAATTATACAAATTTCTCTTTATGTTTAACAAAAAGACAAATCTTTTGAGAATATACTTGTGCCTCTTTCATAAATCTTATGAAAAGTCATTAAAGTTTTTGAAACTTCAATTCAAGTTCTTGTTTTTTTGACAAATTTCAGAGGAAGTGTCTTTTGCTCTAAAAACTAATTAATTATAGAATAAAAAATTAGGTAGGAGAGGGCTGATATGTAGATAACAAATTTTTATTTATTTTTTAATTTTTGGGATATTTTAATAGAGACTTTTTATCAAATCAAAATTTATAATGGAGCCAGCAACTATGAATTTAGTGTGTATTTAGAGAAGATAAGTTTGGATAAGGTCTATAAATTATATTGCTATAAAGTAAATGCAAGGTTGGACAGGGTAAGAATGGGTTTTTAAACCTATATAATAATTCTCTCTTCCTCCCATGGGCCATGTCCACTTGCCAACTCAAATTGACATATTTTGTTGAAAGAAAAAGTCTTATTTTGTGGGATACGAAATATGGAATGCAATAAATATTATAAAAAGAAGTGTTATTGACACTTCACTATTTTTTTCTCACACTTGAAGAATTTTTATTATTATTTTTTTTTGGGTACTTGTAAAGTTGTCGTTAAAATAAAAGTGGAATGAAGGTTAGGGCAGCATCTTTTTTATTATAATTAATTCGGTTCATTTATATGCTAAAATATGACTAGTAAAATAAACTCCCCCCTCAAAATAAGATAAAAAAAAATAGGGATAAAAATATAAATAAATAGGATTTTCTAATGAAATAATGCAAAATGTATGAATTTAAGTTATGTTTAGAATCATAAATTTTAAACTTTTAAACATACTTTTGTGGTGAGGCAAAAAATAAGTTGGTGTTCCAATTATAACTCCTCTCAACCTAATTGTTGCCTATTCCATACTAACAAACTATTTGGAAGGTAACACACAACTCTTACAAAAGAGAATTAGAGGGATAATTAATTGGAGCATGAATCTGAAAAGTCCTCTAATCATTAACTCAGTATGGTATTTCAAGAAAGCGTAAAGGGGTTTTGACACAAAAAGTATCTTTCCTTTTTGTTCTTCCTTTGTTTTTTTTTAGGATGTCATGTTCCATCATCTTATATTAAGATTGCTCGAAATTAACTTATTGCTAAATAAAGAATTCTCCCATTGAATTTATGACAACATTAGCAATTTTTTTTTACCACAGATGAATATATTCCTCTCTGTGTACTCTTTATCTCTATTTCTTTCTTCTTTTATTCTTACTCTCGCTTTCTAAACCCTTAACTTTTTTTTATTGGATGGCTTAAGATTGCTTACGATGACCGACTTTTTCATTTCTCTTTTCGAAGAGATCGTTAAATATTTTAGTAAAGTTCAAAGAATTAAGAAAATCTTCTCAATTTTTTAAGTTTACTATGCAAATTATTTAACTATATTAGCCAATACTCAATTCTTCATAAACTTTTCAAGTAACCCATTTGACCCCTTCGTCATTCTATGTCATGTTTATGAGGATCCAAGGCTAGAGGGGAAAATAAAGAATAATTGCAGACAAAATAGCCGTTGGGGAGAGTGAGATGGTGAACGGGAGGAGTATGCATTCAAAACTTGTAGAGCCACGCGGATGTGTAGGCAAGTGGGCGCGTGAATTTAAAGGGAATGAACCGGACCCTGAACCGGTGCGCCTCCACCAACACCGTACTTCAAAAGTAATGACTTAAAACTGAGTTACGGGGCGGGTACGCATGGTAGCTCCGTAGGCGGTTGAGCTGTTGCTTTTGGTCACACTTGATTTGATGGCGCGTGCCATTTATTGCCACTGCGCTGTCCTCCATCATTCCAAATTTCCTATAATAAATAGTTTCCAATTTTTGAATTTACCCTCCTTCGGTAATTTAGATTTTGAATTTTAAATTAAATTCATGTTATTTTATATAACGTATAACTTAATGTTATATTATTTTTATTTAAATTTAAATAACTTAAATTTTAATTTTAAAGTCTATATTCTTAAATTTAGCTTTAGAATTAAATATTTTCTTATTAAAGATTTTGAATTTAAATCAATCATATTAAAGTATGCATTTATTGCACACATTTTTCATATATACAACAATAACAAAACTAAGCCTTAATCCCACTAAGTGGGGTCGGTTTTATGAATCATTTTCCGTCAATTTATGCAATCATGGACCATTTCTTTTGATAGATTCAAAGATATTAACTCCTTACTCGCTATTTCCTCCCAAGTTATTTTAGGTCTACCCCTACCCTTTCTACTGCCTCCCACAGTAACTAAGTCACTCTTCCTCACAGGTGCACTATAAGGCCTACGTTGCAAGTGTCCATACCATCTGAATTGTCCTTCCCTTATCTTATCTTCTATAGGAGCTATACCTAACTTACCACGAATATGTTCATTCCTTAATTTATCTTTCAATGTTATACCACTCATCTATCTAAGCATCCTCATCTCAACAACTTTTACTTTGTGGATATTATGTTTTTTCGTCGCCCAACATTCTGATCCATATAGCATAGCTAGTCTTATAACTGTCCTATAAAACTTCCCTTTCAATTTTAAGGATATTCTACGATCACATAGAACACTTGAAGAGCTTCTCCATTTTACCCAACCTGCTTTAACTCTATGCATTACATCATCTTCAATTTCTCCTTCAGCTTGCATAATAGATTCAAGGTATCGAAATCTACAAGTGATATTTATTTCTTGATCATCAAGTTTAACTTTGTCTCCAATATTCCTCCTATCATTACTAAAATTACATTTCATATATTCTGTTTTATTTCTACTTATCTTAAAGCTTCTAGATTCCAAAGCTTCTCTCCATAATTCTAACTCAGCCTCTACTCCATCCCTAGTTTCGTCAATTAATATAATACATCTGCAAACAACATACACCATGGAACCTCCTTTTGAATACTCTTAGTCAATTGGTCCATCACTAAAGCAAAAAGATAAGGACTCAAAACAAATCCTTGATATACACCTATGGTAATTGGAAATTCTCTAGTTTCTCCATCTATAGCCTTTACACTAGTCATTACTCCATCGTACACATCCTTAATGACATCGGTATACCTACAACATACACCCTTTTTTTCTAAAACCCACCATAGAACTTCCCTAAGTATCCTATCATATGTTTTCTCAAGGTCAATAAATATCATATGCAAGTCCCTCTTCTTTTCCCTAAATTTTTCCATTAATCTTCTTAAAGATAAATAGCTTCTGTGGTAAATCTACCATGTATAAAACCAAATTGATTTTCTGAGATCTTCGTTTCTAACCTTAATCTTTGTTCAACTACTCTTTCCCATAGTTTTATTGTATGACTCATAAGTTTAATTCTACGATAGTTATTATAATTTTGAATATCTTCTTTATTTTTGTATATAGGTATTAAAGTGCTTTTCCTCCATTCATCTGACATTTTCTTAGTTTTTACAATTGTATTAAATAAATTAGTTAATCATATAATTTCGTTATCACCCAAGCATTTCCAAACTTCAATTGGGATGTTATCTGGTCCCATAGCTTTCCCATTTTTCATCTTTTTTAGTGCAAACTTAACTTCGTTAACTCTAATTTTTCGAATAAATCTTATATTTTTAGTTTTTTCCTCATTTGACAATTCTAAATTTAAGCCTTCTATTTGGTTTTCGTTAAACAACTTATTAAAGTAACTTTGCCATCTTTCTTTAATATCTTCGTCCTTAACCAAGACAATATCATCCTCACTTTTTATACATTTTACATTTCATAAGTCCTTATTTTTCCTTTCTCTAACTTTAGCAAGTTTAAATATATCTCTTTCCCCTTCTTTTGTACCTAATCTATCATACAAATTATTAAATGATCTATATTTAGCTTCACTAATGGCCCTTTTTGCATCTTTTCTTGCCTCCTTATATTTTTCAAAGCTATCGCTATTTCTACATTTTTACCACGTCTTAAACTTATTTTTATTACAGTGGTCCACACAATTTAAAATATGTATTTATTTATTTTATTAAAAAAATGCATTCATTAAATACATTAATTGATAAATAGATTAATTATATTTTTGTTTAAAAGATATCCTAAATCGGTCAATTTAATTATATTCTCTTCATTAAAAATAGTATTCAATTTAAGGTACATGTTATTACTTGATAGCATGATAAAACTTATTTTTTCAATCGTGCTACTAGCATTTCCTCCAACTTTAAAAAGATGCATTCCAAATTTGACGTATTACTTTTTTAAGCCACACACATCAGCCTTGAATGATAATTGCGCAAAGAAAACAAATAAAAAGTAATAAAAATTGAGTGTACAAATTTAATAAAATAATAATAATAACAAGTTATAAATATTCAAACTATTTTTGTTATGTTTTAAATTACATATTTTATAATAATACATAAAATATACACATTAAGTGCCTAATAGATTAAATAGTAAAAAATCATTGGTCATTTATGTTATGAAAAAAAAAATGGAGGGCAACCGGGTGCACAAAACTCTCACGTATGCGGGGTCCAAGAAAGGGGTGGACCACAATGGATCTATATTACGTAGTCTTAACTTACATTTTTGTAAGAGACTGTTTTTATGCATCGAACCCGTGACCTCCACGGTCACACTTCGATAATCTTACTAAAATTGCCTGTATGAGTTGACTAGGTCCATTGACTAGTTATTATCTTTCGATCTAATTTTAGTAATTCCAACTTTATAGGTGTGTGTGGATTTATGATAGAATTTGCAATTTGGTTGTTTTTTTTAAGCATATAAACATATGTGTAAAAGAAAATATTATAATTAAACTATGCAACAAAATAATTTATAATTTTTTCCTTGAAAATGATCTTAAAGATAGCCTTAATAACTAGGCTCCACACTTGAATATGATTTACTTTTTCTCCAATTAAATCATTTATTTGGCAATTATTTAAGTGAGTTATATAACGAAGTGTCAACCTATAAAATAGTGTATTTGGCAATTGCATTGACTCATCTTTAGCATGTTTTAGATCTCTCAAGGGCAATCTCTCTTGTTTACATGTTTAGGCTCTCAATCTCATCTCAATCCCACCTCACTTGGTATCACAAGTCAAACTTGCTTGGGACACTGTATTTACTTGTGACTGTTTGTCTTTTGTACATATGATAGAAAACCATGATGTAAATAGTAATGTAGTGTTTGGTTTTTGAGTAAGAAAATGCCCTAATGTAGAATGGGTATATGACTTGTAATGCCCCAACCTGGGTCTACCAAGGAGCACTGCGTTTCTCCTCCTCCACCTGGACCATACAACAAAGGGCAGGCCTTATCAGACTAATGACTAACCCCACAGATCAATATGTATCATTTTCAGTGTGTTTTGTCCTCACTCACACACTTCCTAAGAAAACTTCCCAGAAGATCACCCATCCCAAGATTACTCCAAGACAAGCAAGCTTAACAGTGAAGTTCTTATGGGAGGCTTTCGAAAAGAAATGTGCACTTTGTTGATATGGATAGTAATATCTAATCCTTTTTAAATCTTTCTTCCACAGGGTATCACATTTTCCCCCACTTATAGGACGCAATATCCTCGTTGCGAACCCACATTTACAAATTCAAGCGATGTGAATCTCATCATATTTTCGGTTAGGTAATTGCTCTAATACCATTTGTAACGCTCCAACCTGGGTCTGTTAGGGAGTGCTATGTCTCTCCTCCTCCACCTGGACCAGACAACAAGGGGTGAGCCTTATCGGACTAATGACTGGCCCCATAAACCAACACGTATCATTTTCAGTGTGTTTTGTCCTCTATCACACACTTTCTAAGAAAACTTTCAAGAAAGTCACCCATCCCAAGATTACTCCAAGCCAAACACGCTTAACCGTGGAGTTCTTATGGGAAGGTTTCCGAAAAGAAAGGTGCACCTTGTTTATATGGGTAGTAACATCTAATCCTTTTAAGTCTTTCTTTCACGAGGTTTCGCATTCTCTCCCACTTACAGAACGCAATGTTCTCGTTGCGAACCCATATTTCCAAACTCAGGCGATGTGAATCTCATCACACTTTTGGTTGAGTAATTGCTCTGATACCATTTTGTAACGCCCTAACCTGGGTTTGCCAGGGAGTACTGCGTCTCTCATCCTCCACTTGGACCATACAATAGGAGGGCGGGCCTTATCGGACTAATAACTGGCCCCACAGACCAACACGTATCATTTTCAATGTATTTTGTCCCCACTCACACACTTCCTGAGAAAACTTCCTAGAAAGTCACCCATCTCAAGATTACTCCAAGCCAAGCACGTTTAACTAGGGAATTCTTGGGAAGACTCCCGCAAAGAAAGGTGCACTTTATTGATATGTGTAGTAACATCTAATCCTTTTAAACCTTTCTTCCACGAGGTATTACATGACTTCTCAATTAGTTTGATGTTTCTTAAAGACAAAGTTAGAATAGTATAGAAAATTCTTTAGGGGACGGTGATAGTTCATCAATCATCGTAAAACTCACGAACTTTTGTACATGTATTTGACCTAATTGCCTATGACACTAAAAACATGTTGTCTACAGAGATGTTAAAAATGAATTGTATTTCTTTACAATTTATAACGCTTGACTCTTGTTTGCTTTCATACTTGTTAATGCTTCCTTCAACATTATATTAGTGGTAGAGAATTTGCTCATGTAGTGAAATTGCAATACATTTTAAGTTAAGTAGTTAAGTAAGAGTAATATAACTAGTATCTCACCACCTTCACAAGGTGAGAAGTGTTCTAATTGTGAACCTCGAGCATGCACTCATATTTTCATATATTTATATGAAAATATAAGAGTTTAAATTAAAAAAAAAAACTATTACAATCCTTGGTTGATATAATCCATTTATTATATTCAAAGTCTCAAATTACATCCAAATTGCAATGTGTGTTTGTGTGTCTAAAAGGAAGTACAAATGAATAAAAAAATAAACTTGCTTTAGTCTTCTACAAATTCCCTAAATTGAATCTCTCTCTCTCTCTCTCTCTCTCTCTGAGGCAATCCTTATCATTGGACAAGACTACCCCCATGGACTGAACAA
Source organism: Malania oleifera (assembly GCF_029873635.1). NCBI lineage: Eukaryota > Viridiplantae > Streptophyta > Magnoliopsida > Santalales > Ximeniaceae > Malania > Malania oleifera. The sequence goes on along the minus strand of NC_080425.1, from coordinate 8,866,514 downwards.
GAATCACACACAAAAAAGGGCAAGGATGGAAATTTAGAAAGTCAACATGCATGTTGGTATGTTAAAGTGGTAAGCGTGACAAAATGAAAATTCAAAAAGGATTGCAAGGATTGAATAAATAAATTCATGAAAAATGCTTAGTACTGTGGGTCTAGCCCCACATTACTGTAACTAGTGAGGACCTGCTAAATCACATTACTGTAACTAGTGAGAACCCGCTACATAGACCCGTGTCATTGCAGGTCTTGTAATATATAACATAACTCTAAGTTCGTAAAATGTTAAGTTAATTAATGTTACTTGCTCTTCTTATACGTTTATTAGAAAAAACAAGATTGAATTTATGTATGAAATTCAAAGCATGATAATTAGTTATATATTGTCGAAATCCAACTAGTGCTTGTTCTGACAATAAATTTGATTGAAACTTGAATGATGCATGAACGAGAATTTTGACAATGCATAAAATCAAAAAATGAAATCACAACATGTTAAATTTATACTAATTAAAAAGGGGACAATACATATTTTGTGCAAGCATGATAAATTATTGTTTGATTCATAAATATTATGTATTATGTGTATTATTTCAAAATAAGTGATATGGTTATCTATGTGCACATACAAAAATGAAAAACCATTTTAATTGAATATGTATGATTATTAATTTATTATACTCTTAAATTTATTATTCATTTTTTTAATTTGTGATATTTATTCTATTGTGCAGCAATTAATATCAGCACATACCTATGATAACTATTTCACGTGAATATACAAAATTCTGAATTCAATTTTTTTCCAACCTTTTATATAAATTTTAAAAATTAAAATAAGGTAACAAATTTATAATTTGTAAATATTAAAAATAAAAAATTATTTTTAAAGGTAAATAGTGTCAGATTTTTATTATTATTATTATTATTATCATTCATCTTTTATACAAACATGATAAAAATAAAAGGCTAATTAATTACTTTATAATTTTTTAAAAAATAAAATAAAAAATATTTTTCCTACGGCTAAACAGTTCTTAATATTTTTTCAGAAAGATTATCTCCCCAAGTCCAAGCCGCCCGACCCGTATTTTTCCTTACATGTCCTCCCTTTGTCCAAGTCGTCCGATCCGACCCGCCGTAAAGCAGCGTAGGTTCCGTGGGTGCGGACTGCAGACGAAATGCCAACTCAACGCGGTTTTTATTTGGGTTGACGACGCGGCAAAACAGTTCGCAGTACGTCGGTGACGGCGACGGTGACGGTGGGTTGAAAATCGGCAACCTCGATTCTCAATTTTCCGCCGGCCATTGTTTGCTCTACAGTTGGCATTTGCGCCATTACAAATATCTGTACAAAATAATTCTTATTTTTCGTTTTAATTTTTCAAAGAATTAGAAAAAGTTAAATAATTTTCCAATTTTACAATAATCGTATAAAATAAATAAAAAATATTTAAAAGTTTTGTCATTATTTGCTTGTGGAAAAATTTAATTTTTTATTTTTTATTTTTTAAATAATTACAAAAAATGTCACCTTGGTTTTAAATTTTTTTTAAATTTATATAAAAAAGTTAAAAATTATTTTTATCACTTTTAAAATTTCTGACTTCTTATTTTGTGTATGGGAGCTTGGAATTTGTTTCTTACACTTTAAATCCAAACCCTAAAATCCATGATCTTAAATACTTGCTTATGTAAGTTTTTAAAAAATACAAAATAAGTTCCTTTTTTGTAACCATTTTGAAGCTTAAAAATAAAAATTATTTTATACAACTAAATAAACTCTTGGCAGACTTTTCAGACATATCTATATAACTAGTCTTGATGACTCTGACCCCTTCCATCAACTCTTTCCTCTCTTGGGCAAATAAGAGAATAGAGAATTTTGTTTCAAGAAAACTAGATAGAGTTTCGATATGATACCATATTATCCGTCAATAATTTCCAGGTTTGGATGTTAAATCTTTTCCTCCCAAATCTCTCATCGGCCTATCATTTTACTCATAACTCTAAGAAGTTGCACAAATGTATGCCTTCTTTTAGGTTTCTTAATTATTGGGTATAACATTATCAATTTATACATTTAGTAGCTAACTCTTGCAACATCATTGTAAATGACTCTCCAATGTATTCCCTATGTCAAACTTAAAATCCTTAAAAAGTAATTTAAGGACTTTTCATACTGTTGAGAATTTCACTTGTGAGTTTGTCCCACATTAAAAAATTAAAGTGGATGATGGATGCTTATATACATGGTTGGGCCCAAGACCCAATAGGCTCAAACTTTTAGATCAAGTTAGTGTTCACTCATGTGTATCAAACCCACCCACGGGCTCCTCCGATCCTAACACATACAATACACTTTCTTAATATAAGTAACAAAGTAATGCCAGAGAAGCTCTTCCCCAAGCTCGATTTCTAGCTAGAACTATCAATCCTCAAGTCGTGAATTAAAAAACAAAAGTTTATCTCAATTTGCAGGCAATTGAGGAGATCATGCTACCACCAAAGTTAGGGAATCTTAGTTGTAATTGGGTGATAAGAGCAATAGATTATTCTACATTATTGCTAATGAGAAGGACGTCGACTCCCAAAAAAGATACGACCTAAACTTGAAACGGATGATAGTATTTCAGTTGATTTCTAAACTTCTATAAACAAATAATGGAGAAAAGAAATGATGAGCTCAAGTCATGTAAAAGGTAATATCTCAAAATGATCATGAACTTTGAATGGAACTGAAAATATAAAAATATATTAGGGAAACCATTGGATGTGTTGTAGCTGGAGCCAGAAGACAGCTAGAGCTGGAGCTGAGTTGGAGACGCAGTCCATTCATGGAGCTGAGTTGGAAAATGCGGTGCATTTATCTCCATTTTATCTCTCCATTGTAACTTCCCATGTTTTGATTGATTATGTATTAATTGTGTTTTAAATTTTAGCTCTGTAAATAGAGAACTGAAAAATGTAATAACAACAATGAGAAGCTCAAAGAGCAGAGAGGAGAAAGAGAGGGAGAGAGAGTATGTGAGAATTGTAATTTTCCAGCGAAATAGTGAATATTTGGTGTGTGCTCCATGGACGTAGGTCGATATTGACCGAACCACGTTAAATTTCTGGTGTCACTTTGATCTGGTTGCTCACATGTTCCTAACAAATGGTATCAGAGCTTTGTCTCGTTTCCCGGCCCGTGCCTCGTCAGAGCAGGATGCTTCGCCACGCGCCGATCACGCTCCAATGACCAGCTCCTCACGCGCTGCATGCGTTGCACGCGTCTTCCTCACCCGGATCTCTTCAACCTGACCTGGTTCACACCCCAACCAGACCCGACATATCACTTAGACTCGAATCAACCTGAGAAGCAGATCCGACCCGCTGATATAGAACTGGCCACGTCAGCATCGCTGAGTCAGCAAAGCGCCACGTCAGCGGGTGGGCGCCACGTCAGCAGGCGTGCCACGTCACCAGGAGCCACGCCAGTAGGTGGCCCCACCCTTGCCACACCAGCTGCCACGTCATCAGTGGGCCAACATTGCCACGCCAGCAGGTGCCACGTCAGCCTTGCCATGTTAGCAGAGTTGGTCAAGTTTGACCAAACTTTGACTGAGCTTTTTGGAGTCGTTTTGGATTTGTTTTTCGAGCAACTTAAACCATTTTTAGGGTTTTTGATCGTTCCGAATCTAACCGTGCTATCCATTTGAGCTAATTCCATCTCTAGATTAGCAAATCGAGATGTCGAATGAAAAGAGCTCAAAAATCAAAATGTTCAATGGGAACAATTTCGGTTTCTGGAAGATGCAGATAGAAGATTATTTGTTTAGAAAGGAATTACACTTACCGTTGAAGGGTAAGCCAGCATCCATGAATAAGGACGAGTGGGAGTTGCTTGATCGAAAAGCCCTCGGAGCCATCAGAATGACGTTTTCGAAATCTATGGCGTTCAATATCAAGCATATAACATCCACCAAGTCTCTAATGGATGCGCTCTCTAATATGTACGAGCAGCCTTCAACTGCAAATAAGGTACATCTCATGAAAAGACTATTTACGATGAGCATGTCTGCAGGTGAAAGTTTCAGCAGGCATTTAAATAACTTTAATGAGTTATCTGATCAACTTGCCTCAGTCGGGATAACGTTTGATAATGAGATTTGGGTCCTACTGATTTTCAGTCAGTTTCTTGAAAGTTGGAATGGTTTCGTTACTGTCATCAGTAGCTCCGCAAGAAAATCGAAGCTTGTATACGATGAAGTCTAACGCATGATTTTGACGGAGGAAATAAGAATGCAGTCGAACCATGGCTCCACTTCAAGTTCAACCTTGAACATGGAGAGTTGAGACAGAGGAAACAGGCATGGACGATCAAACAACCACGACAGATCTAGGCCCAGGCGATCTAAATCCAGAAATCCTAAAGGTACGCAGGACACAGGTTCCCAGAGCACAAAAGTTATTAAGTGCTGAAACTGTGGAAAAATTGGTCGTTACAAGAACCGGTGTAGAAGTCAGAAGAAAGAATATGAGACGAGAGCAAAGACAAAAGAAAATATTGCTTTAAAAAATGATGAGATGTTGATCTTCTCTTTGGAGAGCAAGTAGGAGTCTTGGGTGTTAGACTCTGGAGCTTCATTCCATGCCACTTGCAGTAGAGATTTCCTGGAGGAGTATACATTAGGTAATTTCAGTAAAGTTTATCTGGGCAATGATCAACCGTGCGATATTGCCGGTAAGGGGATAGTAAAGATCATAATGAATGGGTCAGTATGAAAACTGAGAGACCTGAGGACGAATTTGATCTCTGTCAGTCAATTGGAAGATGAAGGCTATAACATATATTTCATAGGTGATGAATGGAAGATTTCGAAGGATGCATTGACAATTGCTCGAGGTAAGAAAAGTAGTACTTTTATGTAACTCCTGATACATGTATGTCTATTACAGTTGCTACAGGAAATGACGATAGCAACTCATGGCATCAAAATCTCGGACACCTGAGTGAGAAGGGACTCAAGGTAATGCACTCAAAGGGTAAGTTGAGTGATTTACATTCGGTGCAGATTGACACATGTGAGGATTGTATATTAAGGAAATAGAATAGAGTCAGTTTCCAAAAAAATATCAGTACCCTGAAGAAATAGAGACTTGAGCTAGTCCATTCAAATGTACGGGGACCAACAATCATTTCGCCTATAGGAGGAAAGCATTACTTCGTCATGTTTATCGATGATTATTCACGGAAGGTATGAGTTTACTTCTTGAAATATAAATCTGATGTTTTTTATGCTTTTAAAATTTAGAAATCGATGGTAGAAAACGAAACTGGTTTGAAAATCAAAAAGTTGAGAACAAATAACGATGGAGAGTATGTTGACACCGAGTTCAAGAAATTTTGCTATGAGCATAGTATCAGAATGGAAAGAATTGTGCCAGGTACGCCTCAACACAACGGCGTAGTATAGTGGATGAACAGAACGTTGACAGAGAAATCCAGAAGCATGCATATGCAGTCAGGTCTGCCAAAGATGTTTTGGGCAGAAGCAGTCAACACAGCAGCTTATTTGATAAATAGAAGTCTTTCAGTACCATTGTACTATAGTCTACCTGAAGAAGTTTGGAGTAACAAAGAGGTAAGACTTTCACATTTGAAATTTTTTGGTTGTGTTGTATATGTACATGATCATGTCAGGAATAAACTAGATCTGAAATCCCGAAAATGCACTTTCATCGGTTATGGTGGAGATGAATTTGGATATCGCATTTGGGATGATGAAAACAAAAAGGTGATTAGAAGTAGAGATGTGATTTTTGATGAAAAGATGATGTACAAGGATAGACACACAAAAGAGTCTACAGAGTCTGAAACAACCTTTGTAGATGTGGATGATGTTTTAGAAGGTGTAAGGATACATCAGCAGAACACAGAGAATCCTCAGCAGACTACTGAGATTCCTCAGGCAAAGGAACATATGGAGCAGATTGTTGCACCACCACCTCCTACTCCAGCACCAGAGCTTAGGAGATCTTCTCGACAACACGTACCAAACAGGAGGTATGTGAACCATCTACTTCTTACAGATGGAGGAGAACCTGAATGCTATGTTAAAGCATGTCAGGCAGGAGATGCAAGCAAGTGGGAGCTTGCAATAAAAGACGAGATGAAGTCTCTTAACTCCAACAAAACATGGGAACTAGTTAAGTTGCCCAATGGTAAGAAGACTCTTCACAACAAATGGGTTTATAGAATCAAAGAGGAACATGACGGCTCTAGGAGGTACAAGGCTCAGTTGGTAGTTAAAGGCTTCGAGCAGAAGGAAGGAATTAACTACACCGACATTTTTGCACCAGTTGTGACTGACAACCATCAGATCTGTTATGAGTATTGTTGCCTCAGAGGGTTTACATCTTGAACAGTTAAACGTAAAGACGGCATTTCTTCACGGTGATCTTGATGAGGAAATCTATATGCAACAGTTAGAAGGTTTCTCAGAAAAAGGTAAAGAGAATCTTGTATGCAAATTGAAAAAGAGTTTGTATGGTCTCAAACAAGCTCCTAGACAGTGGTACAAGAAATTCGACAACTGTATGCAGAGGATTTCAAAAATGCAATGCCGACCACTATTGCTACTTCAAAAGGTATCGTGCTAGCTATATTATTCTATTGTTATATGTTCATGATATGCTAGTCACAAGATCAGATATAGGAGAGATCAAGAAATTGAAGAAGCAACTGTCAGAGGAATTTGATATGAAAGACTTAGGTCCTGCAAAACAGATTCTTGGGATGCGGATCTCTAAAGATAAGCAACAAGGCACATTGCAGTTATCTCAGTCAGAGTACATCAGTCGTGTTTTACAAAGGTTCAACATGAGCAACACCAAGGCTGTAAATACACCATTGGCAGGTCATTTTCGTCTCTCAAAGGATCAGTCTCCCTAGACAGATGAAAAGAAAGACTTTATGGCTAAGGTACCATATGCCTCAGCTGTTGGAAGTCTAATGTATGCTATGGTTGGTACCAAACCAGATATTGGCCAAACAGTGAAATGGATTTTGAGATATCTTTGTGGCACTATTGATAAGTGCCTATGTGTCGGAAAAAGTGATCTGAAAATTCGAGGATTTGTAGACGCTGAATTTGCTGGTGAGATTGATCATCACAGAAGCACCACCAGGTACATATTCACTGTTGGCTCAACAGCTGTTAGTTGGATGTCACAGATACAGAAGATTGTTATTTTATCCACTACAGAAGTTGAATATGTGGCAGTGACAGAAGCCAATAAAGAGATGATTTGGCTTCAGGGTTTGTTAACGGAGCTTGGATTAAAGCAGGAGAGGGATGTTTTGTATAGTGACAGTCAGAGTGCGATACATCTGGCAAAGAACTCAGCATTTCATTCCAGAACTAAACATATTGGATTGCGTTACCACTTCGTCAGATCTCTGATAGAGGATGGTGTGTTGATACTTGAAAAAATCCAAGGTAGCAGAAATCTGGCAGATATGTTAACTAAGGTGGTGACTACAGAAAAGCTGAAGTTATGTTCAACTTCAGTTGGTCTTCATGCCTGAAGACATATTTTGAGCACATCATTTATTCATGATACTGATTGAGCAGGCGTCTCTGTCTCCAAGTGGGAGATTATTGTAGCTAGAGCCAGAAGACAGCCAGAGCTGGAGCTGAGTTGGAGACGCGCTCCATTCATGGAGCTGAGTTGGAAAACGCGGTGCATTTATCTCCATTTTATATCTCCATTGTAACTTCCCATGTTTTGATTGATTATGTATTAATTGTGTTTTAAATTTTAGCTCTATAAATAGAGAACTGAGAAATGTAATAACAACAGTGAGAAGCTTAGAGAGCAGAGAGGAGGAAGAGGAGGAAGAGAGGGAGAGAGAGAGAGAGAGAGTGTGAGAATTGTCGTCGTCGTCGCCCTTCGCCACACACTGCACAGCCAACAGCCTTCGCCCTCACCAACTCTGGCGGCACCCATCGGATTTGAGCTTAAGCTCCTCTGCGGAGAAACGACGATTGAAGTCATTAGGGAATCTAGTTAAAAAAACCCTAACTTTCCAGCCCTCTTTCTCCCTCACGACCTCCACGCCCATCCATCTCCCTCATTCTCCCATCTCCCTCATTCTCCCATATCACCACCAACAGCCACCGCCTGCAGCATAGCCCTCTGCTACACCTTCAGCAAATTCATCCACTCACTCGACGAACCAGAAAATCTAGCCACACACCAAACAGTCCAGGCATCACCCTTGGCATCGCCTCATCTCCTCTATCGTCATACCAGCCCCGGCGTCTTGTCTCTTTGCTGCAACAGAGAGTTGTCGTAGTTCCTCGCACGGCCATCTTGCACCCCTCCAATAACTGCTGTCGCAGCATCAACCTCCACCCCTCACGGCCTTCTTCTCCCATGCCCAACCTCACCAGCTTCTACCACGACTTGTCCAACTTACTTTCTTTCAAAATTAAGAAAGTAAGATTGGTTGGTATTTGTTGGAGATGCACGAGGGGTAGCACAAAACAACGATTTGTGACAAAACTGCGAGTCGTTGTCGTCGAGGACAAATCACGGAAACTGCACGCCATCGCTGCTCAGGGAGTCGCTAAATAATGCAGGTCAATCTCTTTTCCATTTAAAAAAGTTTAAATTTAATTTCAATATATTGCAATCCAGTGTTGTCCCCCGCCAATGGCCGCACTGTCGGCGGGGAATGTCGTCCAAGCTAGTCTCGGGGTGCAGTCGTATGCGCAAGTTGTGAGTAAAAAAGTGGAGATGCATGCGTTCAAAATTCCTATGAGATTGCCCGTTAATATCAATGGGGAATTGGGATTTATTTTCTCAGAAGTAGAGATGGTTAAGGTTGAGGAAGAATTTCGTTTTGCATTAGTAATGAATTTTTTTAGGAATCGACCATCTATTGATAAAATTCGGTTATCGATTGTGAAAACATGGGGTTTGACAAAAATTCCAACAATAAGTGTTATAGATGATTATCACCTGTTAATTCACATGAAAAATGAACGTGACTTTCTACATGGTTGGGCAAGGGAAGGTAGAACTATGGGAGGTAATTTTTTTCAGTTGTTTAAGTGGACGAAGGATTTTGATATCAAAAAAGAATCACCATTGGCTTCTCAATGGATTTTCTTACCAAGGTTACCAATGCATCTTTACCGAACGAATTTTCTTCAAATAATAGCGACTCATTTTGGTCATTATCTTGGAACTGATAATGCAACAATCAACCATATGAGAGCATCGGAGGCACGTATTTGCATGGAAGTTGACCTAACAATGGAGCCGGTAAAGGGATTTCCTCTTGTTTTATCTCCGAAACAATGTATTTGGCAAGAGGCCATATAAGAAAAAATGAGTTTTTTGTACTCTAAATGTTGTAGGCAAGGACATACTTTGATTGTTTACAAGTTGTGAGAGAAGTGAAGGGAGGATGAAAAATATAAAGAAAAAAATATATGAAAACCAAAGACTAATGACGGTGTAATAGAAACTGATACCGACATGGATAAAGGGGCAAAGAAGGTGGTGCAAGAAGCAGGACCCACTAACGTGCATATAACGAAGCAAATTAATGATAGGGGCCCTGAAATTGCGGAAATTCCTGTGGTTCAAGGAAAAGGGGATCATGCAAGGAAAAACTCTGATATACCGCAGAGAGGATTGGAAAATAATGGGAATGAAGGTTCAACATAGAGTAATGAATGGGAGTGTGAGGAATTCAGGTGTGATGATGATCCTCAAGTTTCAAACGATGAACCGATATCTCAAGAGGAAGTGGATCATGTGGATAGTTTTAAACTAACTGAAGGTGGGGACCAAGATTTGCAGCAAGAGGAATTGGCTCAGGGTTATTCGTCCGAGAGGGAGGAAGGTGAAATATTAGTTTTAAAGGGAATGTATGAGTCTACTACAGGGCAGGGATGTGATTCTAATACAGGGCAAGGATGGATTTTCGTAAAAAAATCTGTGAGGAAATCTTAGAAGGTTCTCATCCGACCGCATAAATTAAATTTATGACTGATACAATTCTTTTATAGAATATTAGGGGGTTGGGCAGGTCTAGAGGCAGGTTAAAGAAGCTAATTAAAAAGTTTAATGTTGGGTTGTTTGCTATTTCAAAACCTTTCGCGGCTGAGGAGCGGATGGAAATGCTGGGTAATTTTCTGAATTATCACCATTTTATATCTAATGAAAATCAGGGCGGTAAATTGTGACTGTTTTGGAAGGATATAAATGCCTTTGAAGTAATTTCAATCACGACTCAGAAGATTTCTGGGTAGTTTTTTAAGGACGGACAAAGAATTTTGGTGAGTTTTGTCTATGCCAAATGTTCTTATGTTGAAAGAAGAGAGTTATGGAAGCAACTGGAGGAGTGCCAATCAGATTTTCCTTGGTTGGTCCTGGGTGATTTTAATGTTATTCGAATGAATACCGAAAGAATTGGTGGAAATCCAAGACCACTATTACCTATGATGGAGTTTAATGACTGCTTACATCGTTGTGGTCTCTTTGATTTATCAAACACAAACTCATAAATGTCATGGTGCAATGGCCATGAAGGGGTGGCTCGTAGTTGGGCTAAGCTTGATCATGTTCTAATTAATAATGTTTTTTCCAACCTATATGGTTCGGCTCAATTCAAATATCTGAGTCGGAAATCCTCATATTATAGCCCTATGGTGGTGTATACAAATACGTCTTTCTCTCGGTATGGCCCTACCCTATTTCGATTCTTAAATATGTGGAGCTTGTATGATATGTTTTTGTCGTGCGTTAAAGATGCCTGGATCAGGAATGCCTCAGCCTCAAGTCTTTTGAAACTTGCTATTCGCCTTAAGAGAACTAAAGTTGCATTACGTGCATAGAATAAAAATGTCTTTGGGAGAGTGGGAAAAAATTTAAAAACTCTTGAGGAAAGGATGTAATTTCTAGAAAATCAGCTACAAGCAGGTTTTTCTGAGGACGTCGAGGCTGATTACTTGACTACTAAGTTGGAGATTTAGGTGTGGGAGAATAGGGATAGGAAAAATTGCAAAAAAAAAAATGGTTGATTGAGGGGGATCAAAACTCTAAATTCTTCCATTTAGTTATCAATCAGAAGCGGAATAAGAGTCGTATAGACCGTATGGTTCTAAATGATGGGAGGATATTGGAGGGTGCGGAAGCAATTCATAATGAAGCAGCTATTTTTTTTTTTCCAAAATTTTCCTTCAGAGTCTTCAGCAGTTGAACCATACGATCTCTCTGAGTTAATTCAAAGGCGAATTTCAGATGTTGATACTAATTTCCTCTGTGCCGAACCAACAGAAGAAGAAGTTAAAAGAGCGATGTTATCTATTCCCAAAGAAAGCAGTCCGGGATCGGATGGATTTGGCTCTGAATTTTATAAATCTTGCTGAGACATTATAAAACAAGATCTCTTGGATGCGGCAATGGATTTTTTTTCAGGGCACTACTTTTTCCAAGTTTTTTTCCTCTTCGTCTATTATTTTAATTTCGAAGGTGGATAATCCTTCGAGCTGTGATAAATTTCAGCCTATTAGTTTATGCTCAGTGGCTTATAAAATTCTTTCCAATATTATTGTTTTTAGACTAACCGAGGTTGTTGATAAGTTGGTCTCGCATGAACAAGGCGCTTTTACTCCTAGGCGTAGTATTTTTGAAAATATTACACTTGCCTTAGAAATGGTTCAGTCTTTGCATAAAAAAATGGCTAGCGGCAATGTGATGGTAAAACTCGATATGGCTAAGGCTTATGACAGAGTGAATTGAAATTTTCTTCTGGAGGTTCTTAAGGCTTTTGGTTTCTTTGAGAGGTTTTGTAAGCTCATAAAAAATTGTGTGAAGTCCCCATGGTTTTCTGTTTTGATGAACGGAACCTTTAAAGGGTTTTTTCAATCTACACGAGACTTGTGGCAAGGGGATCCACTCTCTCCTTATTTATTTATCATAATGGAGGAGGTTTTGACAATGTTGCTTAGGAAAAACTATGAGACTGGTCAGATTGGTCAATTTAATCATACAATTGGGGCCCCATTGGTTTCGCATTTGCTATATGCGGATGATATTTTGATTTTTGCGAATGGTGGAAAGAGGTCTATTAGAAATTTAGTTTACACTCTAAAAATGTATGAGAAGTGGTCGGGTCAAAAAATCAGTAAGACAAAATCAACATTATTCCTTTCAAAATACATCACTCCTGCTCGGAAGCATGGTTTATTGAGAATTACGGGTTTCATGGAAGGTAAATTTCCAGTTACATATTTGGGTGCGCCTTTGGTGTCCAAAAAATTGTCTTCTAGGACATTGGAACCTCTTGTTGAGAAGGTTAGAAAGAAAATTGTAAGGTGGAAATCTAAATTGCTCTCGCAAGGTGGAAGATTGATTTTATTAAGACATGTGTTGTCTAGCATGCCTATTCATTTGATGTTTGTTATTAAGGTTTCATAGGTCACATATTCTCGCATTAACCCTCTTCTTTCTAATTTTTTATAGGGAGAGGTGAAAGATAAAAGGAAGATTCATTGACGCTCTTGGGGGAAAATTTGTAAACCTACCTCGGAAGGGGATTTAGGCCTGAGAGATCTTAAGGAAGTTTAGAAATCTCTTCTCATGAAGTTTGCCTTCAGATTACTCACCTTTAACACTCTGTGGGCAGGTTTTTTTAGGACTAAATATTACAGAAATGATCATTTATTAATAAGAAATGAGAGACCAAATGACTTTCGGTTCTGGAAATCAATTATGGTCACCATTCCAGAAATTATGGAGAATGTTAAAATTTTGGTGAAGGGTGGGAACTCTTCTTTTTGGTTCGACGGGTGGCTGTTATCAAGCCCGTTATCTGTGAACATTGAGGATATTTTAAACAAGAAACTGTGTATTAAGGATTGCTGGCTGAATAATAATTGGAACTCTGATTTAGTATTGGAATTGGTTAGTGCCGATAAAATAATGGAAATTTTGCACCAGGTGCCGGCTGGTAAAAGTGGGCAGTATATTTTTGTATGGAATTCTGCCCCTGACAGTAATTTTTCTACAAAAACTACTTGGGAGGCAGTGAGGAGCAGAAATGATAATTTTGTGTGGAATGACTGGTTTTTGCATTCTTTATTGTCCAGAAGAATCTCAATGTGTTTATGGAGAACCTAGTTTAAATGCTTGACTGTAGATGATAGAATTCATGCCAAATGAATATCGATGGCTTAGGCTTGATATTGCTGCGTTCAGAAAAGTTAAGAAAACATTGATCATATTCTTTCTTTAGGTAAGGTGGCTTCAGAGGTTTGGCGTCGAGCTAGTGTAGCATTAGGGATTCCTTTCCAACGATCCCTTCCCTGGAAAAACAAAATGGAAAATTGGTTCCACTATGCTCAAAAATCGTCTATTAAAGGTATTTTAATTGGGCTAATTCCGTGTTTGATTACGTGGTGCCTCTAGAATCGAAGATGTAAAGCGAGAATGGAAGGAGTTTATCAAAGTGCAGATCAGATGTGGAAAAGTGTTCAATTCTAGGTTAGTTTTATTGCTGAGAGCACCAATTCTTTTCAAAAAGTGAAGAAGTTGGACATTAAGATTTTGAATGAGTTTAAAATTAAGCATCAGAGAGTTTGTGACAGGCTAGGAAAAATTATTTTGTGGGTTAAACCTCCAATAGGATGGATAAAACTTAATTGTGATGGGAGTTGTAGGGGCAATCCGGGTACTTTAGGAGGTGGATGAATTATTCGAGATTGCCATGGCATGGTAAAAACGATTTTTTCAAGTTATTTTGGCAATGGTACAAATAATAGTGCGGAATTAAAAGCAATCAGGAAAGGAATTCGTTTATGCAAAGTTTGCATTATTTTAATGTGATTATTGAAAATGATTCGCGAATTGTAGTTGATTGGTTTCGGAAAAGTAGATGTACTTTATTGCATCTTTGGGATTTTTGGGAGGAGCTCGTGGTAGAGCTAGAAGGAGTGAACGTCATGGTGATGCATCAATATAGGGAAGGCAATAGTGCGGCTGATTTTCTTGCTAAAGACGGAGAAATGGAAAACAATGTAATCTACGAAGAACAACACCTTCTACCACGTTATCTGAAAAATATTCTTAGGATGGATAGGTGGGATCTCGTTTCCATTCGTCGTTAGTTCAACTCTAAAGTTTCGTTTGGTGTATTTTGATTTGATTTGGCCGTATTTATGTTTTTATTTTCTTTGTTAGTTATATTTAGTTTTGTTGTCCTAATTTGATTGGTTGCTAGTGTTGTTTTATTTGGGAGGGTTTTTCTATAATCTCCTTTTTTGCTTATCTTATAACCACAATTTTCCTTCACCAAAAATGAGGGTATATTAATAAATAATTGTTTTAGTTAAAAAAAAAAAAAAAAACCTAACTTTGGTTCAATTTCCTCCCTAGTGGCCTAATTCGTCCTAAAATATAGAAAATTATTCAGTATAAGCAATACACTCAATTCACCAAGAAAAAAACTCTCATGCATTCATTTGTCCTATCCAATTTTTTTTGGGTCTCTTAAAATTATTGAATCATAAGCATACTAGGAGGTTTTTTTTTTTTTGAATGAAAAGTACAAGTAATGGTGTCACAAAATAGCACCTTCCAAGGGTGAAGACAATTGAAATGCGAAAAATTCTTACAAGGTGTTTGGTTTACAGAATAAAATAGATAGAGAAACGAAATAAAAATTTGAATGAAAAGCATAATAAAATTTTAGATTTAGATTTATATTGAATTTGAGTAAGATGTAATGTAAAATTTTATTGAAATTTATCCAAATTCACTCAAATCCAAATCGAAAATATGAAATCTATGTTGTCAAACGCAGTGTTAAGATAAAAATTTTCTCCTTGATCAAAGGGACTTAACTTTGAATTTGTTGGTTTCATATTTGGTATATTACTTCACTTATCTAAATCCACTTTTCTGACTTTCTCTTGCGCGATCACATTTTTGTAATTTTTTTTTAAAGAACAAATTTCAATTTTTATGCCTGTCAACATAGTTTTGTTGGTTTAATGAAAGTCCATACTAATATTGAAATACGTAATGAGTGGTAGCACATCTCTCATCCCATAACCTTTTCACCTCTCCCAAGATTTGGATTTGAACTTGAGAATAAGGATGAGTAAGAAAATTTGAAAAATTGAACCAAACTGCAAAACTGAATCAACAAAATCAGTTAACCATTTATTTTGTTTCATTTTTGTTCAAATTTTTCGATCGACAATTTTATTTTAGTCCAACCCGTTCAATAATTGCAATTAATTAAGCTAAACCAACATTATAAATGTATAAAATACATATAAAGACATGAATTGGAGATTATTTTAATTTTAGGTATTTTATTATTTACTTTCCATTTATGCATTGTGATTTTTGTTTGAAATATATATTTCATATATTTTGACACGGAATACATAATTTTCGAATTAAATCAACTCAATTTGATTAATTATCGGATAAAAGATTACATAGCCAAGCTTTGGTTAACTGTTACGGTTTCATTTTAGTTCACCTTTTCCAATAAGCTAAAAATTTGGTTCCATTAATGCTTCAAGTGATTAACCGAACCATGTCGAACCATACCTAGGGCTTCTAACACAAAATTACCAAACTTTTGCCTCCTATTAAATATTAAATAATAGAAATTTAATATTAAATAATCTACCATATCAAATAACTACTTCATTTGCGACTCTTAAAGAAATGTAATAATTTATAATTTCACCATTAATCACTCACAAAAATTATCGCCGAAGAAAACCCCTTATTTTTTGTCTCGTTTAATACAAATCTTTAAAAAAATTAAGATGAAAATGAATTGGTGATTTTATATTTCTTTAAAAATTAAATAAAAAACAAAAATCATTTTCCAAAATTGCAGAGACCCTAAACTTTTGCCTCCAATTTTTGATTGATCATGAGGTTTCCCTGATCTTAGAACAGCAACAAAAGCACAGGCAACTGATGAAAATGTGATGATAAATTTATTTCAATTATGAGTTCTTGTTTTACTTCAAATTTGTTATACCATCTCCACATGCACAGCTTTTAATTTAAAAGACCAAAAAGAAAAAACCCTTCATGGGTGACCTAATTGCATTTATGATTAGAGAATTGTTAGTTATTTTTATTAGAAGTGAAATAAAGCAAATGGAAGTCAACTCCAAATCATGAACCTCTTAACGTTTTATATTTATTTTTTTATTTTTTACCCTGTTCTAAGAACACATTTTTTCCCCCTCTTTTCTTAGGCCAAGCTGCAAATTTTTTATTGGCAAGAGCATTGAGCAGTTGAAGATTTTGGTGGTCCACCCCACCATAAGGGGAGCTAGCTTTCATCACAATGGATGTTTAGTCAGGAAAGCATTTCCAGGCTGTGCCCAAAACAACCTTTGCCAAGTTGCAACACATGAATGAAAGTAAGGTGTCCCAAGGTCAACACCCACAAAAGCAACCAACACAGAAAATGCTTACATACCCCAGCGAGAGGAATTAGCTAGAAAGGAACCTTCATGATGCCTTCCAGGGTTCAACCATGCCTTTTTCCTTGATCCTGAGTTTTTTCAGTGTCACCATACCAGAGGTACAGTTTTTTTGGGTATTGGGACCTTTTCATTTGAGCGAACTCGAATGACTCAGACTCAGAATTTAAACCTCGAGCTTAGTTAGAATCCACACAAATCTAAATCTGAGGTATAAAATCCGAACTCCGAATACAACCCTAGAATTGAGATATAGATTTAAGTACGCCAACCATATTTTGAAAAAAGAAAAAAGGATAAATGTTTTCAGTGCCCACAGGCTCGCACAGAGCCGGAGATGAACATTAAAAAATTGAACTCACCAGGATTGAACCAACCTGGCAGATGCAAAACAGTCTGTCTCAGTTTTCAGTTTGCATTGATCAAGTTGAAACCCTGCATGGGATTGACTCAAAAAGGAAATCTAAAGATGAAAAATGCACCACCTCGGGAATTCACTGCTGGGGCAAGCAATCACTTGAAGCAAGACTGAAGTCTACTGTATCGAGATGACTAGAAAAAACCATATTTTGAAACTCCTAAAACAAGTTTGCATCTGAATTCAGGCAACTGGCAAGATAAAACTGAAAAGAAAATACTAATGAAATTTAGACTGATGAATTGTATGAAACGAGTGTGGTGAAGACATCATGCCCCCAGCTTTCAACAAATTGGCCACATCTCAACGTGAACCAATGGCATGACCTCAATGGATATGGGAAAAACAAAAATAAAATAAAATAAAAAATCCCTCTATCTAGAAGAAAGAAAGCAACTACTCTAACATCCTTATGATGCTCTGCCCGTTAGCATTTGCAGCCAACCCCTAACCTCCATGCAGAACAATAACTAGTTAATACTCCAAACAAGCGAGATTTCCTAATTGGGAAGCATCTTCATGGTAGAGTTTCCCCAGCCCATGTTCGAGTACAGTGGCATACCATGAATTGGTTGGCTAGCATTAGTATAGGCTCCTGACCCACGGTTAGACGGGCTACTACCATTTTCATCAGATGAATCGGTCAAGGCTCCTTGAGAGGGAGGACTAGTTCCTGCCACTTGTGCAGCAAAGCTCAACATCTGAGATGGCGTTGCTGAAGGACCAGTTTTTGAGATGTTCGAGTTGGCCTTTTTCCCATCTGCAATGAAGCTACCCACAATAACCTGGTATGGTGATGATGTCATAATTAAGTTATTATACAAAAATAGATAAATAAAACTTAAACCAACAAATAAATCCAGCAGGCTCAAATTGTGTTGGCACTTATTTGCTTCTGATATGCACAAAGGCATATGTATCATCACTGTTCCCACACGCACGCAAAAATAACAAGCAGAACAGTACCTGTACTGGTGTGGCTGCCATCAGCATTCCCGCAACTCCACCACCTAACACTCGACCATCGGACCCCGCCAGTGACACACTTAAGCCACCTATTCTACTGCGACTACCGTTATTTTCTGAAAGCAAGAAAGAGCCAGATAGAGAGATAATTTCAAATCGGCCCTGCAAAGAAAAACGTCACCATGACAAAGAAATGTTACACAAGTTGAGAGAAAAAAATGTAAACATTGAAGAACAAAATCCAAAATACAGTGCATCTTGAGTCTGCGGTAAAACTTATCTCAAGCCTGTAGAAGATCAAACTAAAAATAGGGCCATATGAACGCTTGGAGTTTTTTTTTTTTTTTTTCTTTTGTTTTTAGAGAAAAAGAGTGGGCAAAATGAAAAACTTGTAACATACTGAAACAGGTAAAATGAAATATTGGCAAAATGGTGTAAAAGACCTTTCGCGAAAAGCTTACCAAGGCTTCCTATTCCTCGTTTTCCCTTTCCAATTTAAATATTTCAAAGGTAGAATCTTTGGGAGGCTAAACACCAAAGAATGTTGGGGCCCTTTTAGTTGTGGAAAACATTTTTCATTTTCCATGTTTTATTTTTCCGAATAATTATAAAAATTTTAGCTTATTTTTTAGTTTTTCAAGATTCCTATTAAAAAGATAGAAGATAAAGAGTTCGTTTAAATGTACAAAACAATTTTTCATTTTGTTTATTTTTATATTTGAAAATAATTACAGAAAAGACAGCTTGTTTTCTAATTTTCCAAAAATTATATAAGGTAAAATTTGTGATCATGGATTTTGGGGCTTGAATTTGGATTTTGTATGTGGATTTAAAAGAAACACTATACATAATCAATACAAATTGAAGTCCAATATTGAATTTCACACTTCCATAAGCAACATAACAATTAGAAATCTAGAAAAATAATAAAAAGATGTTCTCCAGCTTTTCTATATAAATTTGGAAAATTGGGAAACAATGTGCTGTTTTTGTAATTATTTGAAAAATTAGAAATGGAAAATGAAACTATTTCCACAAGCAAATAGTGCCACAACTGCTTATTGTTCATTTATTTCAAACAACTGTTATAAAAATGACAACTTAGCTAGTTTTTTGTAATTTTTTGAAAAATCTAAAATGGAAAATGGAAACTGTTTTGTGTTTTCCACAGCTGAATGGGCCCTTAGAATATGTAAGAATGAGTTAGACCTTCTTGCATGTTGCAAGTAAAGTTGTTTTTGTTTGTTGGGGCCAGTGGGTTGCAGCAATTCTGTAGTTTTTCTTTTAGTGGGAGGACTTGATATCCAGCTTATATTATTTTTCCTTCTCTCTCAATAAATTCTTTTTATATCTAAAAAAATATTTCAAAGCTATGTTCCTGTCACCAAGACCCAGCACCAAGAGTTGAATACACAAATCAGAAAATTATCATTTTTTCTGGGTTTACTAATGACAGTCCTTTGTATACCTTAGTTCTAGTGAAATGGACAGTGTCTAACAGAATGATATGATTGAATAGCACCCACAATCTGGAAGCCATTAACTGCTTCTTGGAGACAAAGCAAAAGCAAGTTTACTCAAAAAATAAAAAATTACATACAAAAGAAACTTAAAATAATACAGGACAACTCCAAACCTTTTTTTGGAAAAAAAAAAAAAAAAAAAAAGAGATAGATGTACATCCTATTCCATACATACCTCATACGAGACAGTCCCACCAGACATTGCTGGTTGGCGAAGCGTAACATTGCAAATGGCACCATTGGCTGAAAGAATACAAACTGTACGTGGACCTTGCTGAGAAAATGCCATGATCTTTGATGCTATATCCTGCAAACCAGAAGGGATGCCATGAGAGCGCAAGCTTTATTTTGAACAAACAGATTCCCATCTTAAATATGTATATCCAGACCCTTTTAGCCCTTTCCCACCCGCCCATCCCTTGCTCTTTTCCTTCTCAAATGGATTGACATATCTAGTGAACAAAGTACATATATAATCTAGGAAACAAATTAAAAATTTATAGCAAAGAACATGAGCACAAAGTCCTCACAAACATAATTCTACACCAGAACACCCATGCAAATGAGAAGGGAATCTTTAATTTATTTCCATCATAAAAATCTTGATCACAAGATAGCCCTGATTATCTATAACTCTATGACATTGTAAAGCCAAGGGGCAAAGCAAGCACGGGGTTTTCTTCTTACATTGGTTTGCCACTGGGGGAAAAGAGGTACTTTTTTATATTACAGTTGATAGGTGAGTTGTTTCATGCCCATCACTTTTCCCAATGTGAATGCCTATTGGCTTCTCAACATGTCAAGTATGGGTATGGTTGCTCTCAAGTCAGCTATGTCCAATAACTTCTAGGAACCCACCACATGTAACAGCATTAGTATAAACTGACCACCAACAATAAGTCCCATTGCACATATCAACCATACAACAAATGGGAGGACAAACCAAATACTATAATCCATTCTTTTGTGTAAACAAATTTGAAGCATTTTCTAATATTTTTACAATGAACAAGATAATATTGCATGGTCCAGGACATCAACCATGAGAAAATTTCATGTAATTTACCAACAAGGCCCATCAGATAAGGGCTGCAATGCATTTTCATGCTAACAGAGCTATTGGAGTAGTCCACAAACTAATACAATGCAAGTGAGAGAAGCTAAAAAACTACAAATAATGTTTCATAGATCTAGTTGTAAACTAAATGGCAAGAAGGGTGAAACAAGTTACAGTTCAAAGGACAAATGGTAAAAATAAACAAGTTGTCTTCACATTAAAACCATTGGTCCTTATACACCACGATAATTTAATCCTCAAATTCTGGATCAGAACAAACGTCATGCTTTGCACATAAATATCATCCATTGGTCACCCCATTGAAGAAAGTTGCATGCGAATTCAACGCTTAAGCATCAAATATTGATGCTTGAGTTAATCCCATCCAAACTTTTTAACTAATCCTGCCACAGCAGATTACACATTTCAACCATAAGAAAACCTTAACTCTCCACTTATCAAAGAGCTTCAGTGATAGGGTCCACTAACTGCTACAACCTTCTCCAAAACCAACAAAATCTGTAGCGCAACAGCCAATCTTTCGAATAAGGGAAGCTGGAGCATTGGTGGAGAGAGAGAGAGAAGAGGAACTATAGATCAAGCAAGTCACAATAGCTACACCAGATCAGACATTCGTCTTTTTCTTTCTTTTCTTTTATTTTCTTCTTCTTTTATTTATTTTTTTCTGGACTTCGGTATAGCAATACCCCATAATATCATAAGCCTCATTACCAAACCCAAACCTTTTAAATTAGGAACTTGCATTACTATTTACTGCAAAATGTAACAAATCACACATTAAAAAAATAAATACAAATATCTTGTACAAGAAAATGGTAAAATAGATTTATTAGAAGGTATCCAGCACCTCCCCCCCAAGGAAAAGTGTTACATATATTCACTCGCAGCACACCAACATGTTGGCTTTTGTTAGTTTATGACCTCTTCATTTGCATCCGATAATGAATGGAAGAAGTAATTCTCGTAAAACACCAGTCTAAACCTAAAATTGTCACATCTCTGTTTATTTCTTACATGTTCTACAACCTCAATAACTAAAGAAGAAAACGCACATCTAATAAAACCAGCAACACATAAAGCTTTCTTTTTTTTATTCTACTTGGATTGGCAAATGATAGATACCTTGTTCAAACCCTTAAAATTTCACTATCCAATATATCTGCTATATAATCAAGTACATTCTCCAAGTTCCCATCAAAACCTCTTTGAAATTAATAGCAGCTAGTCATCAAATTAACCAAATAATTTTCAAACACAATTTTACACTCCCACTAACTGAACCCCCGTTCGTATTCCTCCCTCGTCTTATTTTTGGCCCCAACTGCAAATGGATTACTCCCCTAAGTCAGATGAACTCAACTCTGTTGGCTCCTGACACTCCAAAATATTTTGTTGATCTTTCCCAATGCCTGCAGATATCTTATATAGATGAAAACATTTTCCATTTGAATTAATGTTAAATGAGGTGAGTAACAAAACTATCAGGTTAACTGGATGATAGATGGGAAATTGGCACAAGAGCAACATGCAGGAAAATAAGAAAAAATAAAGACAAAATAATAGGAAATAAGGATATTAAAAGAACATAAAATGATGACAAAACTCAATTAAGATTCAATTCTTCATCCTCCCGAAGTTGTACATAACTGAGCCTTTATCCGAACACTAAATAAGGAAAAATAGTATATCAGAAATGACAACAAATTGCTAAATAAGGAAACATAATTTGGGATATAATATAAAATATACTATCAATGAAGCATAATAGCAAATCTCTAAATGCCGAAAATTACATGATTCAATCCAAATATCCTAAATTGTGCCTACACTTATGGCAAACACAAAGATCTCCAAAAGTCTTAATCTCACTTATACGCAACCTTTTGACATTCCCCGACAATCTCCCTTAATTGGAAAAGATTCGACCTCAAATTTGAAATATTTGAAGGAAGACAAACCAGTAAATCAAGCAAACTTAGAAATGAAGCTAGCTTCAACAATAAGTGTGAGTGCAAGTGGACAAAATCATTGAAGATAAGCTTATAGGGAATAATAAATTCCACATATCTTACTCATGTCTTCAGCACACCCAACAAACTTTCCCCACACCACTGGCTTAATCTTTGCAATTTCCACCTCAAATCAAGTTTCTTCGCAGATTGCATTAGATTACCACTTCACCTAAAAACTTAAGTCTTTTGTGAGCCAAAAATGTATATCAAGCTTTAACATTCCTCCACACATGTAGCCCAGTTGCACATGGAAAGAGAACAAATAATAAATAACACCCATTATAAGTACAACCATGCAATAAGCCAAGCAACAAGACTAGAACTTAGGACCTCCAACAAGCAAAACTCTGATGCCGCGTTAGATTACAACTTTACCAAAAAGCTTAAGGGGCCCTTTGGAACCACTAATGTAGAAGTGTTTTTTAGAAAATGTACTGAATTTAGTAAGTGTTGATAATAAGCATTGAACTGGAAAAGTGTTGAAAGGTATAAGTGGTATTTGGTTGTGTTTAAAATAAGTGATATTTGGATACTTTTATTATAGGGCATTATAAAATAAATTTAAAACTTATTTTAGATTATAATTATTAATATTTTTTTAATTAACAATTTCATTAATTATTTTAATTATTTTAATTATTTTAATTATTTATAATTAAAATGTAAATATTTTTCATTAAAAAATAATATTATACTATTATTTTTAATTAAAAATAATCTTGTTACTAATGTATATTTATAACATATTACTATCATATTAAATTATGATAAAATAATATTATTAATTAAATTTAATTTTTTAATTTATTTAATGTTAAGCTAAATTAATAAATAGTTGTTGTTCAATCCAACAATGAATTATAATAACTAATATATCATAATACATGGTCAAATAATACATGGTAAAATAATATATAACTAATATTATTATTAATGTACATTTATAACATATGATTATCACATTAATTCATGTTAAAAATAGTATTAAAAACTAAATAAAATTTTTAGTTTATTCAATGTTAATTTAAATTTATAGCTAGTTATTTTTATTTATTTCGGAATTTAATTATATTTTATTAATAACGAATAGATTATAATGCATAGTAAAATAATATATGGTTAATTTTTATTTGACGATTTATTAATAATTATGTTAACTGTTATTTTTAATTAATATTCAAATATTTTTAAGTCAAAATAATATAATATTATTTTTGGTTAACAATAATCTTGTTCTTAATTTATATTTTATTATTTATAACATATGATTATCATATTAATTTATGTTAAAATAATTTATTAATTAAATTAATATTTTGTAATTTTTAATATTATTTTAAACTAATTCTTCTTCAATCCAGAATTGAATTATGTTTCATTAATAATTAATATATCATAATACATAGTAAAATAGTATACAAAATTAATATATTTTTTAAATTATAAAATAATCACTAAATTTCTTATATTTACAAAATTGACCCCGCCTATGAATAATGTCACTTATAGGTGGCCAAAAAACTATCCTAGATTGCTTCTCAAAATTTATTTAAAAAGTTCTCTAAAAAGTGATTCTCGAATGGGGGCTAAGCTCTAACAGATTGCTTGGGCTTTATATGTCAGTTTTCGGGACATCCTATACACCCTCAGGTCTTGTTGCTAATACAAGCATTGTAGCTCTGGATTCAATGTGGGCTAACTAAGCATCTCCATGTAGGCGCTCTTCCCCAAAAATGCTATTTTCAGTGAACCACATCATAAGATTTAATAATATCAAGTTGATTTTTTAGCTCAGTAAATATGTGTAGTTACCTCAGTCATGCCTATGGTCAGGCCAATGGTACCATGCACACTCTCAATTCCTTCCTCCTCCATTACTGTATTGAAAAAGGCTACTACTTCTATAAATTTACAGTTCATATATGTGATCTTAAAATAGTGCAGATCTAGATTAGACAGTTCTTCAAGGACAAGGATATCTCTCCATGCCTTCAATCCAAGCGTATCTCAATTAACAGGCTCAAACTGGTCCTTGATCACCATGGTTGTTGGCAAGGATTAAGGTATGAGTGATGACAATAGGGATGCATGAGCGATGATGGAATGATGATGGAAAAAGAAAGTATTGAATTGAGGCGTGAAAGTGAAAATGAAGATAAAACTAAATTAGGATTAAATTCTCAATTCAATCCTCCATCCCCCAAGTTGTACATAAGGAGCATTTATCCTGAAACTAAGGAAAATAATTTGAGAAAACCATGAATTGTACTAGAGAGATCTTGGGCCTATAAGGATGGTTCAATCTTCAACTATATATTAAGACAAAACCGTGAGGCCAGTGGGCCAAAGTGGACAATACCTTACTATTACCAGACATTTGGTGTCATAGCCACCTTGGGGTCACTATCACATGAGTGAATGTAAGTCCCACACAAAGTTGTGGATCACTTTGACAAGGGCATCAAAGATCAGACAAAGGGCCTATCAAGATCCCACATCAAGCACGTACTAACGAGATCTTGGGCTTATAAGGATAGTTTAGGCTTCAATTAAGTGAGGTGCCTTTTATAGGACAAAACCATGAGACCACTGGGCTAAAGGCAACAATACTTCAAGAGTTGAGTAGAGACCGTTGTAGCAGTCCACTGCACCGGATGGAAAATGCGCAGGTAATCATTTTAACTATAAGATTGCGTACTTTTTTGCTTTGAAAATTCATTTTACCATGTAGAATGTATATTAAGTTCAGAAGTTAAATTCATTGAGTTCAGATTACTCTATTGAATTAGGACAATATCTAATGCATTACTATTCAAATGTTCAATCTATAGTTTAAGATTTCCTCAATATCTACTAACATTTAACCCAAACTGCCCATTTCCTAAAAGTAGACACATGAAAAGCTTTAAGAGTCAACAAAAGACGCAGTGTTTATAGCAGTTAATTACTGGAGATGCTAGCATAAAGTGAACTGCATTCAACAATCTTCTGAGTATAAGGGCTCTATATCTATAATATTCCAATGCTACCCTTCAACCACTGTTTGAAATATAGCATGCGCACAATTAAAAATCTAAATCAAGAAAAAGTTCTTTAAGACTTGGCTTGCTAGTTAGCTATTGAAGTATGTGGCTTATATCAAGTGGAACACATGTACATGGAAAGCGGGCTAAGGAAAACAAGGAAGCTGGACTAAAGAAAAACCGTCGACGGTTAGCAAAGTGCATCGACGGTTTCTTCCAGTAGCCAATTAGGAAGAAAATCGTCGACGGTTTGATGTAGGTACATCGATGGTTTCTTACAGTGAAGGAAAACCATCAACAATTTTGTTCGGCATTGGTTTTGAAATTTGAACTAGGAAGATCAATAAGTTTGGGATACGGAGGCAAATACTTTGCGGATTGATACAGGGGTATTTGAGGGATTCTCTAATACCTCTGTACATCTAGGAGTTAGTATAAATACAATGTTGTAACCCTGGTTTTGATGGATAGTGAATTGCTCCCGTGGACGTAGGCATTCTGCCAAACCACGTTAAATCCTTTGTGTTGTGTTTATTGCTTTCATTATCCGCGCGTGTTTCCGTATTATTCATCGCAATTGATTGCACTGCACGATCGTTATTTTTCCGCAACAACAATTGGTATCAGAGTCTATGTTATGATGGCTGGGATTTCTTCTACAAAGTTCAACATGATCAAGTTCAACGGAACTGGAAATTTCAGATTATGGCAGAGGAGGGTCAAAGATCTGTTAGTGCAGCAAGGCATGGTGAAGGCGCTATACGAAAAGCAGCCGAAAGGCATGGACGGAATGAGTTGAAAGGAACTGGAAGCGAAGGCTGTGGCAACTATCAAGCTTTGTCTAGGTGATGACATGATGTATCATGTCATGGAAGAGAAATCACCAGCAGCAATTTGACTGAAACTAGAAAGTCGGTATATGTCCAAGCCGTTGACGAACAAGCTTTATCTTAAGCAAAAACTGTATGGTCTTAAGATGTCAAATGATTTGGATCTAAACCATCACATCAACGTTTTCAATCAGATCATCAGTGATTTGAAGCGAGTTGATGTGAAGTTCAAAGACAAGGCGTTGATGTTACTGAATTTCTTACTTGCGTCTCCTACGTATGAAAATTTGGTTACAACTCTGATGTGAGGAAAATAGACTCTCGAATTGGAGCAGATCACAAGTGCCTTTTTAGGTTTTCATCAGAGGAAGAAAACTAGGGATGAGGATGTATAAGGTGAAGGGCTTGTGGTGAGAGGTAACCAAGAACGTGGGAGAAGCAAGTTCCGGAGCGGACCGAGTAACAATAAATCTCGGTCCAATTCCAGGAAGAGGAAGGGCATATAGTGTTTTAAGTGCGGGAAAAAGGGGCACAAAAAACAAGTTTGTCCAGAGAGAAAGAAAAGGAATACAGAGAATAAAGAGGGTCCATCAAAGTCTGCGAATGTAGTGGAAGAAGAAGGCTCAAAGAGCAGTGACGAATATATGCTTTCTGTTTCATCCAGTTCTAAACACCTCACAGATTCTTGCATTCTAGATTCGACATGCTCCTATCACATGACACCCAATAAAGATTGGTTCAACATGTACAGGTTGGTAAATTCTAATTTTGTTCTGATGGGTAATGATGCATCATGCAAAGTTGTTTGAATAGGAAATATCAGAATTAAAATGTTTGATGGTGTTTGTTGGCCTTACAAGGCTTAAAATCTTGTTATCTTATTTTGATGCTAACAAACATGTGAAATTTAATGTATTTGTGTGAGTAATAATATTTCAGGGTTCATATATGTAAAAGTAAGGTCAAAGTGCCCACAAGGATCAAATATGATGGAAGAAAGGTCAAAATGCTCACAAGGATCAAATGAAGCTTAAATGAGCCAAGACATGAATTACTTGTTGAAGAACATGAGGACATAAATAAGTTGTTGAAAGCCAAGGCATATTAAAGTCAAAAGATCCAAAGAAAGGCAAAGTAAGAAAGCTTAAAGAATATGGAAGCTTGAAGAAAAGATGGATTCAATCCAAGGACAAAGCATGAAGACTCAAGAACTTAGAATGTTAATATTTTAGAAGTCTCATGTAAGTGCTTTAATGTTTAAAATATCATTTGAAATATTTTGAAACTCTTAGGTTAACTTCTTAGACCTAGATACTTTTTAAAATACCTGAATAATATTTTTATAAGGTCAAAAATTATTTTAAAAAGGTTAGAATCATTTTTGGAATAAAGAGCACCAAAAAGAGTTTTTCCCAAATGCTGTCAGTTTTTATACAGCCGCATTGAGGTGAATTTTTCTCTATCAAACACTTATTATTTTAAAGAGTGGTAAACATTAAAGTTGTAGGATTTTCTCTTAGCTTTCTTTTGACACCAAGAACACCTAATTTGGAGTTACACAGAAAAAGTTATGGCCAAAACACTGAAACAGGGTCACTTCTGTCAGACATTTAAACACTGTTCAACGGGCAAATTTTTAAAATTCTAATGTTTTAAATTATAGCCGTTTGAACCTTAAATATTCTAATAAATAGGGAAATTCTTTAAGGAAACTTTTGCAAGTTTGAAAGCCTATAAATACATGGTTTTGCAAAACAAAATAAAGCCAAGAATTGAAAAATCTGTTTTGAGGAGCTGAAAGTACTCTTGTTCTTCCTAAGTTCTCTTGCTCACTCATTGAAAAATTCTTTTGCTGAGAATTCTGAAGTGCTGATCCTTCTTCCTTTGAATTCCTACTGCTAATCCTCTTCTAAGAAGGATATTGGTGAATTCTACACTTGAGCTTCATTCTATTTCCTATTGATATTTTACATTTAAGTATATAGTGCTGAAATTGTACTAACTTGCTCTTTGAGAGAGTATACTTGTACGGAGATTTTATCTTATGTTTCTTGTAGTTCATTGACATTCCAAGGTGTTTGGATCGTTGGCTAAGCAAGGGATATTGCTTAGAGAGGCGGACTCTAGCCTATGTAAGGAGTGACCGAACGAGAGAATATCGTTTGGAGAAGGTAGGCTCTAGCCTTAACCAAGGAATGTTGTAATTGGTTTTGCTCCACCCGTCAACGGAAAGGTTTAGTGAATCTTTTGGTGGTCTGCCAAAGGCGAGGACGTAGGCTGGGTATAAGCCGAACCTCGTAAAAATCTCTGTCTCACTCTCTCTTTCCCTATTTTTATTTTCAGTACATATTTAAAATTGAGTGGATGATTTAAATTGAAAATCAAATATACTACGCATATTTGGAAATCAAGTAAACTTAAAGATTAATTTTGATTTGGGTTGCGGAAACCGAAAGGGAATACGTTGGTGAAACCATATCTTGCGGAAACCATACGGGAGTACGTTTCTTGGTTAAACACTCAAAGATAAATTAACTGAAAGTTTATTTGAGTTTTGAATATTTGGAAAGAGTGATTGAATGTTGTATTGAACGTCATATTAAGCAAATCCATATATACAGGGCTTGATTAAAATTTATATCTAGGGCTTACTACAAAAGCTTTATTGTGTTTGTGAAAGGATTGTTGAATATTAAATTACATTCTTCACAAGGTTTTCAAATTCATAATCATGGGGCTTATATAAACAAACAAACAACCTCAAGATTTTATATTACCAAAGTGCTAAAAACTTTATATCTTGGTTTGGTTGTTTGATGTTTAACTTGTATTTGGCAATTAAATTGATTGTTTGGTTTGAAGATTGTGTTTAATTGATTGGTTGTTTAATTGTGTTATTGATTGGACAAAAGAACTAAGTTCTTGTGTGATTGGTGAAATTAAACAAACAAGTTAAAGAATTGGTTAAGTGTTTAAAGAAGTTAAGGATTCTTAAAAGAAGTTAAAAGAAATTTTTAAAAGCCAATTCACCCCCCCCCCACCCTCTTGGGAAGCTATTCCTAATTTCAGTGTTGTTAGATCGTTGTGTGATGTTACGCATATACCGGATTTAGGAAGAATATGATTTCATTGGGCACTTTAGATTGTAATGGGTTTAATTACAAGTCTGCAAGTGGAGTAAAGGTGAGTAAAGGTGTCTTAACAGTGATAAAGGGGTAGAAATTAGCAGGAAATATCTATGCAATGCTAGGTACCACAGTTGTAGGTGGAGCTGCAGCTGTAGAGTCTGAGTCAGATAGTACAGTCTTGTGGCATATGTGGTTAGGTCATATGGGTGAGCGTGGGATGATGGAGCTTCATAAGAGAAATCTTTTGAAAGGTATCAAAACATCCAAGCTGAATTTCTGCAGATATTGTGTTCTTGGGAAACATAATAGCATGCAGTCCAAGATAGCCACATACAAGACGGAGGGAATTCTAGATTATGATCATACAGATGTTTGGGGGCCAGTAAGGATAGCATCACGGGGTGGACATATGTATTTCGTGAGTTTTATCGATCATTACTCACGAAAGGTCTTAGGTACTTCATGCGGCACAAGTCAGAAACGTTTGCCAAGTTTAAGTTGTGGAAAACTAAAGTGGAAAACCAGATAAGGAAAAATATCAAATGCCTCAGGTCCGACAATGGTACTGAGTACACAAATTCAAAGTCCATGGAGTTGTGCAAGCAACACGGCATTAGGAGACACTTCACAGTACACAAGACACCACAACAGAATGGTGTGGTGGAAAGGATGAACAAAACAATAGCTGAAAGAGCTCAGTGAGTATGGCATGTTTCTTGATTAACAAGTCACCAAGGGCAGCACTAGATGGGAAAATAGCAGAGGAGGTGTGGAGTGTGGACAAGCAGCGCAGTAGACTACTCTGGTTTGAGGATGTTTGAATGTCTAGCCTACGTGCATGTTTCTAGTGAGGAGAGATCAAAGCTTGATGCGAAGTCTAGGCAGTATATCTTTCTGGGGTATCAGAAAGGGGTGAAAGGTTTCAAACTCTGGGATCCGAAGGCAAACAAGGTGGTGATCAATAGAGATGTGATTTTTTATGAGAAAGTTATGTTGCAGCGTACTCGGAAGAAGAAAAACATGTGCCAAAAAATTGCAGCAACAATGAGCATGTGGTGCAGGTGGAGCTAAAGACTCATGGTAGAGATGACATTGTTCAGAATGCAAGGAGTTCTAGCTCAGGAGATCAGCAGTATCACAGTATAGTTATAGACAAACCCAGACGCACTATCAGACCACCCCCCAAGTATAGCTTTGATGATCTGGTTTCTTATACACTCATTACTAGTAGCGGGGATCCTACTACTTTTCAAGATGCGGTGCACAGCCAAGAGAAGAATAAATGGATGGGTGCTATAGTGTAGAAGATGGAGTCTCTACATAAAAACCAGACGTGGGAGTTGGTGGAACTTCCAGAGAGGAAGAGAGCAAGAGGACGCAAATATGCGTATAAGAAAAAAGAAGCAGTATCAGAAAAAGAAGGAGAAAAATTCAAAGCTCGTCTAGTAGCAAAGGGTTACTCATAGAGGAAAGGGATCGACTGTGATGAGTTCTCTCCCCTGTGGTCAGACACACTTCCATCAGGGCAGTGTTGGGATTGATAACGCATTTTGATATGCATTTGGAGTAGATGGATGTAAAGACAGTTTTTCTTCACGGTGATTTGGAGGAGCTTATTTACATGGTACAGCCAGAAGGGTTCAGTCAACCTGGACAGGAACACTTGGTTTGTAAATTGAGGAAATCACTTTATGGACTGAAGTAGTCTCCGAAGGAGTGGTACAAGCGATTTGACTCTTACATGATCCAAATTGGTTACAAGAGATGTGAGTATGATTGCTGTATTTATGTGAAGAGCCTTGCTGATGGTTCATTTATTTTTCTGTTACTTTATGTGGATGACACGTTGATTGCTGCGAAGACTATGAGTGAGGTTAACAAGTTGAAAAACCTATTAAGCAAAGAATTTGACATGAAGGATTTGGGTGCGGCCAAGAAAATTCTTGAGATGGAGATTGGCAGGGATAGAGCTTCCAAGAGATTTTGGTTATCTCAGCATAGCTATGTTGAGAGGGTGTTGGAGAGGTTCAACATGGATAATGTAAAATCAGTGAGCACCTTTGGAGAATCACTTTAGATTGTCTACCATCCAGTGCCCGAAGACAGATGATGAAGTTCATGACATGTCAAAGGTCCTATATGGCAGTGCAGTGGGGTGCTTGATGTATGCTATGGTCTGTACAAGACCAGATCTGGCACAAGTTGTCAGTGTGGTGAGCAAGTTCCTATCAAATTTGGAACGACAGCATTGGGATGCAGTCAAGTGGATTTTCAGATACTTGAAGAGTACTACAGACTATGGCATCATGTTTGGCAGACAACAGGGTGATCCTTCAGTTGTGGGATATGTGGATACAGACTATGCAGGGGACTTGGATGACAGGAGATCTACCACAAGGTATGTATTCACTCTTGTGCGAGGGCCTATTTGTTGGAGGTCCATGGTTCAGTCTCTAGTTGCACTATCTCCTATAAGTCAGAGTAAACGGCAGTAGCTGAGGCTGCCAAGGAATTGTTGTGGCTTACAGGATTGATCAAGGAGCTGAGGTGGAGTTCAGTTGCATTGTGATAGTCAAAGTGTCATTTATTTGGCAAAGAACCGGGTTTATCATGCAAGGATCAAGCACAAAGATGTGAGGTTTCACAAGATCAGGGAATTGGTTTCTTCTGGTGAACTATTACTTGAGAAAGTTCACACTTATGAGAATGCAGCAAACATGTTGACAAAGTCTGTTACCACGGACAAGTTCAAGCACTACTTGAACTTGATTAACGTCTCCAAATGCTAGAAGAGAGGCATCCCAACCTATTGTCCCAGGTGGAGCTTTGGATTATGTTTTATTATTCTCCTAAGGGGTGTATATTCGCCAAGGTGGAGATTGTTGAAGCATGTGGCTCATATCAAGTGAGACACATGTACAGAGAAAAACAAGGAAGTTGGACTGAAGAAAATCGTCGACGGTTTGCATAGTACATCGACGGTTAGATCGATGGTTTCTTCTAGTAGCCAATTAGGAAGAAAACCATCAACGGTTTGATGTAGATGCATTAATGGTTTCATCCAGTGAGGAAAAATCGTTGACGGTTTGATGAAACTGTCGACGATTTTGTTCGGCATTGTTTTTGAAATTTGAACTGGGAAGATCAATAGGTTGGGGATACAAAGGCAAATCCTCAACGGATTGATACAAGGGTATTTTAGGGATTCTCTAATATCTTTGTACGTCTAGGGGTTAGTATAAATATAATGTTGTAACCCTGGTTTTGATGGATAGTGAATTTCAACCGCCGCTTGCTCCTATGGACGTAGGCATTCTATTGAACCACGTTAAATCCTTTGTGTTGTGTTTATTGCTTTCATTATTTGTATGTGTTTCCATATTATTCATTGTAATTGATTGCACTGCACGATCGTTATTTTTCTGCAACAACATTAGCACTCACGCATCCTATTGATTTTGAAATGTTGTTTTTCAATGATTGTAGAAAATGATTGAAAAGAATAGTTTGCATAAGTACCCAATAATAAAATATAATCAAGTTAAAAGAATAACAAGAGTAACTAATATAATCAGATTAAGATAACATTTATGTGTCTATGGTTTCCTAACATGAAACCATCAAAATGGTGATTTTGACATTTCATTTGATCCAAAACTGTGTTCACAAAATAAATAAATACAATTAGAAGTACAAGCATCAACATGATCTCACGAATGTCAACACCAAAAAAAAGGGCTATTATTAACATCACCTTATTCAACAATTTTAAGTTCCAAACTTAATATAAGTTCAACACATATTAAAGAATTTCTAAAACCCTTAAAAACTTAAAATAAGTTCAATAAATACTAAAATGATCTAACCATCAACGCCTTTAGTAAGTCCAAATCCTTTTACTACAGAGATGATAGTCCAAAAAAATAGAATTACAAAATAAAGTGTAAAGCCCACTAAAAGTACATGCATTAAAAAGGGAAAAGTAGTTAATTTGAAAAATTAGTTATTTTTAATTAATTTGCTAAAGGCACAGTTAACAGAAGAAGCATTAAAAGGTGTTTCAGGAGTTTCATGCTAATGGGTGATTCCCAATGGTATGAATTTGACTTTTATCACCTTACAGCCAAAGAATGACCACTCCGTTAAGGTTAGTGACATCTGTCATACTAGTTTAATTACAAGTGTTCAAGATTTTTTCTAAGGTTTTAGCTAATAGGATGAAGGAGACAATAGGAAGTACCATTTCAATTTCCCAAGCGGCTTCTATGTGAAGTAGGTATATCCTAGATGTTATCTTTGCAGCTAATGAGGCTATGGAGGATGTTAGGAGGAGGAAGAAGTTGAGCTTAATCTTTAGGCTGGATCTGAGGTGTACAATAGAAATGGTTGGTTTTTTTTCTTTTTTGGATAGAGTTTTAGATAGAGAAGTCTATTGAGTCTAATTAGTGAGCTAGATCAAGGGTTGTCTTTCTTCTACCATCTTTTCTGTGATTATTGATGGAGAACACAAAATTGGTTTTCAGCATCTAGGGTGTGAGGTAAGGAGATCCTTTATCTCCCTCTCTCTTTATTTTGGCTGCCGATTGTGCAGAGTGAAGTTATTGAGAGGGCCATCAATAGGGGTTTTGTACAAGGTATTGCTTTGGGTAGGAGTGAAGTACCAATAGTTTGCCCATGATACTATTATTTTCTAACCCAACAGAGGGCCATCGCGCTTGTCTTTCTTCTATCCCCTTGCATTATTTATCCCTTTTTAGAATTCTGGTGAGAATTGCCTAGAGATTAGAATAGTTGATCAGGGGTTTTTGATGGTTAGGTGCTAGTGAGCAGAAGAGAAATCATTTAGTAGAGTGGAATATTGTGAGAAGATCTAAAAGGCAGGGAGACCTGGGTCTAGGTAGTTTGGTGTCTAAATACATTTCCTTGGTAGGGAAGTGGCAATTGGCAGCTAAAAACATTTCCCAGAGCTGAAAAAAATTTCCTTGGTGGGTAGACCCACCTTAACCACTAAAAGCTTGAAGCCAAGGGTTAGCCGGTTAGCATCCACCTTTACTATGACAAAGAAAGCAAGGAGAGACACCCATGAATCCGCTTCCTCCAAAACCTTTTCTATCCAACTCTATCCAAGAAACCCCAACTAACCTGGTCATAAGCTTTCTCAAAGTTCAATTTCAAAACCAAGTGCCTCTTCTTTCATCTAACCACGTCCTCAATCACCTTAGTTGCCGCCAACACTCTCTGCCTATCTTTCACCAATAAAATCACTATGATTATGGGAGATGGGATCCACTAAGACTTTTGCTAATCTCATCGATAAGACTCCAATTAAAAGCTTATAAACACTAGTAACCAAACTAATTGGTCTGAGATCATCACTACCCACATGGACACAAAAAGAATCAAGCATGATAAGTCAAACAGCAAGCTCATTAGTTTCTCTCTTATTGATATTCCTCCCAAGATGAAAATCCCAAGGAAGGCCACCCTCTTGCAAAATGAGGAAGGCAGCAATGGGAGACTCATGAAGATTAGATAAACAAAAAATATGAGGGAAACCAATAGCCAAAGGCACATTACAAATCCAATTGTCCCTTCTCTTGGGGTTTGGAATAATTTGTTTGGGATATTTGGTGAAAATTGGGTATTGGGTGTGCCCAGCTTCATTGGACCGTTTTTGGGTCATTGAAGGCTTTGGTAAGAGGAAAGAGA